>NC_057810.1:216854533-217188029 GCF_018294505.1 Triticum aestivum | reverse complement strand
CCGGAGTTAAGGAAGAACCACCCACAGTGGGGACGGGGGCTCGCCGGAGAGGTACCCCACTATCTATCTTGGGGTTCAGGGTGGGGGGCGGGGGGCCTAGAGGGCTGGCCGGGGCGGAGGTGGCGAGTTGTTTCAGGGCGGCGAGGCGGCGATGGGGCCGGCGGTTCGGCCGGTGGTGGCTGGTGGCTCAGGGGGGTGTAGGTTGAAGATGAACTACAGGCCCTCCCTAAACTACATGTCAAGTGCCTCTCTGCTACCATTGCGTTCAGTTTCGACAGTAGCATTCAGATTCCACAGTAAATTTTAGTTTCGACAATTAAGTTTAGAGTCAACAGCTTTTACCTCATCTGTTGTAGTTGGGTGGTTTTTGGTGATGTAAATTTTACATCCATTTTACATCATCTATTGGAGATGCTATTAGAATCCCACTTGAGATTGACGATGTCTGTCTTGTGCTGCTTCAGCTTTGACGTCTTACGGCTCACCGGAGGTGCTCCAATGACAGAACGATCCATCACAACAGAGCAGTGCCCTAGACGCCGTCTACAGATTCCTCAGATCTTCCTCCACACCTCCGACAGCCACCTCTGCCTCAACTGCTTCAGCGACCAACCCAATGATGTTAAGGTCGACACGGCTACGGCAAAGAGGTTGTACACTTGTTGCATCACTTATTACTATACAGTCACGTCGATCCATTAGGGCTATTTTGGTTCAACGGAAAAACGTCGATCCACTGGTTGTTACCATCACTCTAAATTTCTGCATGCTCTCCTTACATAATCTCACCATATTTTTTTCGTATGCATGTCAGATATTGTACACAGTCATGCTGAACATGTAGAGAAAAAGAGAAGAGTTTTGCGCGGCAATACAATGTCATGCAGACATCGCTCCATGGTGGGTTCAATGGCAAACCCTCCCCCACCCTCTCCAGATTGTAATCCAGAGGAAGATATCTGTTCTGAGGCGGATTCAGACGCCGCTGACCACTCCTATTTACCCCCCAAGGTGTTTGCTCTACCTTGGCATGATGATGTTAGTCATATCATGTATATGTTGCCTTGTAGTGCCTACTTTTGACATCATATATGTCATCTGCTTAGTTTAGACATGTTCTGTAATGCCACCTGTTTAGTTTCTATATCATATATGGGAATTATGCAGTCTCATGTCTTTTAGCCAGCCATAATATATGTGAAATGTGCAATGCCATCCTGTTTAACCAGGCATCATATATTTGAATGACATATTGCCCATCCTTTTCTTCATTACATTTCCATTTGTCGACAATGTTTGTACATTAAACTACTCTTCCTGTGAATCAGCCATTTGGGTGGGAGATGGAAAAATCTGGAGTGAAAACAAGGCCTTCAGAGCAGACAGTGCTACCTGTCGAAGCAGATCTCTTGTTGGGTCCCAATAGCTCCTCAGAGATGGATTCAGAGACAGATGACCAGTCCTATTCCCCCACTGAGGTGTATGCTCTAACTTGGCATGGTTATACTGCTCATATCATGCATACGGTGTCTTGCATTGCATAGTTTAGACATCATATACACAATATTCAACACCATGTTCTTAGTTCAGACATCATATCGAATGCCCTCTGTTTAGCATATAAATCACATATGTGAATTAAATGATGCGATCCTGATTACTTAGATAACATGTAGGTGAATTATGTCATGCAATCCTATTTAGTTATTTATCATATCTTTGAATTATGTTATGCTATGCTATCCAGTTTAGATAGACATCATATATGTGAAATTATGTCATGCTATCCGTTTTAGTTAAACAATATACATGTCAACTATTTCATGCCCTCTTTTTTCCACACTATCTATTGCATCTGTCTCTCATACAATGTCTGTACATTCAACTATGTTTCCTGTTTATCAGCCATTTGAATTGGAGCGGGTGATGCCAGTATCTAGTGGACTAAAAACACGGTCTGCAAATAAAACAATGCTACCTCTTGGTGGAGATAGCACCCCGGTTGTACATGCACAAGAACCAGCCCTACCACACATAACCCAAACTCTCGTAAAATGTACCACTAATGCGATGGACAGAGAACCAGGTTCACCCCATCTAACCCCAACCCCAGCCGATAGTAACCCAGTTCCTGTTGACACAGCACCATCTCCACCACAGAGCTCCCAAACAAGAGCAGTTAGTAAGGCAGCTCCAGTGCCCAAAGGGCCAGTACTATCATGGCGAACCCCAACTCCACCAGTTAGTACGCCTATTCCTGTGGAGGAAGCACAACCAGCTAGTCATAGTTTAGCATCTATCGCATTTGATGTTGTTAAATCGTATGTGCGTATCTTCCCATCTTGGAAATATTATACTGAAGATGAAGGAAAATCCGAGTTGCAGGTGTTTGTCCAGGAGTTATGTGTAAGTAATGTTATTCATGGCAATTACTTTGCTTCGTCCTATACATCCTACCTCCATGATGGTTATAATACAACAAATTTTCCCATTTTTCTCTATGGAGAAGGACTGATTTGGAAACTCAGGATGAGGTAACCTGTGCTAATACCTCTGCTATCTTCAAGAATGCTTGGTGGCAGTATCAGAATTACCTGAAGAAATCGTACTTCACCGGTAAAGAAACTCATCAAATTCCCTTACGTTCTCCTGAGACACATTCACTGGACGATGAATGGGAACGCCTTGTTCTGTACTGGTCCCGAACCAAGAATGTGGTAAGGTCTATGAGCTCATTTTCTATTTTAAGTATTATATTCTTGCGTCTTACAGTACTCTGTTCATGCAGAACAAGTGCCTAAACCTGAAGAACAACTGTTCTAATTTAAGATTCCATTGCTATCATAGTTCAAAAAAGTGCTAGGCGTTAATTGTGCATTTTGCCACCGCCTTACGCTTTACTGACCAAAGCGCATGCTTATGCGCAGTTACGCACAGATTAAGCGTAGTTATGCGCAATGCGTTTTGCCAACGCCTAGAGCCTAGGCGCGCTTAAGCGCTCGCTTAGGCGCCTTTTTTAACTATGATTGATTTGCTCTTGTATCACTGTATTTACTCATACAAACTTATTTTTAAATTGAAGGATCCAATCGAAACTCCAATGGCACAGGAGGTATGTTCACGCATGTTTGTTTAACAAGTTTGCTCTTATCAATAGCTCTGTTGATTTCAATTTCAATTGTGTATACAGTTGACTTTCATATCATGCACATTACTAGCATCACAACAGAGCCAATAGTGTTGTTGTACATGTAGACCCGTGGTACCCATCTGAAATATTGTTGTGCCAAGTAGTTTCCCACGCTTTGTATTCTTTCACTGCTGCTTTGTCTTGAACTGATATGATTTGAACCGTGTCTCTATTTTGATTTGGCAAGACAATGCAGTGACCATAGGACATAAATACATGTTTGTTTGATGCTTTTATTATGTACTAGTACTTGGCAATAGAAGACTTGGTAGTTTAATCCTGTCCACCTTACTAATGAACTGGTTCACCGAAATGAGTTTCATATACTAGTACATGCTAAACTTGTTATGTGTCTGCTTGTTTCTTCTTTTAGAATGCTGAAAGAATATTGGGGAAGAGTGCCTTATTAAGCAATGGTAAAGGAAGTAATGCAGATAAGGTTCATGATAGTGACACATCCTTGTTGGTCCCCAACAAAGCTGATAAAACAGCTAAGGAAGACTATCTTGAAGACAGCGAGACAACCCCAAAGTCTTGTCTTGGTTTAGTGTTCGAGTTACTGGCCACTACCGCTTGCACAAGCTATTAAAACTCACTGTCTGAATCAGTTTGGTTTCTTGAGTCTCAACTACAAGCTGAAAGACATCAATCAGCTGTGTTGTGACAAGAAGCAGAAGGACTGCAAAAGTCCCTGGAGCATTCAGATGCATACTTTCTGGTGCAACAGCAAGCGTTGGAGGATTTTAGCGCCAAACAGGACAAAGCTAATAAGCTTGCTAAGCTTATTGCCAGCATGGTGGATACCCAGGATAACGTTTCTTGAGCTCTTCTGAAGTTGTTTCAGTTATGCTCTTGTTTTGCTGCCGCGTTTATTTGCACTGGTGGCCAATTTTAACGGCCAGTGTATGTAATATGCTGCTTTGTTCCCTATATTTGCATAGGTGGCGAACTTTGATGCCCAGTGGATGTAATACATGTAATAGCGGTAATAGGCTAGCGTTAATTGCTTGCTTATTTATTTCCTTATTGTCTTGTTTAGTTGTTTTCTTGTAGTCACTGCAGTTCTTTTTCTGTGTTTTTCTAGTGGCCACAATAGCCTATTTTTGGTAACTAGGCCAAAATAATCATGGCAACACACGGACTGTTGTAACCATGGGCCTCCTGCAGGCCGTATGATCCATGGGCCTTCTTCCGGCCGTAGGATCCATTGGCCTTCTATACGGGCCATAGTATCCATTGGCCTTCTATACGGGCCTTAGGATTCATGGGCCTTCTACGGGCCGTAGTGTCCATGGGCCTTCTACGGGCCATATGATCCATGGGCCTTCTACGGGCCATACTATCCATGGGCCTCATACGGGCCGTAGGATCCATGGGCCTTCTACGGGGTGTATCATCATTTCGCTAATCATGGGCCGTACTATTCGTGGACCATAACGGGCCGTTAATAGACCGTATTTGATAACTATATGAAAACAGCCCAACAGGTTTTTTTGACATGAAAACGGCCCAACGTATTAACGGTCCGCAAACGGGCCGACTATAATGACGGGCTGAATTTGGCCCACAAGCACGACCGTATGTAACCGAATGCTGCAAATGAGCCCAAGAATTAATGGGCACTGAGAAGGCCAAAAGATAACTTGGGCTGGAAATGGCCCAATAGAATAACGGGCCGTTAATGGGTATAAAGTGATACACTCTTCATTACGGGCCAGTTTCACCACGGGCCGTCAATGGGCCAAGAGTTACAAAGGGCCTCATATGGGCCAAAAGAAGTCATGGGCCACACATGGGCCGGAAGTTAAAACGGGCTGGAATCATATTGGACGGGCTAGATGACACTACTGGGCCTAATTCGGATAGGGCATAACGGGCCGTGGGTTAGCGGGTTGTAAATGGGCTATATGCGAACAGGCCGTTAACAGGCTTTCCATGGGCCGGCCCGCCACCTTTTGACCAAGTCAAACGGGTAGGCCTTTTCACAGGAATGGGCCTCTATTGGTCCATGCCACATGTCGCTGTATAATAGGCGCCTTCGGTCCAATGAGCGGATGAGATCTGTCCCAACGGTGAGCCACACGTGTTTCCTCCAGCCAATGATGATTTTACACGTGGAAAATCCCCATTGGTCAGGGCTGTTAACGGGTTATCGGATCCAAAACCCGACCCAATAGCTTAACGGCTTTCCGTTACGATGGATGCCACGTGTCGGTCACCCTTGACGAAAGCACTTCTGTGACACGGGATTTATCGTCATGGAAGTGGACACTTCCGTGATGATAATTTTGGTAATGTCATGGAACACTTCTACGACAGCACATGTATGACTATCTTGATTCTGTCATAAAATTGTCATGGATATACATGAATGACAAAAAATGCGACCTACTGTGACAAACACGTATCATCACGGAAGTGTATTTTTTTTGTAGTGCACTTGTGATATGAAGCTTTATTATGCAGTCCGTCGCTTTTATTGCTTCCATATCACACGATCGTATAAAGCTTATTTTCTCCACACTAATAAGTCATACATATTTAGAGAGCAATTTTTATTGCTTGCAACATGACAACTTACTTGAAGGATCTTATTCAATCCATAGGTAGGTATGGTGGACTCTCATGGCAAAACTGGGTTTAAGGATATTTGGAAGCACAAGTAGTATCTCTACTTGGTTCAAGGAATTTGGCTAGCATGAGGGGGAAAGGCAAGCTCAATATGTTGGACGATCCATGACAATATACTTTAACTGAGATGTGAGAAAACATAACCCATTACGTTGTCTTCCTTGTCCAACATCAACTCTTTAGCATGTCATACTTTAATGAGTTCTCACAATCATAAAAGATGTCCAAGATAGTATATTTATATGTGAAAACCTCTCTTTCTTTATTACTTCCTATTAATTGCAACGATGACCAAAACCATGTTCGTTAACTCTCAACAACTTTTAGGCCTCATACTCTTTATGTGTGAAGTCATTACTATCCATAAGATCAATATGAACTCTTTTATTTTTTTATTCTTTCTATTTTCTCAAGATCATAGCAAGATAGCAAAGCCCTTGACTCAACACTAATCTTTATTATATATAGCTCACGGACTCGATTACATAGAGGGATCACAAAGCAAAAGTCAAAACTTATTCATACCAAAACTTTATTCTACTAGATCTAGATATTACCAAAAGGATCGAACTAAGAAAAACAGTAAAGATAGGAGTGTGATGGTCATACGATACCGGGGCACCTCCCCCAAGCTTGGCAGTTGCCAAGGGAAGTGCCCATACCCATATGATTATTTCCTCGGAGGTGGTGAAGGAGTTGTTGATGATGAAGGCTTGTCGTCCGTCTTCCAAGGCATAGGCTCACCATCATAAAAGTATGATCGAGTCTCCGGGATCCTCAAATCTGTAGCCAAACTCATCCTCTTGAATGTATATTCATACTCACAGTTTTGGTTTTGCAGGTCATAGATCTGGGCTTGGAGGTGCTCGATTTTTTCATGAAACTTGAAGATGGTCTCCCCAATGTTCTTGGCGTCCAGCTTGTGGTTGTTGGTGAACTCCGCGATCATCATCTGGTTGGCGTTAAGTCCGTGCTCCACCATCCCTTAGCACTTGAAAACTTGTTGTTCCATCGCTTCGAGCTTTGTCTCCATGCTTCCGGTACTCCTTGGTCCCTCCACATCGTGGATGTGCAGCACCCCCTCATGCATCTCAATGGTTTGAGGGTGATGTAGCACCTCCGCGAGATAGGGGTTGATGACCCTCTCGAAAAACTTGTCCTTGTGAGCGCTTGAAGACATCATGGTGCTCTAGATCTGTCAGAAAAATAGCTCAAAACGAAAACAGAAGATTTTTGCGTGATATGGTGGTCAAAACCTTCGGGGGATTATATAATGAATTTTTACCGACCAAAAAGAAGTATCATGAAAGAAAACGGAGTCCGGAGAGCACATGAGGTGCCCACGAGGCAGGGGGCACGCCCAGTAGGGTAGGGCATGCCCTCCACCCTCGTGGACGCCTTGTGTCCTTCTTGGACCACTTCTTATTTTCCTATTTTCTTAAATATTCCAAAACGGAGAAAAATTGCTATTAGAACTCTTTTGGAGTCGGTTTACTTACCGTACCACATATCTATTCCTTTTCGGAGTCTGAAACGTTCTGGAAAGTGTCTGTTATGTATTCCTCCAGGGTCACGGTTTCAATAATATTAGTTTCAACATTTATAGGATTACCTGAGATATAATGTTTGATTCTTTGACCGTTCACCACCTTCAGATTTGTGCCTTCGAAGTTGTTGATTTTTATGGCACCGGAACGATAGACCTCCTCGATAACGTAAGGGCCTTCCCATTTAGAGAGAAGTTTTCCTGCAAAAAGTCTTAATCGAGAGTTGATAAGTAAAACATAATCACCTACATTAAACTCGTGCTTTTGTATCTTTTTGTCATGCCATCTTTTAACTTTTGCTTTAAATAGCTTGGCATTCTCATAGGCTTGGGTTCTCCATTCATCAAGTGAGCTAATGTCAAATAACCTCTTCTCACCGGCAAGTTTGAAATCATAATTGAGCCCTTTAATAGCTCAATATGCCTTATGTTCAAGTTCGAGAGGTAAGTGACATGCTTTTCCATAAACTATTTTATACGGAGACATACCCATATGATTCTTACATGCAGTTCTATAAGCCCATAATGCATCATCAAGTTTCTTTGACCAATTCTTTCTAGATCTATTAACGGTCTTTTGTGAAATTAATTTGAGCTCTCTATTACTTAACTCTACTTGACCACTAGACTGTGGGTGATATGGAGATGAAATTCTATGATTAACATCATACTTAGCAAGCATTTTACGAAAAGCACCATGAATAAAATGTGAACCACCATCAGTCATTAAGTATCTAGGGACTCCAAACCTCAGAATAATAACTTCTTTAAGCATCTTAATAGAGGTGTTATGATTAGCACTACTAGTTGGAATAGCTTCTACCCACTTAGTAATGTAATCAACATCAACTAAAAAATGTGTATATCCATTAGAGGCAGGAAAAGGTCCCATATAATCAAAGACCCAAACATCAAACGGTTCAACGACAAGAGAATAATTCATAGGCATTTCTTGATGTCTACTAATATTACCAATTCTTTGACATTCATCACAGGACAAGACAAACTTATGGGCATCGTTGAAGGGAGTAGGCCAATAAAAACCAGATTGCAATACCTTATGTGTAGTTCTATCTCCAGCGTGGTGTCCTCCATATTCCTCGGAGCGACACTTGCGTAGGATCTGTTGCTGTTCATGCTCAGGTACACAACATCTAATAACACCATCTACTCCTTCTTTATAAAGGTGTGGGTCATCCCAGAAGTAATGTCTTAAATCATAGAAGAACTTTTTATTTTGCCGGTATGTGAAACTAGGTGGTATGAATTTAGCAACAATGTAATTAGCATAATCAGCATACCATGGAGCCGTACGAGAAGCATTTATGACCGCTAATTGTTCATCAGGAAAGCTATCATCAATAGGTAGTGGGTCATCAAGAACATTCTCTAACCTAGACAAGTTGTCTGCAACGGAGTTCTCAGCTCCCTTTCTATCAATAATATGCAAATCAAATTCTTGGAGCAAGAGAACCCATCTAATAAGTCTAGGTTTAGCATCTTTCTTTTCCATAAGATACTTAATAGCAGCATGATCAGTGTGAATAGTTACTTTAGAATCAAAAATATAAGGTCTGAACTTATCACATGGAAATACAACTGCTAAGAATTCTTTTTTAGTGCTAGCATAATTTCTCTGAGCAGCATCTAGAGTTTTACTAGCATATTGATAAGTCTCCAACGTATCTATAATTTTTGATTGCTCCATGCTATTTTATCTACTATTGTAGGAAATATTGGGCTTTATTATCCACTTTTATATTATTTTTGGGACTAACCTATTAACCGGAGGCCCAGCCCAGATTTGTTGTTTTATGCCTATTTCAGTGTTTCGACGAAAAGGAATATCAGACGGAGTCAAAACGGAACGAAATCAACTGGAGAAGTTATTTTTGGAAGGAAAGCAACCCAGGGAACTTGGAGTTCACGTCAAGGGAGATACGGGCTGCCCACGAGGGTGGGGGGCACGCCCCACTGCCTCGTGGGGCCCCCGTAGCTCCTCCGACGTACCCCCTGCACCCATATATACTCTTGTACCCTAAAACTTCCAGAACAGAAGATAGATCGGGAGTTCCGCCGCCGCAAGCCTCTGTAGCCACCAAAAACCTCTCGGGAGCCCTTCCCGGCACCCTGCCAGAGGGGGATCCCATCACCGGTGGCCATCTTCATCATCCCGGTGCTATCCATGATGAGGAGGGAGTAGTTCACCCTCGGGGCTGAGGGTATGTACCAGTAGCTATGTGTTTGATCTCTCTCTCTCTCGTGTTCTCTCTCGTGTTCCTCTATGGCACGATCTTGATGTATCCCGAGCTTTGCTATTGTAGTTGGATCTTATGATGTTTCTCCCCCTCTACTCTCTTGTGATGAATTGAGTTTCCCCTTTGAAGTTATCTTATCTGATTGAGTCTTTTATGAGAACACTTGATGTATGTCTTGCCGTGATTATCTATGGTGACAATGGGATATCATGTGCCACTTGATGTATGTTTTGGTGATCAACTTGCGGGTTTCGTGACATTGGGAACATATGCATAGGGGTTGACACACGTTCTTGACTCTCCGGTAGAAACTTTGGGGCACTCTTTGAAGTACTTTGTGTTGGTTGGATGAATCTGAGATTGTGTGATGCATATCGTATAATCATGCCCACGGATACTTGAGGTGACAATGGAGTATATAGGTGACATTAGGGTTTTGGTTGATTTGTATCTTAAGGTGTTATTCTAGTATGAACTCTTTTATAGATCGATTCGAAAGAATAACTTTGAGGTGGTTTCGTACCCTACCATAATATCTACGTTTGTTCTCTGCTATTAGTGGCTTCGGAGTGACTCTTTGTTGCATGTTGAGGGATTGTTATATGATCTATCTATGTTATTATTGTTGAGAGAACTTGCACTAGTGAAAGTATGAACCCTAGGCCTTGTTTCCTATCATTGCAATACCGTTTACGCTCACTTTTACCACTTGTTACCTTGCTGTTTTTATTATTTCAGATTACAAAAACCTATATCTACTTCTATTTTGCACTTGTATCATCATCTCTTCGCCGAACTAGTGCACCTATACAATTTTCCATTGTATTGGGTGTGTTGGGGACACAAGAGACTCTTTGTTATTTGGTTGGAGGGTTGCCTGAGAGAGACCATCTTCATCCTACGCCTCCTACGGATTGATAAACCTTAGGTCATCCACTTGAGGGAAATTTGATACTGTCCTACAAAACTGTGCACTTGCAGGCCCAACAACGTCTACAAGAAGAAGGTTGTGTAGTAGACATCAAGCCCTTTTCTGGCGCCGTTGCCGGGGAGGCTAGGTAAAAGGGCACTCACTCACACCCCGTCAACTAAGCTCTTTTATGGCGCCGTTGCCGGGGAGGTGAGTGCTTCAAGGTATATCTTTAGATCTTGCAATCGAATCTTTTTGTTTCCTATTTTAGCACTCTACAAAAAAATGGAATTAAGGATGCCTCATATGCTTCATCTTTTTAATATCTTTCGTGAGTATGATGGAAAGGATAATTGTGCTCAAGTGCTAGAAGAAGAAATCTCTAAATTGTTTGGCACTAAATATGTGAATGATGAGCATGATTGCAATGTTGTTAGTATGAATTCCTTGAATATCCATGATGCAAAGCCACAAGCTTGGGGAAGCTATGTTTGATGAAGATGATATTTTTTGTCCCCCAAGCTTTGATGAGCAAATTTACTATGATGAAAGCATGCCTCCTATCTATGATGATTATTGTGATGACATGTATGCTTTAAAGATTAATGATAACCATGAAACTTGTCATCTTGATCTTAATTTTCAATCATATGATAGCTATTTTGTTGAGTGTCCTCCCACTACTATTCATGAGAAGAATTTTTCTTATGTGGAGAGTAGTAAAATTTCTATGCTAGTAGATCATCAAAAGAATGCTTTAGGTGCTGGTTATATTGTTGAATTCATTCATGATGCTATTGAAAATTATTATGAGGGAGGAATATATGCTTGTAGGAATTGCAATAATGTCAAGTTTCCTCTCTATGTGTTGAAAATTTTGAAGCTATGCTTGTTTTACCTTCCTATGCTAGTTGATCCTTGTTCCCATAAGTTGTTTTCTCACAAAATCCCTATGCATAGGAAGTGGGTTAGACTTAAAAGTTCTAGTCATATGCTTCATCATGCTCCTGTTATGTTTCAATTCTTATCTTTTATGTGAGCATCATTGTCATCATCATGCCTAACTAGAAAGGCATTAAAGAAAAGCGCTTGTTGGGAGACAACCCAATATTTATCCTTACTGTTTTTGTGTGTCCACATGATTATGCTACTGTAGCAATCATGTTTTATAGCTTTTGTTTCAATAAAGTGCCAAGTAAGACCTTTAGGATAGCTTACGGTGATAGTTGTGTTGATCCTGCTGAAAATCAGAAACTTTTGCACCCAGTAAATTAGTTTTGTTAATTCGTAGAGACGTGCTTCTGATATGATTCTTTTTGCCTGGATTGGTAGACGAATTGCTTAGGACTTCCTAATTTGGCACAATTTTTGGAGTTCCAGAAGTATACGTTTGATACAGATTACTACAGACTGTTATGTTTTTGACAGATTCTGTTTTCTATGTGTTGTTTGCTTATTTTGATGAATCTATGAGTAGTATCGGAGGGTATGAGCCATAGATAAGTTGGAGTACAGTAGATACTACACCAATATGAATTTAGAATGAGTTCATTACAGTACCTAAGTGGTTGTTTCATTTTCTTATACTAACGGAGCTTATGAGTTTTCTGTTGAGTTTTGTGTTGTGAAGTTTTCAAGTTTTGGGTAAAGATTCGATGGACTACGGAATAAGGAGTGGCAAGAGCCTAAGCTTGGGGATTCCCAAGGCACCCCAAGGTAATATTCAAGGACAACCAAGAACCTAAGCTTGGGGATGCCCCGGAAGGCATCCCCTCTTTTGTCTTCGTTCATCGGTAACTTTACTTGGAGCTATATTTTTATTCACCACATGATATGCGTTTTGCTTGGAGCGTCATTTTCTCTTGTTAGTAATTGATTGATGTTAATTATATTAATGTTTTGCATATTTAGTTTCAATAAAAAAGTCAACGATAGCCTTTGCCATGCTTATTTTGCTAGTATACATGTTGCTGTTTGAAAAATAGAAAGTTTGCCGCTGTTGCAAAAATTCCCTAGAAAAGTAAGAGCATGATATAATGTTGAAACTTTTTACATAATGAGCTTTGATAAATTTACTACAGTGGGAATTTTAGTTCATAATTTTTGGAGTTAGGGAAGTATGATGAATCTTGCATTCTTTACAGACTGTACTGTTTTGACAGATTGCTGTTATGGTTGCATTGTTTGCATATGTTTGCTTGTTTAATGATTCTATTTGGTGATAGGAGTATTAAATATGCAGAGGCATTTAGTATTCAATGTTTAATAATAATTTTAGTGATTTTTTACAGTAGAAAATGATAAGGTTTTGCATTGGTTTATACTAACCTATCTCACGAGTTCTTGTTGAGTTTGTTGTGAATGAAGCTTTTGATAAAAAGAGAAACCATGATATGAGAGGAATTAAGGAGACACAAAAGTTCAAGCTTGGGGATGCCCAAGGCACCCCAAGATAATATTTAAAGAAGTCTCAAGAATCTAAGCTTGGGGATGCCCCGGTAGGCATCCCACCTTTCTTCTTCAACAACTATCCGTTAGTATCGGTTGAGCCTAAGTTTTTGCTTCTTCACATGAGTTGTGCTATCCTTGCAATGTAGTTTTATCTAGATTTGCTTGCTGTTTGAATAAAGTATCAAGATCTGAAATTATTAAATGAGAGAGAGTCTTCGCATAGTTGCATAATTATTTAGCTACTCATTGATCTTCACTTATATCTTTCGGAGTAGTTTGTTGTTGCTCTAGTGCTTCACTTATATCTTTTAGAGCATGGTGGTAGTTTTATTTTGGAGAAATAGTTGAACTCTCATGCTTCACTTAGATTATCTTGAGAGTCGTTAGTAGCATGGTAATTTACTTAATGTTAATATACTTAGTGTTCAAGATATGTGAAACTTTCTTTTGAGTGAAATGAATATTAAGATAAGTTTGATGCTTGATAATTGTTTTGAGATATGGAGGTTATAATATCAAAGTCGTGCTAGTTGAGTAGTTATGAATTTAAAGAATGCTTGTGTTGTAGTTTGCAAGTCCCGTAGCATGCACGTATGGTTAAAGTTGGGTAACAAATTTGAAACATGAAGTGTACCTGGCTTGTGCATCCTTATGAGTGGCGGTCGGGGACGAGCGATGGTCTTTTCCTACCATTCTATCCCCCTAGGAGCATGCGTGTAGTACTTGATTTTTGATGACTTCTAAATTTTTTCAATAAGTATATGAGTTCTTTTGACTAATGTTGAGTCCATGGATTATACGCACTCTCACCTTTCCGCCTTTGCTAGCCTCTTCGGTACCGTGCATTGCCCTTTCTCACCTTGAGAGTTGGTGCAAACTTCGCCGGTGCATCCAAACCCTGTGATACGATACGCTCTATCACACATAAACCTCCTTATATCTTCCTCAAAACAGCCACCATACCTACCTACCATGGCATTTCCATAGCCATTCTGAGATATATTGCCATGCAACTTCCATCATCATCATCATGACATACATTACTTTTGTCATATTGCCATTGCATAATCATGTAGTTGACATCGTATTTGTGGCAAATCCCCCATGCATTATTTTTCATACATGTCACTCTTGATTCATTGCACCATCCCGGTACACCACCGGAGGCATTCATATAGAGTCATATCTTGTTCTAAGTTTCGAGTTGTAATCCTTATGTTGTAATCAATAGAAGTGTGATGAACATCATTGTTAGATCATTGCCCAAAAAGAAAAAAAGAAGAAAAAAGAAGAAAGGCCAAAATAAAAAAAAGAGAAAGGCCCAAAAAAAGAAAAAAAAAAAGAAAAAAAGAAGGGCAATGCTACTATCTCTTTTCCACACTTGTGCTTCAAAGTAGCACCTTGTTCTTCATGTAGTGAGTCTCATAAGTTGTCTTTTTATACTAGTGGGAATATTTCATTATAGAACTTGGCTTGTATATTCCTACGATGGGCTTCCTCAAATGCCCTAGGTCTTCATGAGCAAGCAAGTTGGATGCACACCCACTAGTTTTCTTTTGTTGAGCATTCATAGCTCTAGTGCATCCGTTGCATGGCAATCCCTACTCCTCATGTTAACATCAATTGATGGGCATATCCATAGCCCGTTGATTAGCCTCGTCAATGTGAGACTTTATCCTTTTTTGTCTTCTCCACACAATCCCCATCATCATATTCTATTCCACCCATAGTGCTATATCCATGGCTCGCGCTCATGTATTGCGTGAAGGTTGAAAAAGTTTGAGATTATTTGAGTATGAAACAATTGCTTGGCTTGTCATCAGGGGTATAGAAGTTGGGAACATCTTTGTGTGACAAAAATGAAGCATAGCCTAACTATATGATTTTCTAGGGATGAACTTTCTTTTGCCATGTTATTTTGAGAAGATATGATTGCGTTATTAGTATGCTTGAAGTATTATTATTTTTATATCAATATGAACTTTTGTCTTTAATCTTTCGGATCTGAATATTCATATCACAAGTAAGAAGAATTACATTGAAATTATGTCAAAGTATCACTCCGCATCAAAAATCCTTTTTTATCATTTACCTACTCGAGGACGAGCAGGAATTAAGCTTGGGGATGCTTGATACGTCTCCAACGTATCTATAATTTTTGATTGCTCCATGCTACTTTATCTACTGTTTTAGGCAATATTGGGCTTTATTATATACTTTTATATTATTTTTGGGACTAACCTATTAACCGGAGGCCCAGCCCAGATTTGTTGTTTTATGCCTATTTCAATGTTTCAAGGAAAAGGAATATCAGACGGAGTCAAAACGGAACGAAATCAACTGGAGAAGTTATTTTTGGAAGGAAAGCAACCCAGGGAACTTGGAGTGCATGTTAGGGGAGATACGGGCTGCCCACGAGGGTGGGGGGCGCGCCTCCCTGCCTTGTGGGGCCCCCGTAGCTCCTCCGACGTACCCCCTGCACCCATATATACTATTGTACCCTAAAACTTCCAGAACAGAAGATAGATCGGGAGTTCCGCCGCCACAAGCCTCTGTAGCCACCAAAAACCTCTCGGGAGCCCTTCCCGGCACCCTGCCGGAGGGGGATCCCATCACCGGTGGCCATCTTCATCATCCCGGTGCTATCCATGACGAGGAGGGAGTAGTTCACCCTCGAGGCTGAGGGTATGTACCAGTAGCTATGTGTTTGATCTCTCTCTCTCTCTCGTGTTCCTCTATGGCACGATGTTGATGTATCCCGAGCTTTGCTATTTTAGTTGGATCTTATGATGTTTCTCCCCCTCTACTCTCTTGTGATGAATTGAGTTTCCCCTTTGAAGTTATCTTATTGGATTGAGTCTTTTATGAGAACACTTGATGTATGTCTTGCCGTGATTATCCGTGGTGACAATGGGATATCATGTGCCACTTGATGTATATTTTGGTGATCAACTTGCGGGCTTCATGACATTGGGAACATATGCATAGGGGTTGGCACACGTTCTTGACTCTCCGGTAGAAACTTTGGGGCACTCTTTGAAGTACTTTGTGTTGGTTGGATGAATCTGAGATTGTGTGATGCATATCGTATAATCATGCCCATGGATACTTGAGGTGACAATGGAGTATCTAGGTGACATTAGGGTTTTGGTTGATTTGTATCTTAAGGTGTTATTCTAGTACGAACACTTTTATAGATCGATTCGAAAGAATAACTTTGAGGTGGTTTCGTACCCTACCATAATCTCTACGTTTGTTCTCCGCTATTAGTGGCTTCGGAGTGACTCTGTGTTGCATGTTGAGGGATTGTTATATGATCTATCTATGTTATTATTGTTGAGAGAACTTCCACTAGTGAAAGTATGAACCCTAGGCCTTGTTTCCTATCATTGCAATACCGTTTACGCTCACTTTTACCACTTGTTACCTTGCTTTTTTTTATTATTTCAGATTACAAAAACCTATATCTACTATCTATTTTGCACTTGTATGACCATCTCTTCGCCGAACTAGTGCACCTATACAATTTGCCATTGTATTGGGTGTGTTGGGGACACAAGAGACTCTTTGTTATTTGGTTGCAGGGTTGCTTGAGAGAGACCATCTTCATCCTACGCCTCCTACGGATTGATAAACCTTAGGTCATCCACTTGAGGGAAATTTGCTACTGTCCTACAAACCTGTGCACTTGCAGGCCCAACAACGTCTACAAGAAGAAGGTTGTGTAGTAGAAATCACATATTGAGTAACATTTAATTTCTTATCAACTCTTTGCCCTAGAACAACACCTACAGCATAATCGCTAGCATCACACATAATTTCAAAGGGTAAATTCCAATCAGGTGGCTGAACAATAGGTGCAGAAATCAAAGCTTTCCTAAGTATTTCAAATGCTTCTACACAATCATCATCGAAGACAAAAGGAATATCTTTTTGTAATAGATTAGTCAGAGGCCTAGAGATTTTAGAAAATTCCTTAATGAACCTCCTATGAAAACTGGCATGAGCAAGGAAACTTCATATACCTTTAATGTCCTTGGGACACGACATCTTTTCAATAGCATCAACTTTAGCTTTATCAACTTCAATACCTCTTTCAAAAATTTTATGCCCCAAGACAATGCCTTCATTAACCATAAAGTGGCACTTTTCCCAATTCAAGACGAGACTAGTGTCTTCACATCTCTGCAAAACTCGATCTAGGTTGCTCAAGCAATCATCAAAAGAGGATCCATAAATGGAGAAATCATCCATGAATACCTTACAAATATTTTCTCATAAGTAAGAGAATATAGCCATCATGCATCTTTGAAAGGTAGCAGGTGCATTACATAAACCAAAAGGCATACGTCTATAAGCAAAATTACCGAAAGGGCAAGTAAAAGTAGTCTTTGCTTGATCGTCCGGTGACACAGGTATTTGAGAGAAACCAGAATAACCATCTAGAAAGCAGAAATGTGTATGTTTGGATAGTCTCTCTAGCATCTAATCAATAAAAGGTAAAGGGTAATGATCTTTCTTAGTAGCTTTATTTAATTTGTGGAAATCAATTACCATCCTATAACCTGTAATAATTTTTTGCAGGATCAATTCATGTTTATCATTAGGAACGACAGTAATACCTCCCTTCTTAGGGACACAATGGACATGACTTACCCACTGACTATCAGCAACGGGATAAATTATACCTGCCTCAAGGAGCTTTAGTATTTCCTTTCTTACCACTTCTTTTATCTTAGGATTTAACCATCGTTGATGATCTCTAACTGGTTTGGCATCTTCTTCCAAATTTATTTTGTGTTGGCATAGAGTGGGACTAATGCCCTTAAGATCATCAAGAGTATATCCAATAGCAGCACGGTGCTTCTTCAGAGTTTTCAATAATCTTTCCTCTTCCTGCTCTGAAAGGTTAGCACTAATAATAATAGGATATATCTTCTTTTCATCACGATAAGCATATTTAAGAGTATCAGGTAAAGGTTTAAGCTCAAACACGGGATCACCCTTGGGTGGAGAAGGATACCCTAAGATTTCAATAGGTAAGTTGTGTTTCAAAATAGGACCCTGTTTAAAGAATACTTCATCTATTTCCATTCTTTCATTCATAAACATATCATTTTCATGGTCTAGCAAATATGTTTCTAACGGATCAGTAGGAGGCACGACAATAGAAGCAAGACCAATAATTTCATCCTTACTAGGCAATTCTTTATCATGGGGTTGTCTATGAAATTTAGCAAAATTAAACTCATGTGTCATATCCCCAAGCCAATTGTAACAACATCATTTTCGCAATCAATCCTAGCATTCACAGTATTCAAGAAGGGTCTACCAAATATAATGGGACAAAAGCTATCATGTGGGGAACCAAGAACAAGAAAATCAGCAGGATATTTAACTTTCCCACACAAGACTTCAACATCTCTAACAATCCCAATTGGTGAAATAGTATCTCTATTGGAAAGCTTAATAGTAACATCAATATCTTCTATTTCAGCGGGTGCAATATCATGCATAATTTCTTCATATAAGGAATGAGGTATTGCACTAGCACTAGCACCCATATCACATAAGCCATGATAACAATGATCTCCTATTTTAACAGAAATAATAGGCATGCCTACAACAGGTCTATGTATCTTAGCATCGGGTCTAGCAATGTCAGCAGCCTGTTCACAGAAATAAATAACATCCCATCAATATTATCGGCCAAGAGATCTTTAACCATAGCAATACTAGGTTCAACTTTAATTTGCTCAGGTGGTGTATATGTTCTAGTATTACTCTTACAAACCACATTTGAAGCTTTAGCGTGATCCTTTATCCTAACAGGGAAAGGTGGTTTCTCAACATAAGTAGTAGGAACAATAGGATCATTATAAGTGATAATCTTTTCTTCAACTGTAACGGGTGCAATTACTTTTAATTCAGTAGGAGGATTATATTTAAGCCACTTCTCCTTAGGGAGATCAACGTGAGTAGCAAATGATTCACAGAAAGAAGCTACTATCTCAGAGCCAAGTCCATATTTGGTGCTAAATCCATGAAAAGCATCGGTATCCATAAAAGATTTAACACAATCAAACTTAGGTGTCATACCTGACTCCTTACCATCGTCGGAATCCCAATATTCAGAGTTGCGTTTAATTATTTCCAATAAGTCACACTTGAATTCAATAGTCTTCATCATATAAGAGCCAACACAAGAAGTATCGAGCATGGTGCGATCATTAAGAGAAAGCCGAGCATAGAAGTTTTGAATAATCATTTCTCTTCGGAGCTCATGATTGGGGCATGAATATAACATTGACTTAAGCCTCCCCCAAGCTTGAGCGATGCTTTCTCTTTCGCGAGGCCAAAAATTATATATATATATATAATTGCGATCACGATGAACAAGATGCATAGGATAAAACTTCGGGTAAAATTCCAATTTCAATCGTTTATAGTCCCAAGATCTCATATCATCACATAGCCTATACCATGTCAATGCATCTCCCTTCGACGATAAAGGGAAGACCTTCATCTTAACAACATCATCGGGCATACCTGCAAGCTTAAATAATCCACAAACTTCATCCACATAGATAAGGTGTAAATCGGGATGCAATGTTCCATCTCCTGCAAAGGGATTAGCTAGCAGTTTCTGTACCATACCCGAAGGAATTTCAAAGTAAACATTTTCAGTAGGTTCAGTAGGTTGAGGAGCAACTCTTTGCTCTACTGGTCAAGGTGAAGATACCCCGAACAAGCCCCTCAAAGGATTAGTTTCCATAGTAACAAGTGACAGTAAATTTCAGCACACTATATAAATGTTTCCTTACCAAGTTCCACTCACCAAAGGTGCTTCGCTCCCCGGCAACGGCGCCAGAAAAGAGTCTTGATGACCCACAAGTATAGGGGATCTATCGTAGTCCTTTCGATAAGTAAGAGTGTCGAACCCAACGAGGAGCAGAAGGAAATGACAAGCGGTTTTCAGTAAGGTATTCTCTGCAAGCACTGAAATTGTAGGTAACAGATAGTTTTGTGATAAGATAATTTGTAACGGGTAGCAAGCAATGAAAGTAAATAAAGTGAAGCAAGGTGTCCCAATCCTTTTTGTAGCAAAGGACAAGCCTGGACAAGTTCTTATAATGAGAAGACACATGGGAATTATCGTCAAGCTAGTTTTCATCACGCTCATATGATTCGCGTTCGTTACTTTGATAATTTGATATGTGGGTGGACCAGTGCTTGGGTGCTACCCTTTCTTGGAAAAGCATCCCACTTATGATTAACCCCTATTGCAAGAATCCGCAACTACAAAAGAAGTATTAAGGTAAACCTAACCATAGCATGAAACATATGGATCCAAATCATCCCCTTACGAAGCAATGCATAAACTAGGGTTTAAGCTTCTATCACTCTAGCAGCCCATCATCTACTTATTACTTCCCAATGCCTTCCTCCAGGCCCAAATAATGGTGAAGTGTCATGTAGTCGATGTTCACATAACACCACTAGAGGAGAGACACCATACATCTCATCAAAATATTGAACGAATACCAAATTCACATGACTACTAATAGCAAGACTTCCCCCATGTCCTCAGGAACAAACGTAACTACTCACAAAGCATATTCATGTTCATAATCAGAGGGGTATTAATATGCATTAAGGATCTGAACATATGATCTTCCACCAAATAAACCAACTAGCATCAACTACAAGGAGTAATAAACACTACTAGCAACCCACAGGTACCAATCTGAGGTTTTGGTACAAAGATTGGATACAAGAGATGAACTAGGGTTTGAGAGGAGATGGTGATGGTGAAGATTTTGATGGAGATTGACCCCCTCCTGATGAGAGGATCGTTGGTGATGACGATGGTGATGATTTCCCCCTCCCAGAGGGAAGTTTCCCCGGCAGAACAGCTCCGCCAGAGCCCTAGATTGGTTCCGCCAAGGTTCCGCCTCGTGGCGGCGGAGTTTCGTTCCGTAAGCTTGCTTATGATTTTTTCCAGGGTAAAAGACTTCATATAGCAGAAGATGGGCACCGGAGGGCTACTAGGGGGCCCACGAGGCAGGGGGCGCGCCCTGTAAGGGTGGGCGCGCCCCCCACCCTCGTGGACGGTGGGTGGCCCCCTCAGGTATTTCTTCCGCTGAATAATTATTATTAATTCCAAGAATGACTTTCGTGGAGTTTCAGGACTTTTGGAGCTGTGCAGAATAGGTCTCCAATATTTGCTCCTTTTCCAGCCCAAAATCCCAGCTGCAGGCATTCTCCCTCTTCATGTTAAACCTTGTAAAATAAGATAGAATAGCCATAAGTATTGTGACATAACGTGTAATAACAGCCCATAATGCAATAAATATCGATATAAAAGCATGATGCAAAATGGACGTATCAACATGCTGGTAAGAAGTATGACTAGTATCGCCCACAACTCACTTCTGTTCTACTCGTGCATATAACATCTATGTATAAACCTGGCTCGGATGCCACTGTTAGGGAATGTAGTAATTTCAAAATTTTCCTACGCACACGCAAGATCATGGTGATGCATAGCAACGAGAGGGGAGAGTGTCGTCCACATACCCTCGTAGACCGTAAGCGGAAGCGTTATGACAACGCGGTTGATGTAGTTTTACGTCTTCACGATTGACCAATCCTAGTACCGAATGTACGACACCTCCACGATCTGCACATGTTCAGCTTGGTGACGTTCCACGAACTCACGATCCAGTAGAGCTTCGAGGGAGAGTTCCGTCAGCATGACAGCGTGATGACGGTGTTGATGAAGCTACCAACGCAGGGCTTCGCCTAAGCACCGCTATGATATGATCGAGGTGGATTATGGTGGAGGGGGGCACCGCACACGGCTAAAGATCAATGATCAACTTGTGTGTCTATGGGGTGCCCCCTATAAGTGCATCTAGTGCCACCCCTAGTTTGGTTTTGGAATATTGATGACAAACGTGGTTGAGGGACTAATGTGTTTGTGAGAATTGTAGGATAACACAGGTAGTAGTCCCTCTTTGATTCGGTTTACCTACCGGAGATGACCCCTAAAAATGTATGAAGACATTGAAGATAATGGTGGTACGTGAAGATATTCACATTGAAGACTATGACAGAAGAAGACATTGAGTGAAGACTATGGAGCGCGAAGACTTAGTAGTTTCGTTGTTTCCTTTCTTCTTTGTTGTGTCATAGACACCACCGGACTGTTAAGTGGGGTCCAAGTGAACAAAGTCAGAGTGACTGATGTGATGCTCAACCAAATTCCTATGTCTTCGAGCGAAGACAATGAGAGCAAATCTTATCTAGAGTAGGATAAGTCAGCTTTACTTGTTGCCCAAGTCAATCTGTCGTGTGTGTTTGAAATCTGACCATTGTGACACGTGTCAGTTCCTTAGTGACCCAGGGTCATTTTGGACAAATCAGGTCGGGTTGCCCAGTGGCTATAAATAGCCCACCCCCTACACCATTAATTGGTGGCTGCTTAGAGTTAGTGCATGGCTTTTGTCGTTGAGAGCAACCCACCTCCGAAGAGTTTGAGAGAGAAATCCTTGTGAGGACAAAGCCCAAAACACCCAGAGCCCAAAGAGTGTTTGGCATCACTGAAGTCTTTCTGTCTGCGTGACCTGAAGACTTGTTACACTTGAGGACTATGAATCCTCCAGCTGGTTAGGTGTCGCATTCTGAGCATCCAAGAGTAATTGTGGATTGCCGGTGAACGAAGTCTATGAAGGTTTGGAAGTCTACCTTGAAGACTTACCAAAGTGATTGGGCGAGGACTGTGTGTCCTTATCTCAAGGGGAATAAGGTGAAGACACGGTCTTCTGAGTTCAATCTCAGCCTCCCTAACCAGACGTACAGTTGTCACAACAACTGGAACTGGTCGAACAAATCCTTGTCTTCACAACGCACTGGTCCTATCTCTTACCCTCCTTACTTACAGTTCATCTTTGTGAAGTCATTCCCTGATTGCTATGCCTGTTTGACTTCACTGTGTGACCCCTTGTTCTGATTGGCTTCGTACTATCTTCCATCCTGATCCTACTACCTAGCTGCTATATGTCATCATGCTTTAGCTTCATACTTGTCTGACTATGGCTTGCCTAGTGTAGTTCATCTTCCGTTGCATGTTTATAGGTCCTGATTTCGTGTTTGTCTTCGAAACTTTCATGTTTTGAAGACTTTCATAAAAATCGCCTATTCACCCCCCTCTAGTCGATAACTAGCACTTTCAATTAGTATCAGAGCAAGGTGCTCCCTTGTTCTGTGTGATTCGGTTTAACCACTTGGAGTTTAGCTATGTCGACTGCAGGGATAATCAAAGTCTCCACTGCGTGTCCTATCTTCGATGGCACTGAATATCCCTACTGGAAGAATAAGATGCGTATGCATCTTGAAGCCATTGATGTCGATCTGTGGTATGTCGTCAAAAACGGCATTTCCAAGGCTGGTGAAGGTGTGTCCCCTACTGATGTCAAGAAGTTCATTCAACTCGATTCTACTGCGAAGAACATCGTCTGTGGTCATCTGACCAAAGGGCAGTATGGCCGTGTGAGTGCTTTGGAAACTTCAAAGCTAGTCTGGGACTGGCTCTCCAAGGTCAATGAAGGTGTTTCAACTCAGAGAGATCAAAGAATCAGTGTCCTACGCAACCTCTTCAACCGATTCAAGAGAAATGACAATGAAAATGTCCAGCTCACGTTTGATCGTCTCACTGACCTCACAAACGAGCTTCAGGCTCTCGGCGCCACTGAGATCACCAAGCATGAAATCGTCAAGACGCTTCTAAGATCTCTCGACAACTCATTTGACACTCTAGCTGATATGATTCAAGAACGCCCTGACTTCAAGACACTCGATCCATCTGACATACTTGAGAGGCTCAACACACATGAGTTCCAGCTATCTGAGAAAAGAGATATCTATGGTCCCAACTATGGCCAAACTCGCGCTTTGAAGGAAAAGGTTGTTTCCTCGTCTGAAGAAGAATCTGACTGCAGTTCTGGTGAAGCTGAAGACCTTGGAAAGGAGCTCGCTATGCTTGTGAAGAAGTTCCAGAAGTTCACTAAGAAGAAAGGCTTCAGAAAGTCTTCACGATCCAGCTCAAGAAATGATGAAGCTTCTTCCCAAGACCACAAGAAGAGAACCTGTCACAAGCGCAAGAAACCTGGCCACTACATCTCTGAGTGTCCACAGTGGGACAATGAGAAGAAAAAGAAGAAGAGCAAGGAATATGATTCCGATGACAAGAAGAAGAAGAAATACTCAAAATCTTCTTCCAAGTCCTCTTCCAAGTCTTCATCACACAAGAAAAGCTCGTATGGCAAGGCTCGTGCTTTTGTTGGCAAGGAAATGGATTCAGAGGAGGAGTCTGCTTCTGAGGAGGCTGAAGTGGTGGAGTCTGAGGAGTAGTCTGACTCTAGCGTTGCAAGTCTAGCCTTAGCTTCAGCCTACGTCGCCAAATCCATCTTCAACACTGAAGACAATGCATCCATCACCAACGTTGATGCCAGTGACAAGGACGACTCCACTCCCACTTACTACTTCATGGCACGTGGTGCCAAGGTAAACTCACGCGATGCTTACTTTCAAACATCAAGTGAAGATGACTCTGATTGTGAATCCAAACCTAGCTACAAAAAACTTGCTAAAATTGCAACTGAACAACAGAAATCTATGGAACATATTCAAAAACTGTTAGACAAAAGGGATGACCTGTTGGACGCGGAAATGACTAAGACTTAGTCCTTAATTGAAGACATTGGACGCGGAAATGACTAAGACTCAGTCCTTAATTGAAGACATAAAAAATCTTCATGTTAAGTACCAGGAACTTGAAGGTCGTCATGAAACCCTCTCAACATCTCATGAAAGGCTTTCCTACGATTATCTTCAAAGGAAGTAGGAACTTGAGAAATTGAGATCGGATCATGAAGATCTTCAAAAGGAGAATGAGTCACTTCACGCTCAACAGATCAGTCCCACTCCAGAAGGATTTGAACCTCCATGTTTAGAATGCATTGAGCGTGATAACGCTGTTTCTGTTGCTGGATGTTCTACTGTTCCTATTGCAATATCTTCAACTGCTGATGTGGTAACTAACCCCTCTGTTGAGGATACCACTACTATTGCTGATGAGAATGCCAGGTTGAAGACACTGATTGAGACAGGGATGTACAAAAGCGTCAAAGGGCATCAGACATTATGTGATGTCCTCAAAAAGCAGATTCTGAACCGAAACCCTAGAAAAGAGGGTATTGGGTTCGAGAGGAAAATGAATGTTGATGGGTCGTACTGGAGGCCTGAGCAGTACCCCAAAACCACATGGGTTGCTGCAAAGGAACCTTCAGTAGATCCATCCACCCTATCTGGTTTCACTTGCGCTAACCCTACTATCATTGATGAATCCTTTGATGCAAACTATAAACTATTTAAGAATCATAATGGTGAAGTGTTTGCGAGGTATATTGGTACTAACTGCAGGAATGGACCACCTATGAAGAAGATCTGGGTACCTAAGCAGTGTATTGAGAAACTTCCTATGAATGTCATCATGACACCACCAAGGAAGAAGACAAACCCCAGACCTATGGCTTCATATGGCCCAGTCACCCTAATGCCAATGTTTTGCAGGGAAACCATACTCAGACTTATGAATATGAGCGTGTGTCTTCAAACTGCTATGTTCATAGAACTAAGAACTTTTCTGCTTATTCATATGAGTATCATGCTTATCCTGCAAGGCTATTTGCTAGGGCTCCAAAGCCAAACTTCTCTGATGCTGCACTTAGACTCATTGCTTCTAAGCCACCCCTGAAGATGTGGGTGGTGAAGAATAATTAACTTTCTTTTGCAGAGAAAGGTCTCCAGCCTGAAATCAAAGGTGTCCGATGCTATTGCTGGGGACCTAAAACACATTGTGGGATGCAAGATAAAATGCCCAAATGATCTTACTATATATTTCACATCCGAATCGCTTGCCAGTCATACTATGAGTGCTAACCTTGATCTAAGCTGTGATAATCCTCGTGTGCGTCAAATGCTTATGCTTCACAACACTCTTGTGAAGCCTATCCTCCTAACTGCACTGTAGGGTACGACACCTCGTGCGACAGAATGGATTATGGACAGTGGATGCACCAACCACATGACTGGTGATCGAAGTCTTCTCATGGACTCAACCTTACGTCCATGTGATAAAAGTCACATCACATTTGCTGACACTGGTAAAAGCAAGGTATTGGGCCTAGGTAGAGTTGCAATCTCAAGGGATCAACACATGGACAAAGTGATGCTTGTTGAATCACTTCATTTCAACTTAATGTCTGTCTCAATGCTTTGTGACTTAAACATGATTGTGTTATTTGGAAAATATCGTTGTCTTGTACTAATGGAATCTGACAAGTCTCTAGTCTTCGAAGGGTACAGGAAAGATGATCTGTACATGGTAGATTTTCTCATCAGGACCATGGATGGCCGTATGTCTTCTAGCCAAGTCTTCAGAGTGCTGGCTCTGGCATCGGAGGCTAGGGCATGCAGGCATGAGGAATCTACACACTCTCGCCAAGAAGAAGCACGTCATAGGCATCGAAGATGTCAAGTTCAAGAAAGATCATCTATGTGGTGCTTGTGAAGATGGGAAGATGACAAGGGCCAAGCATCCCTCGAAGACAATCATGACTACATCTCGACCTTTTCAGTTGCTCCACATGGACCTGTTTGGTCTCACTCACTACTCTACTCTCACTGCTACTGCTTGTCTCTATGGTTTCGTTATTGTTGATGATTATTCAAGATACACTTGGGTGCACATAATTCTCTTCAAGACTAAAGTGTAGGATGTCTTCAGACGGTTCGCCAACCGCGCCATGAAAAACTATGGCATCAAGATCAAGCACATTAGGAGTGACAACGGCACAGAATTCAAGAACACAGGCCTCAACCTCTATCTTGACACCTTAGGTATCACTCATGAGTTTTCTGCTCCCTACACACCTCAGCAGAATGGCATCATGGAGCGCAAGAACAGAACCCTTATTAAGATGGCTCGGACGATGCTTGACGAATACAAGACTCCAAGAAAATTCTGGCCTGAAGCCATTGATACTGCATGTCATGTCATCAACCGTGTTTATCTTCACAAGCTTCTGAAGAAAACATCCTATGAGCTCCTAAATGGTAAGAAGCCAAATGTAAGCTACTTCAGAGTATTTGGTGCTAGGTGCTGGATCAAGGATCCACATCACACTCCAAAATTTGCAGTGAAAGCACATGAAGGTTTTATGATTGGTTATGGAAAGGACTCGCACTCCTACAGAGTCTTCAACCTCTTTCACTATAAAGTGGTTGAAACTGTGGATGTGCGGTTCGATGAAACTAATGGCTCGCAAAGTGAGCACCTGCCTAATGTGCTAGATGAAGTACCTGCTAGTGAATCAATCAAGCCAATGGGAACAGGAGAGATCATACCATCAGATGCCTAGCCTGAAGAAGAACTCATTATTTCTGCACCTGATCAACCTGAAGACATTGCTCAGCCTAAAGACAATCCTCCAAATGATGACAATGTTCAGCAGGAGCAAAATATTCGTCCAGTTCATCCTCGTGTTGCAAATGAAGTACAAATTGAGAAGATAATCGATAGCATCAATGCACCTGGTCCACTCACTCGTTCAAGAGCAACACAGCTAGCAAATTTCTGTGGGCACTTTGCATTTGTATCAATATCTGAACCCAAGAAAGTTGTTGAAGCCTTCATGGAACCTGAATGGATTCAAGCTATGCAAGAAGAGCTTCAACAGTTTGAGTTGAACAATGTGCGGGAATTAGTCAAGCATCCTGATCCTCGCAAGCACAACATAATAAGCACAAAATGGATATATCGCAACAAACAAGACGAGCATGGTCAAGTAGTCAGAAACAGAGCACGGCTCGTTGCTCAAGGATACACACAAGTTGAAGGAATTGACTTCGATGAAACATTTGCTCCAGTGGCTAGGCTCGAAGCCATTCACATACTGCTAGCCTACGCAAATCGTCATAGCATCCTTCTGTATCAAATGGATGTGAAGAGTGCCTTTCTAAATGGAAATATTGAAGAAGAAGTATATGTTGCACAACCGCCTGGCTTTGAAGACCCAAAACATCCTGATATGGTATACAAGCTCAACAAGGCACTGTATGGCCTCAAACAAGCCCCTCGTGCTTGGTATGACACACTCAAAGACTTCCTGATGAGCAAAGGCTTCAAACCTGGTTCTCTAGATCCCACTCTCTTCGTGAAGACATATGATGGTGAACTGTTTGTGTGCCAAATCTATGTGGACGACATTATCTTCGGTTGCACCAACAAGAAATACAGTGATGAATTTGCTCACATGATGCAAGAACAATATCAAATGTCCATGATGAGAGAGCTGAAGTTCTTTCTCGGTCTTCAAATCCGTCAGACACGCAACGGAATCTTCATATCTCAAGAAAAATATCTCAAAGATTGCCTGAAGAAGTTTGGAATGCAAGATTGCAAAGGATACCCGACGCCAATGCCAACCAAAAGTCATCTAAGCCCCGACGTCAATGGTAAAGATTTCGATCAACAGGTATACCGCTCCATGATTGATTCTTTACTTTACTTATGTGCATCTAGGCCAGATATCATGCTTAGTGTTTGCATGTGTGCCCGATTCCAAGCGGCACCAAAGGAGACGCATGACTTAGCTATGAAGCGAATTCTTCGATATTTGGCTTACACCCCAACACTAGGATTATGGTATCCAAAGGGCTCAGAGTTTGATCTGGTTGGTTTTTCGGATGCTGATTATGCTGGTGACAAGGTGGATCGCAAGTCTACATCAGGCACATGTCACTTTCTGGGTCGATCCCTTGTCTGTTGGTCTTCAAAGAAGCAGAACTGTGTATCACTCTCAACTGCTGAATCTGAATACATTGCTGTTGGATCTTGCTGCGCTCAGCTTCTGTGGATGAAGCAAACTCTTAAGGACTATGGCATTCACCTGAAGCATGTGCCACTCTACTACGATAATGAAAGCGCTCTCAAGATTTCCAATAACCCAGTTCAGCACTCGAAGACAAAGCACATTGAAATTCGTCATCACTTCCTCAGAGATCATGTTATGAAAGAAGATATTGATATCATTCACGTCAAGACAGAAGATCAGTTGGCTGATATCTTCACTAAGCCCTTGGATGAGAAAAGGTTTTGCAAGTTGCGGTGTGAGCTAAATATCTTGGAATCCTAGAATGTCCTGTGATTAGGCACTCATCCTAACACTTATGCATGTTGATGACTTAGATGTGCAACACATGAAGTAATGTATATCTTCAATCAATGAAGACATACATTCTAAGTGTGAATACATAAACGTGGAAATTGACTTCAGAGCGCCACGATAATTGTGCGCCGTGTTTGGGTCTAATACATCCTATACGGTGGGTAACGCCACCACCAAACTCTTATGAAGTGTTTCCTCATGGCGCCATATTTGCAAAGTCTTCGCAATTGATTTAACTTCAACATTAATTTGACTTCATGGTTACTGATTTGACTTTACACTGTTATATATATATATATATATATATATATATATATATATTGTATTCTGTCCTCTACAGTATTCACTTATGGCTATGTCTTCTTGTTTTGAATCTTTTGAACTAAGTAATGTGATCGGACCCTACTCCCTCTATGCTGTCAATCTCAAGCTCTATCCATCCAAATCATATGCATTCTGTTGAAACTGTCGAATGTCTTCTCTACATCCTTGTCAGCAGAAGATGCAGAGACAAACATTTATATCTAGCTTTAATGACTTATCCTTTTTGCCTGAAACCCGGAGAATTCGGAACGACCACCCCGACAATTCAGGCGTGCATGGGACATGGAACAACTTTCAATAAGTTGCATGTTCACCACGTGTCCATCAGATGTGAACTGCCAGGGGCACCTGCGTAATTGCGCTGTGATGTCTCTATCCTTATAAATGCCTATCCCGTCTCGGTCAAAATCCTTCTTCCTCCTTCTACATCTCTCGCAAACCCTAGCGCCTACGCTAGCTGTCGACGATGCCGACGATGAAGCTCTTAGCTGCCGTGACCTCCTCGACACCATGCCGGTCGTGAACCTCATCTTCTCCGCTGTTGCCGTAGGTGTCTTCTGTCGCCAAGTTAGGGCACGGGAGATCGAACTGCTCGGCATCCATCTTCGCTCCGTCTAGCAGTTCATCGTGTGGTAATAAAAGTTTACTTTTTACCGTCTTTTTGATCTGAAAGATTCATCCCTTCTTACCTAAAGTGGTTTCTACATCTTCGAACATGGATCTATCTCTTTCTGCATCTCATATTCTGCCTAGTATATTCACTTATGCTTCTTCACAAGTTAGATTCCTCACTTGTACTTATTCTTGGATTTGTACAACTCTGGAACCAACTCTCATCATATAAGTGAATGTCTTCGCGTTATGAGGTCAATGTCTTCAAACTGATTTATCTTCAAAATCTTCTGAGAATGCATATGACCTCATCCCCTTCCCTCGCACCTTTAATGCTGTCACAGGTACATGTATGTGGGACAATCCCTTAGTTCTCATAGTCTGCATTCGTTTGCAGAGTTCTTGCAAAGTCACATCAATTCACCTGAAGCTAGTTCCTGTCAGTCCAGCCGTTTGAAGCCTTTGAAAGTACTGAATTCTTTCAGTTTACACTTCATGGCAACTGGAAAATCAGCGAGAAAGGGAGGCAGACAGCGTCGTGGTGACACTTCCAAGGATTTACCACCTGATTTGCATGAGATGTACAAAACTGATCCAGAGGAAACCTATACTGAACGGAAGAATCAAATCCAATGGATTCGAAGATATTGAGCAGAAGAGTGGTTCAGATACCGCTTCATCACCAAGGAATATGCAGAGAAGAATGCCATCAAGGAAATTTGGAATGATATTCTGTATAGAAATCTTCCACCCAAGAATTAGGCTGAAGCTATTGAGCAAGGCTTCTATCCTTGCATGGTGCGCGGACCACAGCCTGAGAATGTTGATCCGTCCTCACTACTCTGGTGTCGTGAAGACAGTTTGTTCAAGCGCAATTACCAGTTTGCCAAAAACTCAGCTGCTACGAACAAGAATGAGCTGGGGCTTGACTTCAACCCGGGTCCCTCCGCACCTCGGGACGATGGCACCCGTGAAGCCAATGAAAACAGGATTGGCCCCTTCTACAATCTTGTTGGCCTCATCACTCACATTACTGTTCGTGGTGCCAAAGTAGATCATTCTGATGATGATGATGCTAACACTGACGAAGCTCCACCTCCACCTCCAAAGCCTAAGAAGCAAAAGAAGACTAAAGCCTCAAAATCATCTGCTGCTCCAAAAGCTTCAAGAGTGAAGCCATTGGCAACTGTCCCTTCTGCTCCAAGCAATGACTCTGAAGATCTCTCTCATATCCCTAAGAGGCGTGAGAAGCCTCAGAAGGCACCTGTTCAGAAACTGAGTCAAGTACTGATGCCTGCTGCCATTCTGAGGAATGAGTCTGAACCCATTGACTTGTCTTCTGATGTAGAATTTGGTGAGGATGCTCTGGGACAGCTGATCAAGAGCAAGCAAGAGGTGGAGATCTTCAACGATCTGCCCCTCTTTGATGTCAACATTCTGAAGAACTTCATTGATGAGTGGTTTGATAATCAGGAGCTCGGCTTTGATGACCTTCAGCTTCCCATTGGCGTCAGCGTTGCTTTTCAAGGCGCCATAGCTCCTGAACTTGCTCTGGCTCAGCGCATCATTGAACTGAAGCGAAAGATCGACTTTGAGAAGGAACAGTTCAAGAAGCATGTCGCCAGGCTGAATGTGGCGGATGTGCAAAAGTTCAAGGTGGTGCTCAATGACCTCAAGGAGTCGTTTTGAAAGAAACGCGAGGAAGCCAAAGGCTCAAGAGAGCGCATGAAAGCACTCGCTGACAAATGCGTTCAAGCCTACAATGAAGCTGAAAAGCGCATGGCACTTGGCCGCCCTGGCATTGACCCCTCAATGGCTGCCAAGAAAAAGAAGTCATCTGAAGCCCAAACTGAGGAACCACGGCAGGAAGAACCACACATTGTCTTCCCTGCTAGCATGCGCAGCTCGAAGCCTAAGGCTCCTTCAGTGGCTTCTGAACAGAGGAAAACCAAGGCAGCTGAAGCCGAAGCCAGGAAGCGGAAAACCAAGCGCACCACTGATGAAGAACCACCCCCTAAGAAGAGAAAGACCAAGAGAAGAGAACGGGCTGCTCCTACGGAGCCCCTTGTTGTTGAACCCCTTGCCTTTGTTCCCCCTCCATCTGCAAACCAAGAACGTCGGATGATTGTTCATGAGCCTGCTTCCACAGAGGCTCCTGAAGCTCAAGAAGTTCCAGTCGTCGACCCCATCGCGACTGAAGATATTGCTCAAGATGATGCAGTACTTCCTCAGATCGAGCGCACATCAGTATCATCGCCTGTTCAAACGAACAGTGAGCTTATCAGCATTGGTCGTCCTTTGACGCCAATATCACAAGATGCATCATGGGCTGATCGCCCCCAGCAAGCTACCCCACAAGACTCACCAAGTGCACCCCAGCCGTCAAGTGTGCCCGTCATCAGCCCCATGTCAAATGATGACAACTACATGGAGACTTCACCATCGCCAAAGGCGTCTCCTGTATACCAACGGCTTCACAAAGGCTTGAATCCCTCCATGACCACCATCACAGAAGAGGACTCCAACTTGTCAAGCTCAGTGGCATGTCAAGTGTTCCCTAAAGACAATCCTTCTGTGACGGTCCCTGTGTCTGAACCCAATGCTGCTGAAGACCCCCGGCTGCATCAGCCGGGGTAACACAAGAAGAAGAGCGTGTCGCTACTCCCCCTACAACACAAGCAGAAGTTAATGAAGAGAACCAGTCCATGCCAGTACCTCCAGCTACTCAAGTGGAGGGTGAGAATCCTGAGGCTCCCACACATGACATTCCTGAAGCCGATGACGTTGTCATGGCCGACGCTAATGTGGAGCCTATAGTGGTCAATGCACCAGTGGCCAATGAAGCCAATGAAGCCCATCAAGCAGATGAAGTCAATGCCGCACCTGTCGCCAATCTGCAGCCTGAAGTTAATGCCACTGCTCCTGTTCCGCCTCCAAGGCCACACACTATCGAGCAAGCATACAACTATGGCCAGCTTGTAAATGTCAGATAGCCTATTCTGATTCCTCCACCTGCTGCTGGTCTTCAATTTGATTACCATGTCGAGCACATGCCTCAGGTTCAGAAGCCAAATCCAAGACTGCCCAGATTTCTAGGTACTGCCACTTCACCAGGATCCTTCAATGTCAATGGCTTCATTGCACACAACACCTTCTTCGATAGCGACAAGAACCCCTACACCAAGCCCAAGATTTCATCTGATCGGTTCTGGAGCTATCAGCAGCGCAGCTACTATTCATGCATTCTGTACAACCAAGGCCGCATATTTCCGCATATGCGTCTTGATACTGAAGCCATAGCTGGCCTGCCATGCTTGGAAGAAGCCCTTGATTGCTTCAGAGAGGCTGGCTTACTGCATTTTGTCACTGACAAGGAGCACTGGAATGAAGAGTTGCTGCTCCAATTCTATGCCACTTTGCATATCAGAGGCTACAACAGGGATCCGAAGACTTGGGTCCTTGAGTGGATGACAGGCAATGTCCATCATGAAGCCAAAGCATTTGATGCCATTGAGCTTACTGGCCTGCCCACTCCAGATGATCTCTATGAGCCTGGTTGTCAGCTTCACACTGCAGCAGTGGAGAGCATCTTTCACAAGCCTGAACCCAACATGAGCCAGATGCTGAGCGTGATGAAGCCATTGCCTCCAGATGCAGAATATCCTACGGAGTTCTTTGTTGAAGACCTTGAGTATCTGCCACGCACGATCTATCACATCATAAGGTGACCTCTCTGGCCTATCAAAGGACATTCTCCACAGGCTAAGCTAGAAGGTGCAATGAAGACATTGGTCTTCCATATTCTTCATGGCAAAAGCTTCAATGCACAAGATTTCTTCATCCACCAACTTGCTGCATCAGGGTCTGACATTTTTGGCTCTATGCTCCATGGATCATGCGTCTGATCAAGCTTCACACTGCTTTCAACTATCAGCCATTTGCACGCAACCACATTGTGTTGTTGCCTGATGTTGATATGTCTGTTGAAGCCATCTATCCAGAGCCTGACAAAGAGCCACTGTATCTTCATAATGTTGATCGTCAAAGCTTTACTCAGCCCATTGAAGGTGTGTTGGCTGCCACTCGTGTCTATCCGTTGGCTGGTACTACACGTGCACCTCACCGTGCCCCAACTGAAGCCACTAACAGCACAATTGCTCAACGGCCTCGAAAGCGATCTCGTGTTCTTAGTGACCGAGAGCTTCTCATTGGCCTGCATCAGAAACAGGATAGGCATCATGATTGGCTCAAGCACCAGATGCAGAGCATCATGACTGACGTCAATCGCGTTCGCAACCTTGCAACCAAGAATGCCTTTGTAGCTCATGAAACCTGTCGACGCACATGGAAAGGGCTGATGCTTATGTGTGCTGAGGGAGATCTTCAGGACGACGGCTTCTCAGAGTGATTCAAGTTTGATTCCACTCCGCCCAGGAATGCTGTTCTGCGGTGCACTCCATCTCTTGAAGATTCCGAGTTCTCCTCTTCTGCTGCAACTGTGAATGCTCATGTGATCGATGATCAAGATGATGCTACTTCGCCACCTCCAACACGCATCAACACTGCTCCAAGTTTGTCTGCACCGCCAAACCTCGACACCAACCCTGCATCTTCTCCTACTCCTTCTGGGAACGAGTAGAGGCTCAATGCCTTCAACCCTTTTTGGTCCTTACTGACAAAAGGGGGAGAAGCTATGAGTTGATAGTCTTCAAGCGGGTTCTTATGGGCGGTTGCGTTATATTTTGCCTTGTGTTTACAACTCTTGCTTTTGATACATTTGGTTCTCTGAGTTGTAACACTTGAACTCGATGGTCGTCTACTACTTATTTGCTATTTTGTGATGCGATGATAAATTCTGCATGTGCGACGATAACTTCCGCACTTCAATCATTTTGCAGGCGTCCATTTTTCATTATGCATGCCATTATCTTCATTACATCAGGTCATGCATGATGAATTGTCTTCATAAGTTGAAGAGGATCTCCACAAGTAGAACCTGCCATGTGCATATGCATCCCAAAAGCAAATTATTTATATGCACATCTTCAGGGGGAGCCTTTTGCTACTTACGAAGACAATACCTCATCCTTTACAATTTCACATATTTTTATCCCTGTTGAAAACTTCAACAGTTTGTCATCAATCACCAAAAAGGGGGAGATTGTAAGTGCATCTAGTGCCACCCCTAGTTTGGTTTTGGAGTACTGACGACAAATGTGGTTGAGGGACTAATGTGTTTGTGAGAATTGCAGGATAACACAGGTAGTAGTCCCTCTTTGATTCGGTTTACCTACCGGAGATGACCCCTAAAAATGTATGAAGACATTGAAGATAATGGTGGTACGTGAAGATATTCACATTGAAGACTATGATAGAAGAAGACATTGAGTGAAGACTATGGAGCACGAAGACTTAGTAGTTTCATTGTTTCCTTTCTTATTTGTTGAGTCATAGGAACCACCGCACTGTTAAGTGGGGTCCAAGTGAACAAAGTCAGAGTGACTGATGTGATGCTCAACCAAATTCCTATGTCTTCGAGCGAAGACAATGAGAGCAAATCTTATCCAGAGTAGGATAAGTCAGCTTTACTTGTATCCCAAGTCAAGCTATCGCGTGTGTTTGAAATCTGACCGTTGTGACACGTGTCAGTTCCTTAGTGACCCAGGGTCATTTTGGAAAAATCAGGTCAGGTTGCGCAGTGGCTATAAATAGCCCACCCCCTACACCATAAATTGGTGGCTGCTCAGAGTTAGTGCACGGCTTTTGTCGTTGAGAGCAACCCACCTCCGAAGAGTTTGAGAGAGAAATCCTTGTGAGGACAAATCCCAAAACACCCAGAGCCCAAAGAGTGTTTGGCATCACTGAAGTCTTTCTGTCTGCGTGACCTGAAGACTTGTTACACTTGAGGACTGTGAATCCTCCAGCTGGTTAGGCGTCGCGTTCTAAGCATCCAAGAGTAATGGTGGATTGCTAGTGAACGATGTCTATGAAGGTTTGGAAGTCTAGCTTGAAGACTTACCAAAGTGATTGGGCGAGGACTATGTGTCCTTAGATCAAGGGGAATAAGGTGAAGACACAGTCTTCTGAGTTCAATCTCAGCCTCCCTAACCAGATGTATAGTTGTCACAACAACTGGAACTGGTCGAACAAATCCTTGTCTTCACAACGCACTGGTTCTATCTCTTATGATCATTACTTACAGTTCGTCTTTGTGAAGTCATTGCCTGATTGCTATGCCTGTTTGACTTCACTGTGTGACCCCTTGTTCTGATCGGCTTCATACTATCTTCCATCCTGATCCTACTACCTAGCTGCTATATGTCATCATGCTTTAGCTTCATACTTGTCTGACTATGGCTTGCCTAGTGTAGTTCATCTTCTGCTGCATGTTTATAGGTCCTGATTTCGTGTTCGTCTTTGAAACTTTCATGTTTTGAAGACTTTCATAAAAATTGCCTATTCACCCCCCCTAGTCGATAACTAGCACTTTCACCCCCTCCCCCATATATAAAGGAATGGAGGAGGGGGAGGGGACGGCCCTCCTAGGCGCGCCCCAAGGGGAGTCCTACTCCCATCGGGAGTAGGACACCAACCCTTCCAAGAGTAGGAGTAGGAGAGAGGGCAGGAGGAGAGATGGGGAAGGAAAGGGTGGCGTCGCCCCCCTCCTTGTCCAATTCGGACTAGAGGGGGAGAGGCGCGCGTCCTGCCCTGGCTGCCCCTCCTCTTCTCCACTAAGGCCCAATAGGCCCATTACACTCCCCGGGGGGTTCCGTGCTATGTCTTGAGCTTGTGTTGGTTTTCCTTGAAGAGGAAAGGGTGATGCAGCAATAGTAGCGTAAGTATTTCCCTCAGTTTTTGAGAACCAAGGTATCAATTTAGTAGGAGGCTCCTCAAAAGTCCGACGCACCTACACAAACAAACAAAGAACTCGCAACCAACACAATAAAGGTGTTGTCAATCCCTTCACAGCCACTTGCGAAAGTGAGATCTGATAGAGATAATATGATAAGATAAATATATTTTTGGTATTTTATAATATAGATTGGAAAAGTAAAGATGCAAAGAAAAGTAGATTGAAAGCTTATATGATAAAAGATAGACCCGGGGGCCATAGGTTTCACTAGTGGCTTCTCTCAAGATAGCATAAGTATTACGGTGGGTGAACAAATTATTGTCGAGCAATTGATAGAAAAGAGAATAATTATGAGATTATCTTGGCATGATCATGTATATAGGCATCACGTTCGTGACAAGTAGACCGACTCCTGCGTGCATCTACTACTATTACTCCACAGATCGACCTCTATCCAGCATGCATCTAGAGTATTAAGTTCATAAGAACAGAGTAACACATTAAGAAAGATGACATGATGTAGAGGGATAAACTCATGCAATATGATATAAACCCCATCTTTTTATCCTCGATGGCAACAATACAATACGTGCCTTGCAACCCCTATTGTCATTGGGTAAGGACACCGCAAGATTGAACCCAAAGCTAAGCACTTCTCCCATTGCAAGAAAGATCAATCTAGTAGGCCAAACCAAACTGATAATTAGAATAGACTTGCAAAGATAACTCAATCATACATAAAAGAATTTAGAGGAGATTCAAATATTTCTCACAGATAAACTTGATCATAAACCCACAATTCATTGGATCTCGACAAACACACCGAAAAAAGAGTTACATCGAATAGGTCTCCACAAGAGAGGGGGAGAACATGGTATTGAGATCCAAAAAGAGAGAAGAAGCCATCTAGCTAATAGCTATGGACCTGAAGGTCTATGGTAAACTACTCACAACTCACCGGAGGGGCTATGGTGTTGATGTAGAAGCCCTCCATGGTCGATTCCCCCTCCAGCGGAGCGCCGGCGAAGGCTCCAAGATGGGATCTCACGGATACAGAAGGTTACGGCGGTGGAAATTGTTTTTCGTTGGCTCCCTGGATGTTTTTCGGGTACGTGGGTATATATAGGAGGCAGAAGTAGGTCGGTGGCCGCCCGAGGGGCCCACAAGATAGGGGGCGTGCTCTATAGGGGTGGGCGCGCCCTCCACCCTCGTGGCCGCCTCGGCTGCTTCTTGGCTTGAACTCCAAGTACTCTGGATCACGTTCGTTCCAAATATCACGCTCCCAAAGGTTTCATTCCGTTTGGACTCCGTTTGATATTCCTTTTCTTCGAAATACTGAAATAGGCAAAAAACAGCAATACGGGCTGGGCCTCCGATTAGTAGGTTAGTCCCAAAAATTATATAAATGTGTAAAATAAATCCCATAAACATCTAAAACGGGTAATATAATAGCATGGAACAATAAAAAATTATAGATACGTTGGAGACGTATCAAGCATCCCCAAGCTTAATTCCTGCCCGTCCTTGAGTAGGTAAATGATAAAAACAGGATTTTTGATGTGGAATGCTACCTAGCATATTTCTCAATGTAATTTTATTTATTGTGGCATGAAGGTTTAGATCCAAATGATTCAAAATAAAAGTTCATATTGACATAAGAAATAGTAATACTTCAAGCATACTAATCAAAGCAATCATGTCTTCTCAAAATAACATGGCTAAAGAAAGTTCATCCCTACAAAATTATATAGTTAGGCTATGCTTCATTTTCGTCACACAAAAATGCTCCCGAATTCTACACCCCCTATGACAAGCCAAGCAATTGTTTTAGTACTTAAATGATCTCAAACTTTTTCAACCTTCACGCAATACATGAGCGTGAGCCATGGATATAGCACTATGGGTGGAATAGAATATGATGATGGGGATTGTGTGGAGAAGACAAAAAAGGAGAAAGTCTCACATTGACGAGGATAATTAACGGGCTATGGAGATGCGCATCAATTGATGTCAACATGAGGAGTAGGGATTGCCATGCAACGGATGCACTAGAGCTATAAATGTATGAAATCTCAACAAAAGAAAACTAAGTGGGTGTGCATCCAACTTGCTTGCTCACGAAGACCTAGGGCATTTTGAGGAAGCCCATTGTAGGAATATACAAGCCAAGTACTATAATGGAAAATTCCCACTAGTATATGAAAGTGACAACATATGAGACTCGCTCTATGAAGAACATGGTGCTACTTTAAAGCACAAGTGTGGAAAAGAGATAGTAACATTGCCCCCTTTTTTTCCTTTTTCTTTTTTTGGGCCTTTCCTTTTTTTGGCCTTTTTTTTCTTTTTTCTTTGGCCTTTTTTTTTCTCTTTTGGCCTTTTTTTTTCTTTTTGGGGACAATGCTCTAATAATGATGATCATCACACTTTTATTGATTTATAACTCATGAATTACAACTCGAAACTAGAACAAGATATGACTCTATATGAATGCCTCCAGCGGTGTACCAGGATGGTGCAATGAATCAAGAGTGACATGTATGAAAAATTATGCATGGTGGCTTTTCCGCAAATACGATGTCAACTACATGATCGTGCAATGGCAATATGACAAAAGTAATGCGCGTCATGATGATAGACGGAACGGTGGAAAGTTGCATGGCAATATATCTCGGAATGGCTATGGAAATGCCATAATAGGTAGGTATGGTGGCTGTTTTGAGGAAGATATAAGGAGGTTTATGTGTGATAGAGCGTATCATATCACGAGGTTTGGATGCACCGGCGAAGTTTGCACCAACTCTCAAGGTGAGAAAGGGCAATGCACGGTACCGAAGAGGCTAGCAATGATGGAAAGGTAAAAGTGTGTATAATCCATGGACTCAACATTAGTCAAAAGAACTCATATACTTATTGCAAAAATTTAGAAGTCATCAAAAACCAAGCACTACGCGCATGCTCCTAGAGGGATAGATTGGTAGGAAAAGACCATCGCTCGTCCCCGACCGCCACTCATAAGGATGCACAATTCAAGGACACCTCATGTTTCAAATTTGTTACACAACTTTAACCATACGTGCATGCTACAGGACTTGCTAACTTCAACACAAGCATTCTTTAAATTCATAATCACCCAACTAGCATGACTTTAATATCACTACCTCCATATCTCAAAACAATTATCAAGTATCAAATTGATCATAGCATCCAATTCACTTCCTACGATAGTTTTTATTATACCCAACTTGGATGCCTACCATTCTAGGACCAATTTTATAACCATAGGAAATACCATGCTGTTCTAAGAGACTCTCAAAATAATATAAGTTAATCATGAGAGACTAGCAATTTCTACAAAATTAAGACACCGTCGTGCTCTAAAAGATATAAGTGAAGTACTAGAGCAAAAACTATGTAGCTCAAAAGATATAAGTGAAGCACATAGAGTATTCTAATAAATTTCAATCAAGTGGACTTCTCCAAAAAGGTGTGTACAGCAAGGATGATTGTGGAAAACTAAAAATTAAATACTAATATCATACAAGACGCTCCAAGCAAAACACATATCATGTGGCGAATAAAAATATAGCTCCAAGTAAAGTTACCAATGAACGAAGACGAAAGAGGGGATGCCTTCCGGGGGCATCCCCAAGCTTAGGCTTTTGGATATTCTTGAATATCTTGGGGTGCGATGGGCATCCCCAAGCTTAGGCTTTTTCCACTCCTTATTACACAGTCCATCAAATCTTTACCCAAAACTTGAAAACTTCACAACACAAAACTCAACAGGAAATCTCATAAGCTCCGTTAGTGAAAAAAAAACCACCACATAAGTTACTGTAATGAACTCATTATTTATTTATATTGGTGTTAAACCTACTATATTTCAAGTTCTCTATGGTTCATACCACTTAATACTAGCCATAGATGCATCAAAATAAGCAAACAACACACGAAAGGCAGAATCTGTCAAAAACAGAACAGTCTGTAGCAATCTGTTACAAACGCAAACTTCTAGAACTCTAAAAATCCTACAAAAATAGTAAGTCCTGGAAAATTTGTCTATTGATCTCCAGCAAAAATAATCAATGCAAAATCATGTTGCCGTGATTTAACAACACTAATTTCGTGCATGCAAAGTTTCTATTTTTCAGCAGAATCAAATTAACTATCACCATAGGTTATCCTATAGGTTCTACTTGGCACAAACACTAATTAAAAGATAAAAACACATCTAAAAAGAAGGTAGATGCAAAATTTATTACTAAACATAAACAAAAACAAAAAAGACAAATAAAATTGGGTTGCCTCCCAACTAGCGCTATCATTTAACGCCCCTAGCTAGGCATAAAAGCGAAGATAGATCTAAGTAGTGCCATCTTTGGCACTCAATTCATAAGTAGCTCACATGATAGATTCATAAGGTAATTTAATTTTATTTCTTGGAAAGTGATCCATGCTCTTAATTAATGGAAATTGGAATCTAATATTCCCTTCCTTCATATCAATAATCGCGCCAATCGTTCTAAGGAAAGGTCTACCAAGAATAATAGGGCAAGAAAGATTGCAATCTATATCAAGAACGATAAAATCTACGAGCACCAAATTTCTATTTGCAACAATGAGAACATCATTGATCCTTCCCATTGGCTTTTTAATGGTGGAATCCGCAAGGTGCAAATTTAAAGAGCAATCATCTAGATCATGGAAACCTAGAATATCACATAAAGTTTTCGGAATCGTGGAAACATTAGCACCCAAATCACACAAAGCATAACACTCATGATCTTTAATTTTAATCTTTATAGTAGGTTCCCACTCATCATTAAGTTTTCTAGGTATAGAAACTTCCAAATTAAGTTTTTCATCATAAGATTGCATCAAGGCATCAACGATATGTTTGATAAAAGCTTTATTTTGACTATAAGCATGAGGAAAATTAACAACGGATTGCAACAAGGAAATACAACCTTCTAAAGAACAATTATCATAATCAAATTCCTTGAAATCCGAGATAGTGGGTTCAATGCTATTTAAAGTCATGACCTCTCCAATCCCACCTTTACCAAATTTAGCATCAAGATCTAAAAACTCCGAATTATTGGGACGCCTTCTAACTAAAGTTGACTCACCTCCAGTCCCATTATTATTAAAATTAATATTGCAAAACAAAGATCTAATAGGGGACACATCAATAACTTTAAGATCTTCATCATTATTTTCACGGAAACTAGAAGAACATGCCTTTACAAAGCAATCTTTCTTAGCACGCAATCTAGCGGTTCTTTCCTTGCACTCATCAATGGAAATTTTCATGGCTTTTAGAGACTCATTGATATCATGCTTAGGAGGAGTAGATCTAAGTTTAAGAGAATCAACATCAAGTGAAACTCTATCAACGTTCCTAGCCAAATCATCAACTTTGAGCAATTTTTCTTCAAGCAAAGCATTAAAATTCTTTTGAGAAATCATAAATTCTTTCACACTATTCTCAAAATCAGAGGGCATCTTATTAAAATTACCATAAGAATTATTGTAGTAATTTCCACAATTATTAGAGGAATTACTAGGGAACGGTCTAGGATTAAAGTGTCCTCTATAAGCATTGTTTCCAAAACTATTCCTACCAAAAAATTCACATCCATAGATTCATTATTATTCTCAATCAAAGTAGACAAACGCATATCATTGGGATCAAGAGGAGCATTCTTAGTAGCTAATAATTTCATAAGTTCATCCATCTTTCCACTCAAAACATTAATTTCTTCTATAGCATGCACTTTTTTACTAGTAGATCTTTCGGTGTGCCATTGAGAATAATTAGCCATAATATTATCAAGAAGTTTTGTAGCATCTCCTAACGTGATTTCCATAAACGTGCCTCCCGCGGCCGAATCTAAGAGATTTCTAGAAGCAAAGTTCAAACCGGCATAATTTTTTTTATGATCATCCATAAATTCAAACCATGAGTAGGGCAATTGCAAATCATCAATTTCATTCTTTCCCAATATTGGGCAACATGCTCATGATCAAGTTGTTTAAAATTCATAATATCATTCCTAAGAGTGATAATCTTAGCGGGAGGAAAATATTTAGAGATAAAAGCATCTTTGCACTTGTTCCAAGAATCAATACTATTTTTAGGCAAAGACGAAAACCAATCTTTAGCACGATCTCTAAGTGAAAACGGAAATAACTTCAATTTAACAATATCATTATCCGTATCTTTCTTCTTTTGCATATCACACAAATCAACAAAGTTGTTTAGATGGGTAGCGGCATCTTCACTAGGAAGGCCGGCGAATTGATCTTTCATAACAAGATTCAGCAAAGCAGTATTGATTTCACAAGACTCAACATCATTAAGAGGAGCAATCAGAGTACTAAGGAAATCGTTATTATTGGTATTGGAGAAATCACAAAATTTGGTATTATCTTGCGCCATGGCGACAAGTAATCCAGCACACAAGCAAACAGAAAAAGGCAAGCGAAAGAGAGAGAGAGGTTGGGAATGAGAGGGCAAATAAAACGGCAAGGGTGAAGTGGGGGAGAGGAAAACGAGAGGAAAATGGCAAATAATGTAAATGCAAGGGAGATGAGTTTGTGATGGGTACTTGCTATGTCTTGACTTGAGCGAAGACATCCCAAGCAACGGTGCCAGAAATCCTTCTTTCTACGTCTTGAGCTTGTGTTGGTTTTCCTTGAAGAGGAAAGGGTGATGCACCAATAGTAGCGTAAGTATTGCCCTCAGTTTTTGAGAACCAAGGTATCAATCCAGTAGGAGGCTCCTCAAAAGTCCCACGCACCTACACAAACAAACAAAGAACTCGCAACCAAGGCAATAAAGGGGTTGTCAATCCCTTCACGGCCACTTGCGAAAGTGAGATCTGATAGAGATAATATGATAAGATAAATATTTTTTTGGTATTTTATAATATAGATTGGAAAAGTAAAGATGCAAATAAAATTAGATTGAAAGCTTATATGATAAAAGATAGACCCGAGGGCCATAGGTTTCACTAGTGGCTTCTCTCAAGATAGCATAAGTATTACGGTGGGTGAACAAATTACTGTTGAGCAATTGATAGAAAAGAGAATAATTATGAGATCATCTAGGCATGATCATGTATATAGGCATCACGTCCGTGACAAATAGACCGACTCCTGCCTGCATCTACTACTATTACTCCACACATCGACCGCTATCCATCATGCATCTAGAGTATTAAGTTCATAAGAACAGAGTAACACATTAAGAAAGATGACATGATGTAGAGGGTCTGGGGACCCCGACTCATAAGTAGTGATCACCGAATGCACGTGTATAGTGATCCCAGAGATCAATGCTCACTGAACACACAGAAGCTGAATATAAAGAGTCTTACATCCATACATACCGTCTTACACAAATTATGACCATTATGGTCAAGTCTTACATAGATAAAGCCATAAGGGCTGAATACCAAATAAACTTAAGCAGCGGAAATCTTCGTCAATAAGTAGAACCCATGCCATCTGCCTTAACCCTACAGGCATTCTGACTGGGAAACGTCCTAGTTCGCATGTTCATCTCCAAAGAACTCTTCTTCGAACTCCTGTTCTTCCATGCCTGGCCAATTAAATAACCAGTGGCAAGCCAATAAGTACTTTGAATGTACTCGCAAGCAACCCATGTTTTGGTTCAAGATGTAACAATGCATGATATAGGTAAATTTTTGCAGAAAGCTAGTTTTGAGTGGAATGACATGTTCAACAACTTGTAAGACATGCATCAGGAGATTTCAAGTAACCATGAGGACAGGTTACAGATATCAACATAAATAGAGTGGGCATCAACCCAACTCAATCGTGTCAAGTCCTTTGACTTGACCCAAGTAGATCTTCCCACTTATCCAAACACACACACTGGTTTGTAAACATGTGGACGTAGCCCAAGAGCGGTTACCCAACTGTCCTTGACTGTCGACACGGCTATTCGAATAGTTTGACACTCTGCAGAGGTTGCACACTTTACCCACAAGATCCGGGGAACTTCCGTGTCATCCACGACCCGCGATACCTCAAGTATCCGGGGTAAGCACCCGATCACTATCTTTCCCTAGACGACACTAACAAGGAGTCCACTCGTTGTTCCGTATCCTCACGATGTACATCATACGAGACTCTCTCGAGATCATAACATCCGAGAGGGGACACAACGGTGTATCCGGTGCCCTGTGAAAACAGTCATGGCCGCCCTACCTGGCACGACCCCGTCCCGAGAGAGAGCACCAACTCTCCCCCGTCACTAGTAATGCGGGCTCCAAGCTAGTATCGTCCTAGGTAATCAATAATGCCCTTTCCCATACAAGGGTAGAGTGGTTGTGCATGTAAGGTTGGAATAACGGTCGCAACTTAAACCAATCCGTTTTGAAAACAACACACACTTGCCTCGGTACACCACTTCGTCATCAAGTGGCTCCCCAACTCATCATCTCCCCCGTGCATAAGTGGCACCCGGTGGTGTTTTTGAAAAGTCTTTTGAAAATACTTTATATCCATCACCATGCATATTCCCGTCCCTTTTTGCGTAGCACTACTTTAGCATCCTATCTACCCCCACCGGCATAACCCTCATAGGAAGGTAGGGTCATGCTTGATGCAAGTTTTAATAGGAAAGTAACAAAGGCAACAACCAAAGTGGTCACCACCTCATCAAGATCTAATGCATTGATAATAAGGTGCTATATGACATGCACAAAAGCGTTTCTCAAACATGGTCAAAGGGTTGCTTGCCTGGCTCAACAACGTCTTCTGGGTCTTCAAAGTCTTCTGGTCCAACTCCTTCGTCAGCAACACAATCTATCGTCGCAAAATAATAACGAGAAAAATTAAGGTAATAATAAAACAGAAAAACCAAAGTGCTCAAAAAAATGTCAACTCATTTTTGTTAAATACTAGGGTGAAAACTAAGAAGGGGAAAATTCCTAGTTTTGTATTTGGAGTAGCAGAATGGAAGAAATGGATTTCCAGAGGGGTTTAAATATATTCCAATTTGAATATGAATAGTACATAAAAGTTGGTTGGTCATGAATGAAAGTTATACCATTAAATAGGTGGGATTTTTACAAGAATTTAGGAACTGGAATTATTTCATTTGGATTAATATTTAGTCCAGAGGAATTTTTGCATGTCTGACGAAAAGAAAAAGAAGAAGGGCTCTATGCCTGCTGGGCCAGAACAGTGACAGCGCAGCAGGCCCAGCCAAAGAGGCGGCCCAGCGCACTGGTGCATGCGCGCGCGCCAGGTTTAAACCTGACGGGCGGGGCCCAGGCGTCAACAAGAGAGAGAGGCGAGGGACAAGACAGGTTCACAGGCGGGGCCCGCCTGTCATCCCTAACCCTGCGACAGAGGGCCGGTGAGCTCACCGGCGATGTTTCCGGGCACGGCGGGGTGAGCTGATGGCACCGTTGGGCTCCTCGTCGTGTCGCTGTTCAGGTGGTGCCGGAGTTGGCCGGAGGGGAGCAGGGGTTCGCCGGAGACGAGGTTCGCGGCGGAGGAGCGCCGGCGGTGGTCGTTCCGGTCGACTCCGGCTGCAAATGAGGCGGGGGAGAGAGGGGAAATGATCAGTGGGAGGAGGCGGTTTCAGATCGGGGCAGAGGAGGAGCGGGGGAGGCCTGTACCTCGCGACCTCCGGCGAGCCGAAGCGGCGGAGCTCGAGCTCGATCTCGAGCTCGGGTGCTTCTAGAGAGGATTTGGTGGTTCAGGGGGGTGTTTTGGAGGTGCAGAGGTCGACTGGTGAGGAGAGGAGGGCTCGGGGAGGTCTTATATAGCCGGGCCAGGGCTTCTCGTGGACCCATGCGCCGACGAGGTTGTTGCCGTCGCTGTATGTCATGGGGGCTCAAATGGGCGTGCCCGGGGTGTTTGTGGAGGTGTTCTATGCCCATAGGATGGGAGAGAAGGAGCGGGGAAGCGTCAGGGCAGCGCGCGTGTGAGCATGCTCATTGGAGCTCTCGGGCGACCATGGTGCGCGTGCGAGCAGGGGCAGGAGAGAGAGGGGAAGAAGGGGGTCGACCAGCTGCCGTGTCTTGGACGTCGAGGCGTCTCGTCGGGCGCGCTGGGGAGGCCCGAGGTGGTCGGAGGTGGTTGGCAGGGGGCGTCTATAGTGCGGGAGCGCACTGTAGCACGCTCCAGAGCGTGCAAATGGCCGACATGCCATTTTTTTTTGGCAAAGTGGGCACGGCCAAGCATGTCTGGTAGCTCTAGGGAGGAGTAAAGAATGAGGGGAAAGCCTTGGATGCCATGGATGGCCAGTAGGAGAGGAGTGGGGTTGAGAGAGCGGGGGAAATGGGCTGTCCAGAGAGAGAAAGTGAGGTTTTACCCATCCAATAATTGAGCTGTGGATTTTCCATTCTTACTGGAGGTGCAAGGGGACTAGGAAGGGCTGTGGTAAAAAGTTGAGGCCATGGAGAAGAGTGGAAGTGGTCAAAACAGGGGTTCTAGTAAAATGGCAGAAGGTGTTTGTTGCTGGTTTGGGCAAGAAGATGAACTCCTCTTGTCATGAGGCTTGGCAAGGTCAAATGGCATGAGATAATAATAGGTTCCACCAAGGTCGAGTCCATTTGGGCAAAGTTGCCAATGCAACTTTTGTAAACCCTAGAAATTAGCAGAAATGAACTTGTGTAGATCTAGTTGAGCAAATCACTTCTCCTTGATGCACCACTTGGTGTAGTGGCCTCATTTGGTCATGTGAATATGCTCACCAAAGTTGGGGTCAAGGAGAGAAAGTTGGTAGTACAAAGTTGTTCAAATTAGATTCTGGTCAGAGAGGGTTTTGGGGCACTTTGATCAATATAACATTTTCTCCAACTTGTGCCATTTGGTCTAGATGAATGATTAGACCATTTGAGCATGTTCACAAGATTTGAGAGCATTTGGACATGTTTGGCAATGTAAAGTTGCTCAAACTTCAAAATGGACAGAAATGGTTTTGAGGGGATTTCATGGGGTTATACTATTCTCCATGACATGATCATCCAGCATGTCATATGTGACATGCTAGAATTTTCTTGGAATTTTTGGAGAATATTTCCTTTGTAAATATTTCAAAAGCTTGAAATATCCAGAAAGGGTTTTTGAGGGATTTGACCAATATTTTGAACATGACCATGTGTTGAAACTCTTATATATGGACAATATATGTCCACTGAGTTTCCCTAGGTTTTTGTCAAATATTTTTGAAACAATAAAATGATTTTTCCCGATTAAAGACCATTTCTGGCCTTAAGAAAAAGCTTTTAAATAAAATAGGAAAATGACTTTTAAAATTATATTTTTGTGGTTTATGGGAGTCCTACATCTAATAGGATTCAAATATACCTTTTGAATGATTTTTCACACCCCAAGTCAAGTACTTGTAGTGCAAACCTCAACTCAGGGGTTTTTGAAAAACTAATTTTTTGAAAATACTATTTCGCCAAATTATTTTTGTAAAAAAATACTATGTTGCTCTTGAAGGAAATATGCCCTAGAGGCAATAATAAAGTTATTATTTATTTCCTCATATCATGATAAATGTTTATTATTCATGCTAGAATTGTATTAACCGGAAACATGATACATGTGTGAATACATAGACAAACATATAGTCACTAGTATGCATCTACTTGACTAGCTCATTAATCAAAGATGGTTATGTTTCCTAACCATTGACATGTGTTGTCATTTGATTAATGGGATCACATCATTAGGAGAATGAGGTGATTGACATGACCCATCCCGTTAGCTTAGCACTTGATCGTTTAGTATTCTGTTATTGCTTCCTTCATGACTTATACATGTTCCTGTAACTATGAGAATTGTGTAACTCCCGTTTACCGGAGGAACACTTTGGGTACTACCAAATGTCACAACGTACTGGGTGATTATAAAGGAGTACTACAGGTGTCTCCGAAGGTACATGTTGAGTTAGCATAATTCGAGATTAGGTTTTGTCACTCCGATTGTCGGAGAGGTATCTCTGGGCCCTCTCGGCAATACTCATCACCTAAGCCTTGCAAGCATGTAACTAATGAGTTAGTTATAAGATGAAGTATTACAGAACGAGTAAAGAGACTTGTCGATAACGAGATTGAAATAGGTATTGGATACCGACGATCGAATCTCGGACAAGTAACATACCAATGACAAAGGGAACAACGTATGTTGTTATGCGGTTTAACCGATAAAGATCTTCGTAGAATATGTGGGAACCAATATGGGCATCCAGGTCCCGCTATTGGTTATTGACCAGAGATGTGTCTCAGTCATGTCTACATCGTTCTCGAACCGTAGGGTCCGCACGCTTAAGGTTTCGATGACAATTATATTATGAGTTTATGTATTTTGATGTACCGAAGGTTGTTCGGAGTCCCGGATATGATTACGGACATGACGAGGAGTCTCGAAATGGTCGAGACATAAAGATTGATATATTGGACGGATATATTTGGACACCGGAAAGGTTCCGGAGAAGTTTGGAGCCCCGGGAGGTTACCGGAACACCCCGGGAGGTATATGGGCCTTATTGGGCCCATGTAGGAGGTAGAGAGAAGGAGCAAGGGAGGGGGCGCGCCCCCCCAAGCCCAATCCGAATTGGGGAGGGGGGCCGGCCCCCCCTTTCCTTTCTCCTTCCCCCTCTTCCTATTACTACTACTAGTACTACTTCCTAATACTAGTACTCTTTCCTTCCCCATCCAAATAAGATAAGGAAAAGAGAGGGAAACCTACTTGGAGTAGGTTTCCCCCTCCTCATGGCGCGCCCCCCCTAGGGCCGGCCACCTCCTCCCTCCCTCCTTTATATACGGGGGTAGGGGGGCACCCTAGAACACACAAGTTGATCATTGATCGTTCCTTAGCCGTGTGCGGTGCCCCCCTCCACGATATTACACCTCGGTCATATTGTAGCGGTGCTTAGGCGAAGCCCTGCAATAGGAGAACATCAAGATCGTCACCATGCCATCATGCTGACGGAACTCCCCCTCGGCACATCTGCTGGATCAGAGATCGAGGGTGCGTCATCGAGCTATACGCGTGTCAAGAACTCGGAGGTGCCGGAGTAACGGTACTTGGATCGGTTGAACCGGAGGACGTACGACTACTTCCTCTACGTTGCGTCAACGCTTCCGCTTCGGTCTACAAGGGTACGTAGACAACACTCTCCCCTCGTTGCTATATCATCACCATGATCTTGCGTGTGCATAGGAAAATTTTGAAATTACTACGTTCCCCAACAGTGGCATCCGAGCCTAGGTTTTATGCGTTGATGTTATATGCACGAGTAGAACACAAGTGAGTTGTGGACGATATAAGTCATACTGCCTACCAGCATGTCATACTTTGGTTCAGCGGTATTGTGAGATGAAGCGGCCCGGACCGACATTACGCGTACGCTTACACGAGACTGGTTTCACCGTTACGAGCACTCGTGCTTAAAGGTGGCTGGCGGGTGTGTGTCTCTCTCACTTTAGTTGAACCGAGTGTGGCTACGCCCGGTCCTTGTGAAGGTTAAAACGGAGTCTATTTGACAAACTATCGTTGTGGTTTTGATGCGTAGGTGAGATTGGTTCTTTCTTAAGCCCGTAGCAGCCACGTAAAATTTGCAACAACAAAGTAGAGGACGTCTAACTTGTTTTTGCAGGGCATGTTGTGATGTGATATGGCCAAGACATGATGCTATATTTTATTGTATGAGATGATCATGTTTTGTAACCGAAGTTATCGGCAACTGGCAGGAGCCATATGGTTGTCGCTTTATTGTATGAAATGCAAACGCCCTGTAATTGCTTTACTTTATCACTAAGCGGTAGCGATAGTCGTAGAAGCAATAGATGGCATAACGACAACGATGCTACGATGGAGATCAAGGTGTCGCGCCGGTGACGATGGTGATCACGACGGTGCTTCGAAGATGGAGATCACAAGCACAAGATGATGATGGCCATATCATATCACTTATATTGATTGCATGTGATGTTTATCCTTTATGCATCTTATCTTGCTTTGATTGACGGTAGCATTTTAAGATGATCTCTCCCTAATTATCAAGAAGTGTTCTCCCTGAGTATGCACCGTTGCGAAAGTTCTTCGTGCTGAGACACCACGTGATGATCGGGTGTGATAGGCTCTACGTTCAAATACAACAGGTGCAAAACAGTTGCACACGCGGAATACTCAGGTTATACTTGACGAGCCTAGCATATACAGATATGGCCTCGGAACACGGGAACCGAAAGGTCGAGCGTGAATCATATAGTAGATATGATCAACATAGAGATGTTCACCATTGAAACTACTCCATCTCACGTGATGATCAGACATGGTTTAGTTGATTTGGATCACGTAATCACTTAGATGACTAGAGAGATGTCTGTCTAAGTGGGAGTTCTTTAGTAATATAATTAATTGAACTTAAATTTATCATGAACTTAGTACCTGATAGTATTTTGCTTGTCTATGTTTGTTTGTAGATAGATGGCTCGTGCTGTTGTTCCGTTGAATTTTAATGCGTTCCTTGAGAAAACAAAATTGAAAGATGATGGTAGCAATTACACGGCTGGGTCCGTAACCTGAGGATTATCCTCATTGCTGCACAGAAGAGTTACGTCCTGGAAGCACCGCTGGGTGCCAGGCCTGCTGCTGATGCAACTGACGACGTTAAGAACGTCTGGCAGAGCAAAGCTGATGACTACTCTATAGTTCAGTGTACCATGCTTTACGGCTTAGAACCGGGTCTTCAACGACGTTTTGAACGTCATGGGGCATATGAGATGTTCCAGGAGTTGAAGTTAATATTTCAAGCAAATGCCTGGATTGAGAGATATGAAGTCTCCAATAAGTTCTACAGCTGCAAGATGGAGGAGAACAGTTCTGTCAGTGAGCATATACTCAAAATGTCTGGGTATAATAATCACTTGATTCAACTGGGAGTTAATCTTCCGGATGATAGCGTCATTGACAGAATTCTCCAATCACTGCCACCAAGCTACAAGAGCTTTGTGATGAACTATAATATGCAAGGGATGAACAAGACTATTCCCGAGCTCTTCACAATGCTGAAAGCCGCGGAGGTAGAAATCAAAAAGGAGCATCAAGTGTTGATGGTCAACAAGACCACTGGTTTCAAGAAAAGGGGCAAAGGGAAGAAGAAGGGGAACTTCAAAAGGAACGGCAAACAAGTTGCTGCTCAAGTGAAGAAACCCAAGTCTGGACCTAAGCCTGAAACTGAGTGCTTCTACTGCAAGAAGACTGGACACTGGAAGCGGAACTGCCCCAAGTATTTGGCGGATAAGAAGGATGGCAAAGTGAACAAAGGTATATGTGATATACATGTTATTGATGTGTACCTTACTAATGCTCGCAGTAGCACCTGGGTATTTGATACTGGTTCTGTTGCTAACATTTGCAACTCGAAACAGGGACTACGAATTAAGCAAAGATTAGCTAAGGACGAGGTGACGATGCGCATAGGAAATGGTTCCAAAGTCGATGTGATCGCGGTTGGCACGCTACCTCTACATCTACCATCGGGATTAGTTTTAGACCTGAATAATTGTTATTTGGTGCCTGCGTTGAGCATGAACATTATATCTGGATCTTGTTTGATGCGAGACGGTTATTCATTTAAATCAGAGAATAATGGTTGTTCTATTTATATGAGTAATATCTTTTATGGTCATGCACCCTTGAAGAGTGGTCTATTTTTATTAAATCTCGATAGTAGTGATACACATATTCATAATGTTGAAGCCAAAAGATGCAGAGTTGATAATGATAGTGCAACATATTTGTGGCACTGCCATTTAGGTCATATCGATGTAAAACGCATGAAGAAACTCCATACTGATGGACTTCTGGAATCGCTTGATTATGAATCACTTGGTACTTGCAAACCGTGCCTCATGGGCAAGATGACCAAAACACCGTTCTCCAGATCTATGGAGAGAGCATCAGATTTGTTGGAAATCATACATACAGATGTATGTGGTCCGATGAATGTTGAGGCTCGTGGCGGATATCGTTATTTCCTCACCTTCACAGATGATTTGAGCAGATATGGGTATATCTACTTGATGAAGCACAAGTCTGAAACATTTGAAAAGTTCAAAGAATTTCAGAGTGAAGTAGAAAATCATCGTAACAAGAAAATAAAGTTTCTACGATCTGATCGTGGAGGAGAATATTTGAGTTACGAGTTTGGTTTACATTTGAAACAATGTGGAATAGTTTCACAACTCACGCCAGCTGGAACACCACAGTGAAATGGTGTGTCCGAACGTCGTAATCATACTTTACTTGATATGGTGCGATCTATGATGTCTCTTACTGATTTACCGCTATCGTTTTGGGGTTATGCTTTAGAGACAGCCGCATTCACGTTAAATAGGGCACCATCAAAATCCGTTGAGACGACGCCTTATGAACTATGGTTTGGCAAGAAACCAAAGTTGTCGTTTCTCAAAGTTTGGGGCTGCGATGCTTATGTGAAGAAACTTCAACCAGATAAGCTCGAACCCAAATCGGAGAAATGTGTCTTCATAGGATACCCAAAGGAGACAATTGGGTACACCTTCTATCACAGATCTAAAGGCAAGATTTTCGTTGCTAAAATCGGATCCTTTCTAGAGAATGAGTTTCTCTCGAAAGAAATGAGTGGGAGGAAAATAGAACTTGATGAGATAACTGTATCTACTCCCTTATTGGAAAGTAGTTCATCACAAGAACCGGTTCCTGTGACAACTACACCAATTAGTGAGGAAGCTAATGATATTGATCATGAAAGTTCAGATCAAGTTTCTACTGAACCTCGTAGGTCTACCAGAGTAAGATCCGCACCAGAGTGGTACGGAAATCCTATTCTGGAAGTCATGTTACTAGACCATGATGAACCTACGAACTATGAGGAAGCGATGATGAGCCCAGATTCCGCAAAATGGCTAGAGGCCATGAAATCTGAGATAGGATCCATGTATGAAAACAAAGTATGGACTTTGGTTGACTTGCCCGATGATCGGCAAGCCATTGAGAATAAGTGGATCTTTAAGAAGAAGACTGATGCTGATGGTAATGTTACTGTCTACAAAGCTCGACTTGTTGCAAAAGGTTTTCGACAAGTTCAAGGGGTTGACTACGATGAGACTTTCTCACCCGTAGCGATGCTTAAGTCTGTCCGAATCATGTTGGCTATTGCTGCATTTCATGACTATGAAATTTGGCAAATGGATGTCAAGACTGCATTCTTGAATGGATTTCTAGAAGAAGAGTTGTATATGATGCAACCTGAAGGTTTTGTTGATCCAAAAGGTGCTGACAAAGTGTGCAAGCTCCAACGTTCCATTTATGGACTGGTGCAAGCATCTCGGAGTTGGAATAAACGTTTTGATAGTGTGATCAAAGCATATGGTTTTATACAGACTTTTGGAGAAGCCTGTATTTACAAGAAAGTGAGTGGGAGCTCTGTAGCATTTCTAGTTTTATATGTTGATGACATATTATTAATTGGAAATGATATAGAATTTCTGGATAGCATAAAGGGATACTTGAATAAAAGTTTTTTTATGAAAGACCTCGGTGAAGCTGCTTACATATTGGGCATCAAGATCTATAGAGATAGATCAAGACGCTTAATAGGACTTTCACAAAGTACATACCTTGACAAAATTTTGAAAAAGTTCAAAATGGATCAGGCAAAGAAAGGATTCTTGCCTGTGCTACAAGGTGTGAAGTTGAGTCAAACTCAATGCCCGACCACAGCAGAAGATAGAGAGAAAATGAAAGATGTTCCCTATGCTTCAGCCATAGGCTCTATGATGTATGCAATGCTATGTACCAGACCTGATGTATGCTTAGCAATAAGCCTGGCAGGTAGGTACCAAAGTAATCCAGGAGTGGATCACTGGACAGCGGTCAAGAACATCCTGAAATACCTGAAAAGGACTAAGGATATGTTTCTCGTATATGGAGGTGACAAAGAGCTAGTCGTAAATGGTTACGTCGATGCAAGCTTTGACACTGATCCGGACGATTCTAAATCGCAGACCGGATACGTGTTTTTATTAAACGGTGGAGCTGTAAGTTGGTGCAGTTCTAAACAAAGCATCGTGGCAGGATCTACATGTGAAGCGGAGTACATAGCTGCTTCTGAAGCAGCAAATGAAGGAGTCTGGATGAAGGAGTTCATTTCCGATCTAGGTGTCATACCTAGTGCATCGGGACCAATGAAGATCTTCTGTGACAATACTGGTGCAATTGCCTTGGCAAAGGAATCCAGATTTCACAAGAGGACCAAGCACATCAAGAGATGCTTCAATTCCATTCGGGACCAAGTCCAAGTGGGAGACATAGAGATTTGCAAGATACATACGGATCTGAATGTTGCAGACCAGTTGACTAAGCCTCTCTCACGAGCAAAACATGATCAGCACCAAGACTCCATGGGTGTTAGAATCATTACTATGTAATCTAGATTATTGACTCTAGTGAAAGTGGGAGACTGAAGGAAATATGCCCTAGAGGCAATAATAAAGTTATTATTTATTTCCTCATATCATGATAAATGTTTATTATTCATGCTAGAATTGTATTAACCGGAAACATGATACATGTGTGAATACATAGACAAACATATAGTCACTAGTATGCCTCTACTTGACTAGCTCATTAATCAAAGATGGTTATGTTTCCTAACCATTGACATGTGTTGTCATTTGATTAATGGGATCACATCATTAGGAGAATGAGGTGATTGACATGACCCATCCCGTTAGCTTAGCACTTGATCGTTTAGTATTCTGCTATTGCTTCCTTCATGACTTATACATGTTCCTGTAACTATGAGAATTGTGTAACTCCCATTTACCGGAGGAACACTTTGGGTACTACCAAACGTCACAACGTAACTGGGTGATTATAAAGGAGTACTACAGGTGTCTCCGAAGGTACATGTTGAGTTAGCATAATTCGAGATTAGGTTTTGTCACTCCGATTGTCGGAGAGGTATCTCTGGGCCCTCTCGGCAATACTCATCACCTAAGCCTTGCAAGCATGTAACTAATGAGTTAGTTATAAGATGAAGTATTACAGAACGAGTAAAGAGACTTGTCGATAATGAGACTGAAATAGGTATTGGATACCGACGATCGAATCTCGGACAAGTAACATACCGATGACAAAGGGAACAACGTATGTTGTTATGCGGTTTGACCGATAAAGATCTTCATAGAATATGTGGGAACCAATATGGGCATCCAGGTCCCGCTATTGGTTATTGACCAGAGATGTGTCTCAGTCATGTCTACATCATTCTCGAACCGTAGGGTCCGCACGCTTAAGGTTTCGATGACAGTTATATTATGACTTTATGTATTTTGATGTACCGAAGGTTGTTCGGAGTCCCGGATATGATTATGGACATGACGAGGAGTCTCGAAATGGTCGAGACATAAAGATTGATATATTGGACGGATATATTTGGACACCGGAAAGGTTCCGGAGAAGTTTGGAGCCCCGGGAGGTTACCGGAACACCCCGGGAGGTATATGGGCCTTATTGGGCCCATGTAGGAGGAAGAGAGAAGGAGCAAGGGAGGGGGGCGCGCCCCCCCAAGCCCAATCCGAATTGGGGAGGGGGGCCGGCCCCCCCTTTCCTTTCTCCTTCCCCCTCTTCGTATTACTACTACTAGTACTACTTCCTAATACTAGTGCTCTTTCCTTCCCCATCCAAATAAGATAAGGAAAAGAGAGGGAAACCTACTTGGAGTAGGTTTCCCCGTCCTCATGGCGCGCCCCCCTAGGGCCGGCCACCTCCTCCCTCCCTCCTTTATATACGGGGGTAGGGGGGCACCCTAGAACACACAAGTTGATCATTGATTGTTCCTTAGCTGTGTGCGGTGCCCCCCTCCACGATATTACACCTCGGTCATATTGTAGCGGTGCTTAGGCGAAGCCCTGCAACAGGAGAACATCAAGATCGTCACCACGCCGTCGTGCTGACGGAACTCCCCCTCGGCGCATCTGCTGGATCGGAGATCGAGGGTGCGTCATCGAGCTGTACGCGTGTCAAGAACTCGGAGGTGCCGGAGTAACGGTACTTGGATCGGTTGAACCGGAGGACGTACGACTACTTCCTCTACGTTGCGTCAACGCTTCCGCTTCGGTCTACAAGGGTACGTAGACAACACTCTCCCCTCGTTGCTATATCATCACCATGATCTTGCGTGTGCGTAGGAATTTTTTTGAAATTACTACGTTCCCCAACAGCTCTATACACATGGCATGATCATTGGGCAGAAGCTTGGGGCAAGGAGCTGAAGTATAGAAGGTGGAGTTGTGTTGACTTTAAAGAGCACTTGAAAAACACAGATAGAAAACCAACTCAAAATATAAAGTCAAATAATGCAAAAGTTTTTGTCAAACCACATTTTATCATGATTTATCATCTTAAGTGTTGTGCCATGAAAATCAGGGTGTGACAGACCTACCCCCTTACAAGAATCTCGTCCCCGAGATTCCCAAACTAGGCGTGGAAAGGAATATGAAAACTAGATCCGGGGTAGTCTTCAAGTCCTCATGTTGCTTCTGCTTCCGTGTAGTGCTCCATTGAGCTTGAAGTACTTGATGGTGTGGCTTCGTATATGACGCTCTTCTTGATCCAGGTTGCTAATGGGTATCTCACGGTAGGTTAGGTTGGGCTAGGGGTCGATGGCTCGGTGGTTAATGCCCTCGTAGAGATCGGGCAAGTTAGGAAGTTGGAAACACTTCCAGGGTTGTGATGCATGGAAAGCATTGTGCACATCAGTTAATTCAGGTGGCAACTCCAGCTGGTAACTTTCTTCTCTTCGTCTCGTAGTGATCTCAGAGGGGGGTTGTTAAATCTTGGTTTGAGTTTCCCTTTGACACGGAAATTCTTGGTTCCATCGATGTGGAGGTATACTTCTTGACGATGGTGGTTGGTGTAGTTCTTCCTCCTGGACGTGGCGATCTTCAAATGTTCCTTGACCAGCTCAGTGATTCTTCTTCTGTCTTCGGGTAGTCAAATAGGTTACTGAATATAGATGACAACCAACCTGTCTAAGTACTCCATGAAGACTTGTTCATGGGGTACATAAAGTGGGATGGGGCATTGATGGTGGTCACGGTTGAGTATCGGCCAAAGTCTTCTCGTCCTAGGTCCAAAGCCTATGGTCATGATCCAACCATGTTGTGGCTTGGTAGGTCTTAAGGGTTTTAAGGATTCTAGTGTGTGAGTGAACGTTTATCATCTTATCCTTAAGCACAGTTTCTGAGATGCCAATAGCTCTATCTAGTATTCCAAACGAATAACCTTATATACTAAAAGCATATTCTCGTATAGACCAACTTCAATCATTACGCATGCTATTTATATCCTGATGGCTCCTGAGAAGAGGCCTAACAAAATCTTACATGTGAACTACCCCAAACTCATATGTATGGCTATCTCTATGCAAAAATCCATGGGTAGAGCATACCAGCTTCCAAGCTTGAATTAAACATGGCAATCCAGGTGCTCATCTTATTCTTCCTAGGTTCAAGATAGTGCATCTCTATCCCAAGGAAACACGTCGTATGCCACTCCAAGATCCTGTTTCCTTCCTATGAATCAACCCCAACAGTCCATTAACTTCCATTAACAACTACCTAATCCATTAATTCTACAAATCCAATGTCTATGGTGTCTCACACGAATCTTCTAATGTCCTATAATCCCCAAATACTTGAAAAAGAGCTATTTTTACTATAGTCAGTCCACCAATTCCCATTTTTGGGGTCAAGTAACTTCCAACCTCAAGCTTATATAGATCCCTAAATTAACTCCGACAATTAATCCAATCTCCTAGTTTGTTATCCGCCGAGAAACATGGTATCATAATTGAGATTGTCGGTATAAATCCAATTTAATTCGAACCATGTAGACTTACTCAGCATCTAGACTCCATTAGGATCACCTATTTAATCCAAATATCATGGTCAACTATCTTCTATCAATATTTCCTGGCTAAGTTAAATCCTTATACCTTCAAGAATTTCATCGTGTGATCATAATTGTCCTACAAAATCCAATTTACTCCATGGGTAATGAATGCTATGCTACTCTATTAACATGATCCCACCAAGTTCATCAACTAACATGAAAACCTCATAATCACCAGAAAGTCTCGGATAATTCCTCAGGGTCCCTGATATAAACTCATCAAGTCAATTGTCATATATCAATATCCTCAAATAGGTCTCCCTATGGCATCGTCAGTTCTGGTACTACCTTAGGATGATAATGTGCTCGTTTACTATGTCCACTAGTTCCATAATGAACCAGTGCAAGGTTTTGGAGGCTTAGCTGGTTCTCTTGCAGTTTTGTGGGTTAAGCACTTGGTTAGGGATTCGAGCTGGGTTATCTTATGAAGTCTTAAAGGGTCTAGGGATGGTTTTCTAATCTTGAGAGGTAAACATAACTCTACAGGGTTGCTCTTGGTCGAGGAGGCTGCAGCAAATGTCTCTTGTGCTAGTTGGTTGCCAAAGTAGAATCCTTGTTGTATCTTGTCTTGCTAGCCTTCAGTTGAGGAGAGAGATGAGAGTGAGAGGTAGCATAGAGGAGGGGAATGCCTAAAGGGGGTTCTATAGTGCTAGTGCAAACAAACAGGTGCAAAGAGGGCCAAACAAAAGAAAAAAGGTGAGGAAGGTGATATAGTCGCATACTTGTCGCCTAGGGTAAAAGTAAGACCTATATAAAAACACAAACAAATAAAAACAAGCAACACACAATCCTGGTTCTATTCGAACTACCATACGGACTCGACTACGCATAGGGGGTACATGACTCATCCTACCCTAGCGGTTCTCGGACTCAGTAGTCGTGACTTGTGCCTCATGCAGTGTTTGAGTTTTCCTTAGGTGTTGCTACGTCTCTTGTAGTTGTTCGATGAAACAATCCGGGTTGAGCCTGAAGATTGTTTAACAACTTCTTGCCTATTGAAGTGATGGGGTGAAGGTGGCTCCTTGTAACTCGCATTGCCTTGGTCTTCTATTGTCTTCTTAATCATGACGATCCCTTTTTGTCTTCTAAGCCGTCGATGGTACCAGGTAGGTAATCCTTTATGCAATGACATTACCAAGGCGTAATAGAGGTCCATCATGTCGGTTACGTTGATGACAACATCGACACCAAGAGCGGGGGATGAGGAGAACCGTTTTCCTGCTCACAATGGTGAGGCGGACCAAATGGCTAGGTTCTCATCCATCGGTGGTTCCCGATACAACAACGGTAGTGACATGGTTACTCTATTAGCGATGTATATCATGATCTTGCATATTCTATGCCCTGATCACCGTAGGCTAAGGTTGCATCATCTTGGGGCAGTGTCAAGGGTGTCACCATCTCCTGGGTCTTCAGGTCCTCATTCCTCGAGGATGTATCTTCTATTGGTATTGTCTTGTTGTGATGTCGCCAATCTTGTGTTCAGAAGATGTGGGTGAATGTCTGGCAAGGCATCTTCCTTCTAGATTATCCACGAGGATTTCAAGGAATCCGGTGGTCAGGGGCATAAGGGTTCTAGCGACCAAAGGTTTTGAAGGGGAAGAGATCAATAAGGAAAGTATACCTTAGTTTTAAAAAAAAACTGAGAAGGGAAGAGAAGTACAAATAGTTTTGAAAACTAGTAGTAGTTTTGGAAGTAGTTTTACCCTAACTAACGACCATGCTAACTAAGGCTTCCTACAGTCAGGATGGCTCTGATACAAGCTCTGTGGGGACCCCGACTCATAAGTCATGATCACTGAATGCATGTGTACAGTGATCCCAGAGATCAATGCTCACTGAACACACAGAAGCTGAATAACAAGAGTCTAACATCCATACATACCGTCTTACACAAAATATGACCATTATGGTCAAGTCTTACATAGATAAAGCCATAAGGGCTGAATACCAAATAAACTTAAGCAGCGGAAATCTTCGTCGATAAGTAGAACCCATGCCATCTGCCTTAACCCTACAGGCATTCTGACTGGGAAACGTCCTAGTTCCCATGTTCGTCTCCAAAGAACTCTTCTTCGAACTCATGTTCTTACATGCCTGGCCAATTAAATAACCAGTGGCAAGCCAATGAGTACTTTGAATGTACTCGCAAGCAACCGATGTTTTGGTTCAAGATGTAACAATGCATGATATAGGTAAATTTTTGCAGAAAGCTAGTTTTGAGTGCAATGACATGTTCAACAACTTGTAAGACATGCATTAGGAGATTTCAAGTAACCATGAGGACAGGTTACAGATATCAACATAAATAGAGTAGGCATCAACCCAACTCAATCATGTCAAGTCCTTTGACTTGACCCAAGTAGATCTTCCCACTTATCCAAACACACACACTGGTTTGTAAACATGTGGACGTAGCCCAAGAGCGGTTACGCTACTGTCCTTGACCGTGGACACGGCTATTCGAATAGTTTGACACTCTGCAGAGGTTCCACACTTTACCCACAAGATCCGGGAAACTTCCGTGTCATCCACGACCCGCGATACCTCAAGTACCCGGGATAAGCACCCGATCACTATCTTTCCCTAGAAGACACTAACAAGGAGTCCACTCGTTGTTCCGTATCCTCACGATGTACATCATACGAGACTCTCTCGAGATTGTAACATCCGAAAGGGGACACAACGGTGTATCTGGTGCCCTCTGAAAACAGTCATGGCCGCCCTACCTGGCACAACCCCGTCCCGAAAGAGAGCACCAACTCTCCCCCGTCACTAGTAATGCGGGCTCCAAGCTAGTATCGGCCTAGGTAATCAATAATGCCCTTTCCCATACAAGGGTAGAGTGGTTGCGCATGTAAGGTTGGAATAACGGTCGCAACTTAAACCAATCCGTTTTGAAAACAACACACACTTGCCTCGGTACACCACTTCGTCATCAAGTGGCTACCCAACAAATCATCTCCCCCGGGCATAAGTGGCACCCGGTGGGGTTTTCGAAAAGTCTTTTGAAAATACTTTATCTCCATCACCATGCATATTCCCGTCCCTTTTTGCGTAGCACTACTTTAGCATCCTATCTACCCCCACCGGCATAACCCTCATAGGAAGGTAGGGTCATGCTTGATGCAAGTTTTAATAGGAAAGTAACAAAGGCAACAACCAAAGTGGTCACCACCTCATCAAGATCTAATGCATTGATAATAAGGTGCTATATGACATGCACAAAAGCGTTTCTCAAACATGGTCAAAGGGTTGCTTGCCTGGCTCAGCAAGATCTTCTGGATCTTCAAAGTCTTCTGGTCCAACTCCTTTGTCAGCAACACAATCTATCGTCGCAAAATAATAACGAGAAAAATTAAGGTAATAATAAAACAGAAAAACCAAAGTGCTCAAAAAATGTCAACTCATTTTTGTTAAATACTAGGGTGAAAACTAAGAAGGGGAAAATTCCTAGTTTTGTATTTGGAGTAGTAGAATGGAAGAAATGGATTTCCAAAGGGGTTTAAATATATTCAAATTTGAATATGAATAGTACATAAAAGTTGGTTGGTCATGAATGAAAGTTATACCATTAAATAGGTGGGATTTTTACAAGAATTTAGGAACTGGAATTATTTCATTTGGATTAATATTTAGTCCAGAGGAATTTTTGAAAGTCTGACAGAAAAGAAAAAGAAGAAGGGCTCTATGCCTGCTGGGCCAGAACAGTGACAGCGCAGCAGTCCCAGCCAGAGAGGCGGCCCAGCGCACTGGTGCATGCGCGCGCGCCAGGTTTAAACCTGACGGGCGGGGCCCAGGCGTCAGCAAGAGAGAGAGAGAGATGAGGGAGAAGACAGGCTCACAGGCGGGGCCCGCCTGTCATCCCTAACCCTGCGAGAGAGGGCCGGCGAGCTCACTGGCGACATTTCCGGGCACGGCGGGGTGAGCTGATGGCACCGTTGGGCTGCTCGTCGTGTCACTGTTCGGGTGGTGCTGGAGTTGGCCGGAGGGGAGCAGGGGTTCGCCGGAGACGAGGTTCGCGGCGAAGGAGCGTCGGGCGGTGGTCGTTCCGGTCGACTCCGGCTGCAAACGAGGCGGGGGAGAGAGGGGAAATGATCAGTGGGAGGAGGCGGCTTCAGATCGGGGCAGAGGAGGAGCGGGGGAGGCCTGTACCTCGCGAACTTCGGCGAGCCGAAGCAGCGGAGCTCGAGCTTGATCTCGAGCTCGGGTGCTTATGGAGTGGATTGGGTGGTTCAGGGGGGTGTTTTGGAGCTGAGAGGTCGACTGGTGAGGATAGGAGGGCTCGGGGAGGTCTTATATAGCCGGGCCAGGGCTTGCCGTGGACCCATGCATCGGCGAGGTTGTTGCCGTCGCTGTATGTCATGGGGGCTCAAATGGGCGTGTTCGGGGTGTTTGTGGAGGTTTTCTACGCCCATAGGAAGGGAGAGAAGGAGCGGGTAAGCGTCAGGGCAGCGTGCGTGTGAGCGTGCTCATTGGAGCTCTCGGGCGGCCATGGTGCGCGTGCGAGCAGGGGCAGGAGAGTGAGGGGAAGAAGGGGGCCGACCAGCTGCCGTATCTCGAACGTCGAGGCATCTCGTCGGGCACGCTGGGAAGGCCCAAGGTGGCCGGAGGTGGTTGGCAAGGGGTGTCTACAGTGCGGGAGCGCACTGTAGGAGGCTCCAGAGCTTGCAAATGGACAGCATGCCATTTTTTTGGTAAAGTGGGCACGACCAAGCATGTCTGGTAGCTCTAGGGAGGAGTAAAGAATGAGGGGGAAGCCTTGGATTCCATGGATGGCCAGTAGGAGAGGAGTGGGGTTGAGAGAGAGGGGGAAATGGGCTGTCCAGAGAGAGAAAGTGAGGTTTTACCCATCCAATAATTGAGCTGTGGATTTTCCATTCTTACTGGAGGTGCAAGGGGACTAGGAAGGGCTGTGGTAAAAAGTTGAGGCCATGGAGAAGAGTGGAAGTGGTCAAAACAGGGGTTCTAGTAAAATGGCAGAAGGTGTTTGTTGCTGGTTTGGGCAAGAAGATGAACTCCTCTTGTCATGAGGCTTGACAAGGTCAAATGGCATGAGATAATAATAGGTTCCACCAAGGTCGAGTCCATTTGGGCAAAGTTGCCAATGCAACTTTTGTAAACCCTAGAAATTAGCAGAAATGAACTTGTGTAGATCTAGTTGAGCAAATCACTTCTCCTTGATGCACCACTTGGTGTAGTGGCCTCATTTGGTCATGTGAATATGCTCACCAAAGTTGGGGTCAAGGAGAGAAAGTTGGTAGTACAAAGTTGTTCAAATTAGATTCTGGTCAGAGAGGGTTTTGGGGCACTTTGATCAATATAACATTTTCTCCAACTTGTGCCATTTGGTCTAGAGATGATTAGACCATTTGAGCATTCAAAATGAGACATTGACATTTGCAATGTAGTTGCTCAACAAAATGACAGAAAGTTTTGAGGATTTCTGGGGTAATTTCTCCATGGATGTACTTTTCATCCAGATATATGTGACATGCTAGAATTTTCTTGGAATTTTTGGAGAATATTTCCCCTTTGTAAATATTTCAAAGCTTGAAATATCCAGAAAGGGTTTTTTGAGGGAATTGACGCAATTATTTTGAACATGACCCATGTGTTGAAACTCTTATATATGGACACTATATGTCCACTGAGTTTCCCTAGGTTTTGTCAAATATTTTTTGAAACAATAAAATGGATTTTTCCCTATTAAAGACCATTTCTGGCCTTAAGCAAAAGCTTTTTAAAGTAAAATAGCGAAAATAACTTTTAAATTATATTTTTGTGGTTTATGGGAGTCCTAACATCTAATAGGATTCAAATATACCTTTTGAATGATTTTTCACACCCCAAGTCAAGTACTTGTAGTGCAAACCTCAACTCAGGGGTTTTTGAAAAACTAATTTTTTGGAAATACTATTTGGCCAAATTATTTTTGTAAGAAAATACTATGTTGCTCTATACACATGGCATGATCATTGGGTAGAAGCTTGGGGCAAGGAGATGAAGTATAGAAGGTGGAGTTGTGTTGACTTTACATAGCACTTGAAAAACACAGAGAGAAAACCAACTCAAAATATAAAGTCAAATAATGCAAAAGTTTTTGTCAAACCACATTTTATCATGATTTATCATCTTAAGTGTTGTGCCATGAAAATCAGGGTGTGACAGAGGGATAAACTCATGCAATATGATATAAACCCCCTATTTTTATCCTCGATGGCAACAATACAATACATGCCTTGCAACCCCTATTGTCACTGGGTAAGGACACCACAAGATTGAACCCAAAGCTAAGCACTTCTCCTATTGCAAGAAAGATCAATCTAGTAGGCCAAACCAAACTGATAATTCGAAGAGACTTGCAAAGATAACTCAATCATACATAAAAGAATTTAGAGGAGATTCAAATATTTCTCATGGATAAACTTGATCATAAACCCACAATTCATCGGATCTCGACAAACACACCGCAAAAAGAGTTACATCGAATAGATCTGCACAAGACAGGGGGAGAACATGGTATTGAGATCCAAAAAGAGAGAAGAAGCCATCTAGCTAATAACAATGGACCCAAAGGTCTGTGGTAAACTACTCACAACTCACCGGAGGGGCTATGGTGTTGATGTAGAAGCCCTCCGTGGTCGAGTCCCCCTCCGGCGGAGCGCCGGCGAAGGCTCCAAGATGGGATCTCGCGGATACAGAAGGTTATGGCGGTGGAAATTGTTTTTCATCGGCTCCCTGGATGTTTTCGGGGTACGTGGGTATATATAGGAGGAAGAAGTAGGTCGGTGGCAGCCCGAGGGGCCCACAAGATTGGGGGCGCGCCTTGTAGGGGTGGGCGTGCCCTCCACCCTCGTGGCCGCCTCGGCTGCTTCTTGGCTTGCACTCCAAGTCCCGTGGATCACGTTCACTCCAAAAATCACGCTCCTGAAGGTTTCATTCCGTTTGGACTCCGTTTGATATTCCTTTTCTTCGAAATACTGAAATAGGAAAAAAAAACAGCAATACGGGCTGGGCCTCCGGTTAGTAGGTTAGTCCCAAAAATGATACAATTGTGTAAAATAAAGCCCATAAACATCCAAAACGGGTAATATAATACCATGGAACAATAAAAAAATTATAGATACGTTGGAGATGTATCATTCCAGTAACCCCCCGATACTCCAGTATTTGTCTGAACTTGCCCGTAACCCTTCTGAAGTTCAAACATAGTCGTCCAATATATCGATCTTTATGTCTCAACCATTTCGAGACTCCTCATCATGTCCGTGATCATATCCAGGACTCCGAACTACCTTCGGTACATCAAAACACATAATCTCATAATACTGATCATCACCGAACGTTAAGCACGCAGACGCTACAGGTTCGAGAACTATGTAGACATGACTGAGACACGTCTCCGGTCAATAACCAATAGCGGAACCTGGATACTCATATTGGCTCCTAAATATTCTATGAAGATCTTTATCAGTCAAACCGCATAACAACATACATTGCTCCCTTTGTCATCGGTATGTTACTTGCCTGAGATTCGATCGTTGGTATCTCAATACCAAGTTCAATCTCGTTACCGGCAAGTCTCTTTACTCATTCTGTAATGCATCATCCCGCAACTAACTCATTAGTTACATTGCTTGCAAGGTGAGGGAGTCCTGGACTAGGGGGTGTCCGGACAGCCGGACTATCATCGTCCGCCGGACTCCAAGACTACGAAGATACAAGATTGAAGACTCCGTCCCGTGTCCAGATGGGACTTTCCTTGGCGTGGAAGGCAAGCTTGGCAATACAGATATGTAGATCTCCTACCATTGTAACCGACTCTGTGTAACCCTAGCCCCCTCCGGTGTCTATATAAACCGGAGGGCTTTAGTCCGTAGGACACAACATACATTACAACAACCATACCATAGGCTAGCTTTAGGGTTTAGCCTCCTTGATCTCGTGGTAGATCCACTCTTGTACTACCCATATCATCAATATTAATCAAGCAGGACGTAGGGTTTTACCTCCATCGAGAGGGCCCGAACCTGGGTAAAAACATCGTGTCCCTCATCTCCTGTTACCATGCGCCTAGACACACAGTTCGGGACCCCCTACCCGAGATCCGCCGGTTTTGACACCGACATTGGTGCTTTCATTGAGAGTTCCTCTGTGCCGTCACCGATAGGCCCGATGGCATCTTCAACCAACAACGCTGTCCAGGGTGAGACTTTTCTCCCCGGACAGATCTTCGTATTCGGCGACTTCGCACTGCGGGCTAATTCGCTTGGCCATCTGGAGCAGATCGAAAGCTACGCCCCTGGCCGTCAGGTCAGATTTGGAAGCCTAAAATTCACGGCCGACGTCCGCGGAGACTTGATCTTCGACGGACTCGAGCCACAGCCGAGCGTGCCGCACTGTTACGATGGGCATGATCTAGCTCTGCCGCTGAACAGTACCTTGGTGGCCGCACATGAATCCGCTTCGGCCATTAGTTCAGAGCCGATCGCCCAGATCAAGGATCGGTGGATAGACGCCACCTTGGGGGCTCCAACTTCCACGGCGATGGAGCCGAACACTAATCTTGTCCCCTGCGAAACTCGTGATTCCGAGGTTCCGGACTCCTTGCCGGACTCCGAACCTCCCGCGCCCCTACCAATCGATTCGGATTGGGCGCCAGTTATGGAGTTCACCGCCGCAGACATCTTCCAACACTCGCCCTTTGGCGACATCCTAAATTCGCTAAAGCACCTCTCGTTATTGGGAGAGTCCTGGCCAGATTATGGCCAGGATAGTTGGGGTACGGACGACGAAGAAATTCAGAGCCCACCCACCACCCACTTTGTAGCCACTGTCGACGATCTAACCAACATGCTAGACTACGACTCCGACGACATCGACGCTATGGACGACGATGCCGGAGACGAACAGGAACCAGCGCCTACAGGGCACTGGAAGACCACTTCGTCATACGACATATACATGGTGGACACCCCAAAAGACGGGGACGGCGAAGAAGCAGCAGAGGCAGACTCTTTAAAGAAGCAGCCCAAACGCCGACGTCAGCGGTGCCGCTCTAAATCCCGCCACAGCAAGAATGGAGATTCCGGCACAGGAGATAATAATACCCCAAAGAGTGCCGAAGACAATCCCCTCCAGCAAGACTCAGCGCAGGAGGATGCAGAAGCAAGCCCCCATGAGAGGGCGGCAGACGAAGAGGTCGAGGATCATAACTATATGCCTCCCTCCGAAGACGAAGCAAGCCTCAACGATGACGAATTCGTCGTACCTGAGGATCCCGTCGAACAAGAGCGTTTCAAGCGCAGGCTTATCGCCACAGCAAACAGCCTAAAGAAGAAGCAGCAACAGCTTCAAGCTGATCAAGACCTGCTGGCCGATCGATGGATCGAGGTCCTCGCGGCCGAAGAGTATAAACTCGAACGCCCCTCCAAAAGCTACCCAAGACGCAAGATGCTCCCCCGATTAGAGGAGGAAGCATTCATACCTCCATCACCAGCGCACGATATGGCTGACCGACCACCCCGTGGTCATGACAGAGAGGCATCCAGGCCCCCAGCCAAGATTGTACCCCGGCATCACTCCAAAAGTACGAAGCCAAGAGGGAACGCGCCGGACTTGCGGGACATATTGGAGGACAAAGCAAGGCAATCTAGATCCATCTACGGATCACGTGGGCGCCCCACGACCCATGACGAATACCGTCACGCCGGATACAATAACCCCGGCCTGGCCGAACACAGCAGGCAGTGCTCTCTCGAGCTGCATCGTGATATTGCTCAATACAGAGGCGCCGCACACCCGCTATGCTTCACTGACGAAGTAATGGATCATCAAATCCCCGAAGGGTTTAAACCCGTAAACATCGAATCCTACGATGGCACAACAGACCCCGCGGTTTGGATCGAAGATTATCTTCTCCACATCCATATGGCCCGCGGCGAGGATCTCCATGCCATCAAGTATCTCCCACTCAAGCTTAAAGGACCAGCTCGGCATTGGCTAAACAGCTTGCCCGCAGAGTCAATTGGGTGCTGGGAAGACCTGGAAGCCGCATTCCTCGACAACTTCCAGGGCACGTATGTGCGACCACCAGACGCCGATGACCTAAGCCACATTATTCAACAGCCAGACGAATCGGCCAGACAATTCTGGACACGGTTCTTGACAAAGAAAAACCAAATCGTCGACTGTCCGGATGCAGAGGCCCTTGCAGCCTTCAAACATAACATCTGGGACGAATGCCTAGCCCGGCACCTGGGGCAGGAAAAGCCGAAATCCATGGCAGCCCTCACATCATTAATGACCCGCTTTTGCGTGGGAGAGGACAGCTGGCTAGCTCGAAGCAACAATCTCCGTAAAAATTCTGTCAGTCCGGATACTAAGGACAACAACGGCAGGTCACGTCGAAACAAAAACAAACGCCGCATTAACGGCGACGATAAGGAGGATAGGGTAGTCAACGCCGGATTCCGCGGCTCTAAACCCAGTCAATGGAAGAAGCCATTCAAAAGAACCACGCCGGGTCCGTCCAATTTGGACCGAATACTCGACCGCTTATGCCAGATACATGGCACCCCTGAAAAACCAGCTAATCACACTAATAGAGATTGCTGGGTGTTCAAACAGGCAGGCAAGTTAATTGCCGAGAACAATGACAAGGGGCTAAACAGCGACGACGAGGAGGAGACCCGACCGCCGAACAATAGAGGACAGAAGGGTTTTCCCCCACAAGTGCGGACGGTGAACATGATTTACGCGACCCATATACCCAAGAGGGAGAGGAAGCGCGCACTAAGGGATGTCTACGCGATGGAGCTAGTCGCCCCGAAGTTCAACCCATGGTCCTCTTGTCCGATAACTTTCGATCGAAGAGACCATCCGACCAGCATACGCCATGGCGGATTCGCCGCATTGGTTTTAGACCCAATCGTCGATGGATTTCACCTCACGAGAGTCCTGATGGCCGGCGATAGTAGCCTGAACCTGCTTTATCAGGATACAGTGCGCAAGATGGGCATAGACCCCTCAAGGATTAAACCTACAAAGACAACCTTTAAAGGTGTCATACCCAGAGTGGAAGCCAACTGTACAGGCTCAGTCACACTGGAAGTGGTCTTCGGATCCCCGGATAATTTCCGGAGCAAAGAGTTAATCTTCGACATAGTCCTGTTTCGCAATGGCTATCACGCTCTGCTCGGACGAATCGCGTTTGCAAAATTCAACGCGGTGCCGCATTATGCATACCTCAAGCTCAAGATGCCAGGCCCTCGTGGGGTCATCACGGTCAACGGGAATACGGAGTGCTCCCTCCGAACAGAGGAACATACAGCGGCTCTCGCGGCAGAAGTACAGAGCAGCCTCTTGAGGCAATTCTCGAGTCCGGCCGTTAAACGGCCGGATACAACAAAACGCGCCCGAAGCAATACCAACCAAGACCACCTGGCGCAATCAGAGCACGCGTAGCAATGCGGCCCCAACCCTCGCCCGCGCATGATCGCAAGAATAACACTCCGCGTACATCATTACGCTTTGGAGATACCATGGGCACAGGGGAAGGGGCACGATCGCAATGGACCCAGAGTGCGGTTCGACCACACCAGGGGCTCGCAAGTGTGCCCCCCTTTTTTATTTTTTATTTTCCTTCTTTATGAACACAGGACTCCGTTAACCAGAAGCCCTGTCCGGCGGCGAACCTGCCGAACTCATGATGCAACAGTCATGGACTAAAGAAGGCTGCGACGAACACTCAGGTGGTCTCAATTACGAGCATTAAATTCGATTACATACACCAAGTCCGCAGCTCACCCCTGGAGGGGGACATGTTTACTTAGTCCAAATCCCTTGCTTACCGCACTATCTGTATCAGTCCGCATTCATAGCAGACTTTCTTTCATAAATAATGCAGCACCTTTTTGACTGCAATTACATTACCTTATATATATATGCTCATTACATGACATCTTGCACCCGTATATTTTGGTACGGCCGAATACGCCAGGGGCTTCTGTTCCCCAAATTATGGTGTGATAAAGTCTGAACACTTTCATAAGTGCGGCACCCCGAACTTATAGCATTATATGAATCGACTCTGAATCATGTCTTGGGTCAATAGTTGGGTTTGCCCGGCTCCCACATTTTGGTGCCTTACATTCTGTTCTGTCGGCTAAGGTGGCACTGGGAGAACCACTACGATTGCGCCCCGGTTGAGCCGGGCGAGCGCCTCAGTGGAGAAAGCTAAAACTGACTGGCATGATAAGGTGAGAGACTGGTCGCTGTTCGAGAGGTTTTTTCGGGTCCTTAAAGACTCACGCCGCTTCGAGCGAAGTTCCGGACAATGTCCGACGAAGGCGTGGATAGCGCCCCAGATTCGGTCTTCCGAATACCAGGGGCTTCACCGAAATTTAAAATTATAGAATTCTATGGCTAAGTGAGAGTGTTCAAGCATTATAAGTCCGGTTGCCTTGTTCGTTGTGTTGAGCGCCTCCCTAGATGGACCCAAAAATGGGAACAAGAGTGCTCAAGTTTATCCCGAACACCCCAGCACTCGTGGCTTGGGGGCTGAAGCCAACGACTTGCCATCTCTCAAATTTAATAAACGGCCGCACAGAAGGTAATATTTTAAATTAAACAAGCGTTGCTTAATGCGCACATGAACAAAGTTTCAGCGCACAGGATAATACATAACGAGTTTACTCAAAGATTACATTTCTGGGGCACTCATCCGCAATATTGCGGGCTCCCTTCAGGACAGTTTTATAATACATTTCGGGCATGCGATACTCCTTGCCCAGTGGCGGTGGTTCCGTGAGAAGCTTCTCCGCATCCAACATGCCCCAATGCACCTTTGTGCGGGCAAGGGCCCGACGAGCACCTTCAATACAGGCGGAGCGCTTGATGACCTCCACCCAGGGGCACGCATCCACCAGCCGCCGCACGAGGCCGAAGTAGCTCCCAGGCATGGCCTGTTCAGGCCACAGCCGGACTATAAGGCCCTTCATGGCCTCCTCAGCTACCTTGTGGAGTTCGACCAGCTGCTTCAGCTGGTCGCTTGGGGCACCGGATGGCCGGCCTCAGCGTACTGAGACCAGAAAACCTTCTCCGTCGAGCTCCCCTCCTCGCCACGATAGAATGCGGCGGCATCAGACGCACTACGCAGATCTGCAAACGCCCCTGGAGAGCTCCGAATGCGGGTAAGTGTCAGGTAGTTTACATTAACATGCCTGCTTTGCATGAAAAATGCCTTACCCGCTGCTATCTTCTTTATATCTTCAACCTCCTGAAGGGCCTTATGGGCCTCGGCCTTGGCGGACTTGGCACTTTCGAGAGCCGAGGCAAGCTCGGACTCTCGAGTCTTGGAGTCACGCTCCAAACTCTCATGCTTCTCCATGAGAGCCTGGAGCTCTTGCCGAACTTCCGCCACCCGTGCCTCCTGCTTTTCTCGTTCTGCCTGTTCCGCGGCCGCACTGCGTTCGGCCATGGACACAGCCTCCTTCAGGGCTGCCACCTCGTTAGTGGCCCCTGCAATACCCATATTATCCTTGTTAACTTTATTGCAACCAAAACCCTTTTCTGTAAGGTAACTATTCAAAGTGGTGTTACTCACCTTCTTTGTCCTCGAGCTACTTCTTGGCATGGCTGAGCTCTTGCTCGGACCGCTCGAGATCCTTCTTCAACACATCGACCTCCGCCGATAGTGCGGCAGAGGTCAGCAGCGCAGCCTGCAAACCCATATTGACATATTTTAAGCAACCCTGCGTATATCTTGTTAGATCCTCAGTCCGGCTTTTCTTTCCGAACACCGAACTGAGCATCAGGGGCTACTGTCTATGCAGTATTACATTACATAATTTTAACTTCTTACCTCAAAGCCTGTTAAAAGGCTGCTGCAGGCTTCGGTCAGCCCGCTCTTGGCAAGCTGAACCTTTTGAATCACCACACTCATGATAGTGCGGTGTTCTTCCTCGATGGAAGCGCCTTTAAGTGCCTCCAACAAGTTATCCGGCGCCTCCGGTTGGACGGAGGTCGCCGGTGTCATGGTCTTGCCCTTCTTTCGAAGGGGCCGCCCGCCGGACTCTGGAACCACTGCGGGTTCCGATGTAGAGTCCGGCACAAAGTCCGGGAGGCAGCCTGACGGCACCTCCGGAGCCTCCTCCTGATGGGTCCCTCTCTGGGATCCCACCTCGGCGTCCTTGCCGGCGTGGGGGGTAGTGGCAGTCGGAAGTGAATCCACATCCGACGGGGCCAATGACCCACTTGATGAAGCGGGGAGATCATCATCAGCCGGACTACGGACAGAATGCGGCGTTAGAAGGACACTATGCGACACGAAAGAAATTGCATATCAAGGATCCGGATACTTACGATCTGGCCGGACGCCTGGCCCTTGGGGGCCACTCATCCTCGCCAACGGTGGTGTTGGCGAAACTGTCCGGGGGCATAGTCCTCCCCCTCTTGGACCCTTCGGCCTCCCTTATTGGGGAAGCCTTCCTCTTCTTCTCTTCCTCCTCCGGGAGAGAGTCCTCCTCCTCCTCGTCGTCTTCGGGGGAGGAGTCCGCCTCGTCGTCGGACACCTGATTGCGGGAACTCTTTCGAGTCCCCGCGGCCACCTTCTTGGCCTTCTTCTCCGGCACCACATGCGGTGCCGGAACCAGCATCCCTGCTAAACGGGCGTCCACTGGGTCTTCTGGCATGGGAGCCGGGCTGATAAGCTGCTTGGCCTTCTCCATCCATTCCTGTCAAAGGAAAAGAAAGAATGAAACCCTCTTAGAATCAATTCGATTACTACAAAGTGTCCCGTAATGGGGTTGAATCACTTACCTTGTCAGTTGGATGCTGCGAGCTAAATCCGCGATCTTCTGTCGCAGATGCGGGGGCTTCGGCGCCCTTAAATAGCACCCTCCAGGCGGCTTCGTACGTCGTATCGAAGAGTCCGCTCAGCGCCTGGTGCTGTTCCGGATTGAACTCCCACAGATTGAATGCCCGTTCTTGGCATGGGAGAATCCGGCGGATGAGCATGACTTGCACCACGTCGACGAGCCTGAGCTTATTGCTCACCAGCTTCTGGATGCAGGCTCGGAGTCCCGTCACCTCCTTCAGATTGCCCCACAACAAGCCCTTCTCTTTCCAGGAGGTGAGCTGCGTGGGGACGCCAGATCTAAACTCGGGGGCCGCCACCCATGTGGGCTTGCGCGGCTCGGTGATGTAGAACCACCCCGATTGCCACCCCTTGATGGAGTCCACGAAGGCCCCTTCGAGCCAAAGGATGTTGGGCAACTTACCCAACATGGTGCCTCCGCATTCCGCTTGCATGCCCTTCACAACCTTCGGCTTGACGTTGAAGGTCTTGAGCCACAGGCCGAAGTGGGGCCGGATGCAGAGGAAGGCCTCGCACACGACGATAAACACCGAGATGTTGAGGATGAAGTTCGGCGCCAGATCGTGGAAATCCAGGCCGTAGTAGAACATGAGCCCCCGGACAAATGGATGGAGTGGAAAGCCCAGTCCGCGGAGGAAGTGGGGAAGGAAGACGACCCTCTCATGAGGCCCAGGGGTAGGGATGAGCTGCCCCTCGTCGGGCAGCCGATGCGCGATATCGCTGGAAAGGTATCCGGCGCTGCGCAGCTTGGTGATGTGCTCCTCCTTAGCGGTGGAGGCCAACCATTTGCCTCCCGCTCCGGACATATTCGGAGAAGGTCGAGGCGAGATGCGCGAGCTTGGGAGTTGGAGCTTGAGTGCGCGGAGATGGATAAGCAAAGGAGGAAGAAGGCGTAGGTGAGAAGGTAAATCCTTATCCCTTATATATAGGCGGACGAAACTGTGCGTCCCCCACCGGCCTGGTAAAACTCGCTTATCTCCCAAGCGCCACCATCAATGGCGCGGTTGGGTTACCCACGTTCGTATTGATGAGAATCCCGGAATAAGGGGAACACGATCTCTGCTTCGACAAGACGTGCCAAGGAAACCGCTTCGCTAAACGTGCCGAGGTGGTATAGTAAAAAATGATTCAAGTAAAGGCCTGGTAGCGGCGTGATGTCACGACGCATAATACGTCAGCAGATTGGACTAGTGTACATTTTATTCTCTCTACGGTGGAATGTGGAATTTATTTTGCAGAGCCGGACACTATCTTGGTGTTCATGACCTTCTCTGGATTATTCAAGGGAGGAACCCGCCTTGCAATGCCGAACATTATGCACGCCGGACTAATCGTCATTGAAGCCTGGTTCAGGGGCTACTAAGGGAGTCCTGGACTAGGGGGTGTCCAGACAGCCGGACTATCATCGTCCGCCGGACTCCAAGACTACGAAGATACAAGATTGAAGACTCCGTCCCGTGTCCGGATGGGACTTTCCTTGGCGTGGAAGGCAAGCTTGGCAATACGGATATGTAGATCTCCTACCATTGTAACCGACTCTGTGTAACCCTAGCCCCCTCCGATGTCTATATAAACCGGAGGGCTTTAGTCCGTAGGACACAACATACATTACAACAACCATACCATAGGCTAGCTTTAGGGTTTAGCCTCCTTGATCTCGTGGTAGATCCACTCTTGTACTACCCATATCATCAATATTAATCAAGCAGGACGTAGGGTTTTACCTCCATCGAGAGGGCCCGAACCTGGGTAAAAACATCGTGTCCCTCGTCTCCTGTTACCATCCGCCTAGACGCATAGTTCGAGACCCCCTACCCGAGATCCGCCGGTTTTGACACCGACACAAGGCTTATAGTGATGTGCATTACCGAGAGGGCCTAGAGATACCTCTCCGAAACACGGAGAGACAAATCCTAATCTCGCTCTATGCCAACTCAACAAGTACCATTGGAGACACATATAGAGCACCTTTATAATCACCCAGTTATGTTGTGACGTTTGGTAGCACACAAAGTGTCCCTTCGGTAATCGGGAGTTGCATAATCTCATAGTCATAGGAACATGTATAACTCATGAAGAAAGCAATAGCACTAAACTAAATCGATCAAATGCTAAGCTAACGGAATGGGTCAAGTCAATCACATCATTCTTCTAATGATGTGAGCTCGTTTATCAAATGACAACTCATGTCTATGGCCAGGAAACGTAACCATCTTTGATCAACGAGCTAGTTAAGTAGAGGCATACTAGTGACAGTCTGTTTGTCTATGTATTCACACATGTATTATGTTTTCGGTTAATAAAATTCTAGCATGAATAATAAACATTTATCATGAAATAAGGAGATAAATAACAACTTTATTATTGCCTCTAGGGCATATTTCCTTCACTTACACCAGTCCATAGATGGATCGCTAGAGCTTGCACACCTTGTTTGCACCTTTACGATCAACAAAACCTTCTGGTTGCATCACATACAACTCTTCTTAGATAAATCAATTAAGGAATGCAGTTTTGACATCCATTTGCCAGATTTCATAATCATAAAATGCGGCAATTGCTAACACGATTTGGACAGACTTAAGCATCGCTATGGGTGAGAAAGTCTCATCGCAGTCAACTCCTTGAACTTGTCAAAAACCGTTTTGCAACAAGTCGAGCTTTATAGAAAGTAACATTACCATCAGTGTTAGTCTTCTTCTTGAAGATCCATTTATTTTATATGGCTTGCCGATCATTGGGCAAATCCACCAAAGTCCACACTTTGTTCTCATACATGGATCCTATCTCAGATTTCATGGCCTCAAGCCATTTATCGGAATTTGGGCTCATCATAGCTTCTTCATAGTTCGTAGGTTCGCCATGGTCTAGTAACATGACTTCTAGAACAGGATTACCATACCACTCTGGTGTCAATCGTGTTCTGGTTGACCTATGAGGTTTAGTAGTAACTTAATCTGAAGTTTCATGATCATTATCATTAGCTTCCTCTCTAATTGGTGTAGGCATCACAGGTACAGTTTTCTCGAATGAGCTACTTTCCAAATTGTGAGAAGGTACAATTACCTCATAAAGTTCTACTTTCCTCCCACTCACTTCTTTTGAGAGAAACTCCTTCTCTAGAATGGTTCCATTCTTGGCAACAAAGATCTTGCCTTCGGATCTATTGTAGAAGGTGTACCCAATTGTTTCCTTAGGGTATACTATGAAGACGCACTTCTTCGATTTGGATTTGAGCTTATCAGGCTGAAGCCTTTTGACATAAGTGTCACAACCGGTTTGATCGTATTTGAGCTTATCAGATTTAAATGAAGGCCAAACTCGTAACTCAAATATCCGTCTCCGCGATTTGATCGTAGAAACTTTATTTTCTTGTTATGATGATTCTCCACTTCACTCTGAAATTCTTTGAAATTTTCAAATGTTTCAGACTTGTGTTTCATTAAGCAGATATACCCATATCTACTCAAATCATCTGTGAAGGTCAGAAAATGATGATACATGTCGGTGTCAAAACCGGCAGATCTAGGGTAGGGGGTCCCGAACTGTGCGTCTAAGGATCAAAGGTAACAGGAGGCAGGGGACACGATGTTTACCCAGGTTTGGGCCCTCTTAATGGAGGTAATACCCTACTTCCTGCTTGATTGACTTTGATGAGTATAGGGGTTACAAGAGTTGATCTATCTTGAGATCGTAATGGCTAAACCCTAGATGTCTAGCATGTATGATTGTGATTGCCCCTACGGACTAAACCCTCCAGTTTATATAGACACCGGAGGGGGCTAGGGCTATACAAAGTCGGTTTACAAAGGAATGAAACTACATATCTGGACGCCAAGCTTGTCATGCATGCAAAGGAGAGTCCCATCCGGACACGGGAAAAGGCCCTCTGTCTTGTATCTTCATAGCCTGTCAGCCTGGCCCATGTCACATAGGCCGGCTCCCTGAGGATCCCACAATCCAGGACCCCCTCAGTAGCCCTCGAACTTACCTTCAATGATGATATTGTATCCGACTTCATGTCTTCGACTTTGCAAGGCGAGTTCCCCATTGAACTCCATATAGTTTGGCCTTTACATTTAAATATTATACTCTTCAGCTTATGTGCCATTGTCGCCTCGGCTTCCACGTGTCATACAAATACGAAGGGTCTAAGTATTTTTACAGGTAACCCCTCGACCACGTAGGGAAGGCGCTTATTTAAAGAGATCGAATCTCAGATGCCATTCCTCACCAGGCGAAAATCCTTAGAGCTTGCCATAGTAAACCAACCAAAGATAGCCCATGCTCCTAGTTCTTCCTCGTGCCCCCACGACTCTCAAGAAGGTGACTGGGGGAGATGCTCGGTGCCCCACACCCGGTTGACCAAGCTTCAGGCGCAGGGATACCTGCCTCCATCAGATCTAGTCCCCGTTCGGGCGGGTTTAACTAACCTCAACGGCGAAGCCCTGGCGGAGAACTTCCCCAATCCCAATAAATTGGAGCGGGTGTGCTTTGTTTCCTTCCTGCTGAGGGGCGTGGGATTTCCAATCCACCCTTTCCTCAGGGGTCTTCTGGAGTATTACGGTCTCCAACTGCACAATCTCACGCCGGGCTCCATCCTACACATCGCGGGCTTTGTTGCTCTTTGCGAGCTATTAGGCTACGAGGTCCATTTCGAGTTATGGAGGAAATATTTCTACCTCGTCCCCCGCTCCCAAAAGGGAGCCATATTCGAGGTGGACGGTGCCGAATTATGGCGTATAGGCGGAACAGGATGCCTGTCCGGCACTCCGAAGAAGGCATCCGAAGAGTGGCCCTCGGAGTGGTTCTAAATCTAAGATGTTGTCCTCCCGGACCCAATCCGGCAAGGTCTTCCTGAATTTTCCACCGCTCCTTTAAAGAAGCGTGCCAGTTGGCATCCCTGAAGCTATGAAGAAGAAGATAGTGAGGAGATTAAGAGGCTAGTGAGCAAGATCAGAATACTTGCCCACTCCGGACTATCTATAGTCGAGATAATGGGGATTTCAATAACGCGATGCATTCAATCGCTCCAATCCAGAGGGCTTCCCATGTGGCATTACAATGGGGGGGACGACGCCTCATGTTGTGGGTGCAAGGGTCCGGCCAATTTCGCCGCTTTGGTCGCCATGTTGGCTGACCTTTTCAAAGGGGAAAATGAAGACTTCGCTCACCTGAAGTGCTGAGAAGGCTTCTCCATGTATAACCCCATTGACTAGGTGAGTCTTTGATCATAGGCCTTACTCGATCTTTTTCCTTAACTATGCTTTTAGTTGAACTTAATCCGCCTACCTTTAACAGGAATGGAGAAAGGTCGTCTTGAGGATCTACAGCGCCGCTCCGCAGCCGAAGGACCATAATTGAGACCTTGATCCTGGATTTGAAGAGGATTCAGATATATTTGTAGAATTTAAGGATGGAGTCTTTTATCAAACGAGCTACGATGGCACAGAAGTGGCCATTATAGCCGATTACCCCGGCCTTCTCCCCTCCTCCCATGTAAGTACCCAGGAGACATCTCCTCAAAAAGAGTTTTCCCATTGCGAATCACCCACCGCACTACATCACACTCCCAAGGGGCGACGCTCGCACCATCGTACTGCAGCAAAGGCATCCTTCAAGAAGACGCCGCTTGCACAGGGCGTGTCTTTGAAAAGAAAGGCAAACAACGATATAGTCGGGCCTTCTCCTTCGTCGAAGAGGTATAATCCTTTATCACGCACTCAGTGGATAGATCGAACGGTGATGTTTCCTGCTGTGCCATATTACAGGAGGAGTGTACACCTGGCTGTATGCCGAGACTTGGCCGGCCATGCACAGACTAATCCGGCCCCGGATCCTGCACTACAAAAAAAAGACACATCCGTGACATTTTGGGTCGAACGAAAGTTTTTCTGTCATACTTATGACACTTCTATGACGATAATTGTGACAAAACCCGATATGATCATAGATGTGGTGGGCTCCTACTTCTATGACACGACAGAAAATGGGCTTTTCGTCCTGGGCGGGCCGGAGACGCAGCTGCATGACATTCTTTGGGCCGTCCATGACGGAAAAAACCGTGGTAGAAGCGAGGGTGAGGAAAATTTCGGCGAGTTCCCGGTTACGGTGGGCGGTCGGGGCCGAGCGATGCACGTTTCTCTCGTACACGTACGCGCGTGTGTGCGAGGTGTTCGCTCTAACTGAACTCGAGCGAGGCGTTAGGCTCTAACTGAACCCGAGCGATTGCACTGCAGGCTACGCGTTACTGAACCTGATCGAGCGATTCCTTTGCTACTGCTGCTAACTGAAGCCGATCGATGCTGCCTCTGGATGAACATTGAGCGTTGCGGGGGGGGGGGGTGGATGAACAGTGAGCAGTGGGGGTGGATGAACAGGACCCCGTGGCGTTGCCTCTGGATGAACAGGACCCCGATCAATCGAGCTGGTTGGGGCTGGATGAACAGGACCCCGTGGAGGGCTGGATGAATAGGACGACCCCGTGGAGGGATGGATGAACATTAGACGGTGGAGGAAAAGTAGCCCGTGGTGGGGTGGTTGAACAGGAGCCCGTGGAGAGGGGTGGTTGAACAGTAGCCGGTGGAGTAGCCCGCGGTGGAGGCTAGATGAACAGGAGCCCATGGATGAACAGTCGCAGGTGGAGGCTGGAGGAGGTCGACAGTGGGTGAATAGTAGCCCGTGGAGGGTAGAGGAGGTCGACGGTGGAGATGAACCGTATCCCATGGAGTCCCGTTTTGCGGTACGCCACACCCCTCCTGATGAACATGAACCCCGTTTCGACTGTAGCGCTCCAACACAAGTCCGTTTCGTCTGTTTTGCGGTACGCCACACCCTTCCCGATCAACAAGACCCCATTTTGACCGTAGAAGGTCCAACACAAGTCCGTTTCCTCCGTTTTGCGGTACGCCAGACCCCTCCCGATGAAGAGGACCCTGTTTCGAACGTGGCTGGTCAAACACAAGGCCGTTTCCTCCGTTCTGTGATACGCCAGGCCTCGTTTCCATCGCATGTTCCGTCCAAGCCCTCCCGATGAACACGACGATGCATTCCGTTTCGACCCAGCCGGTTGGCTCCCCATGAACACGACAACGAAGCTGTTTCTCCGTTCCGACCCAGCCATGTACACAAGCCCTGGCCGTATGTATGCGCGAGTACGCGTTCGAGACCCCGCCCGTATGTACGTATGTGGCCGTATTTTATTTCTTACACACTGGCCACTGTACGTACGTGTACATGCTACGTGCGCGCCTCTACTACGACACGTGCGGGCTTCTACATCAACCAGTATGTACGTACATGTTCATGACCAGAATGACAACGCTACGTACGCTTCAACCAGGTGGGTCCCGACTGTCAGGCACTTCCTTGCGTGCGAAGATGTAGGTGGTGGGTCCCAGCAGTCAGGGGGCGAATCGTTTTTTTTGTTGCCCGGGTGCACTTCCTTGCGTGCGAAGATGTAGCTGGTGGGTCCTAGCAGTCAGGGGGCGAATCATTTTTTTCACGAAATATGGTGGCCTGTCCGGTGGGTCCCCACTGTCAGGTGGAGGAATAATTATTTTGCGCGTAATAAGGAGGCACTTCCTTGCGGCTACCGTGGACCCAGCTGTCAGCCTCTCCACGTGTAGTACTCTTCCGTTGGAAGTCGATCGTTGACCACATTGACCACGCCGCGCCGAGAGCACCACGGCGGTGGACGATGGCGAGGCCTAGGAAGGGGACTACGCGGAGCCGGGGAAGACGTGACAGTGGATGCCCATGCGAAGAGGAGTACGAGGGTTCACTGGTTCGGCTGTGGTGTGAGGCTGCCGTCGCCGCAGAATAACATGGGGTGTGGGTGAGTAGAGGGATGGCCTGGCCAGCAGCGGGATTAGTAGGGGCGGTGAGGCTTCCACGGCATCACAGCTAGCCACGGGAGGCAGGAGCATGCGGCACGACCGACGCTGCTTTGGGCGGCTGGAGCACGAAGACCGAAGGTTGAAGAAGCACTACGGCCATTGCATGGACATCGTACGGTCACTGGAGCTAGAGTCACAAAATTGACAAAGCCCTCCATCCCCGTCAACTTAGTAGGCCCACAAGTCAGCCTCCGACCAAGGTGAGTCCCAGCTAGCAGGGGGAGTATTCATTTTTTTTGTGCGTAATAAGGAGGCACTTCTGCTGGGTCCGAGCTGACAACAGGGGGAACATTTTTTTTTCGCGAAATACAGAGGCCCTTTCGGTGGGTCCCAGCTATCAGGTGGAGGAATCATTATTTTGCGCATAATAAGGAGGCATTTCCCTGTGTGGGCCCCTACTGTCAGCCTCTTCCAATGGCTGTTGTTTGTTGACCATGTTGACCTCGCCGCGCCGAGAGCACAAACGCGGTGGACGAGGGCGAGGCCCAGGAAGAGAACCACCCGGAGCCAGCGAAGCCACCGCAGCGGATGCCCATGCTAAGGGGAGTACGAGCGCTGACTGGTCGGCTGCGGGGTGAGGCTGACGTCGCCGGAAAATAACAGGATGTGTGGGTGGTTAGAGGGATGGCCTGGCGGCAGCACAGCTAGCCACGGGAGGAGGGAGCAGGCAGTCCCACCGGCGCTGCTTTGGGCGGCTAGAGTAGGAAGATCAGAGATTGAAGAAGCATGGCGGCCGTTGGATGGACATCCAATAGTCACTGCTATGTGTTGACTAAGTTGACAAAGCCTTGCGTACGTGTCAAAAAAAAATTAGGACAGCGCCATCGTTAACCTAGTAGGCCCGAAAGTCAGCCTCCAAATCTGTGGAAAATAGCATACAACCCATTAGCCATTAGTTTCAATAATTTACAGCACATTTGCTACTTCTAAAGGATATTTGAAGCCCATATTCTTTCTATTAGCATTGCAGACCATATATTCTGGGCACTGCTAAAAAATTCAACGAAATTTTGCATATTTCGATGGGGTCCGAACTCTTTTAATCACAAAATTTTGAGTCAAGTTAAAAATAATTTTCAAAAAATTATATTAAAATAAAATTCAAAAAACAATTCTGCACAAAAAATGAATGAAATTTAGAATCTTAGCTAGCAAGATGCCCGTTCGTTGCACGGAACATGAAGATGCATTTGTATGAGTAGTTTATCTTCTGGGAGAAAAGATGATATTTTAATGTAATTGCCAGTTGGCTTTTGTTTTTATAAGAGTAGAGAGTAGAGAAATCCTAAAAATGATATTTTAATGCAATTGCCGGTTGGCTTTGGTTTAAAAATTTACGACCCATTTCTTACAACTTATAGCCCATTTTCTGGGGAAGCCCATTTCTTACTACTTACATCCCTCCTCGTCTTGAAAGATTTGCAGCCCAGCAGGGCTGAGAAAAGCAAGTAGGCCTCGGTTTTGGTATTCTCCAAAAAAAGAACTGGGCTAGCCAATTTCAGAAAGAAAAAATAAATCAACTGGGCTCGTCATGTCCTTAATAAAAGCGTAAGCATGGGCTAGACGGGCCACAACCCACGCACAACACGCAGTTGAGCTCCGTCTCTGAAACTAAAAAACAACTGGGCGAGCTGCTAGGTCCCTGGTGTTATCCGCTCGTTGTGTAATTTTCTCGTTTATTGACTACATTGACAATGGCGTGGGACCTAGTTGTCATATAATTAGGAGGAAGTATTTTTTTGGCTTGTAATAACAAGGCACCTGCTTGCAAAATGCAATGACCCTGGTGGGTCCCTACTGCCAGCCTCTCCACGTACAGTCATCTCCTGATTCGTCTTGGTTGTTGACCATGTTGACAACACCAGACGGCGGTGGGCACAGCGAGCGAACCAAGGCGGAGAACGATGGCGAGGCCTCGGACGGGAACGAGCAGCAGCCGTGGAAGATGCGGCAGTGTAGTGGCAGGTGGAGGGGAGTACGAGGGCAACAACATGCAACTCAAGCATACAAATGGTACAAAAAGCCCAAGGATTAATTGTTCATCAAATTTTTAGAAAAAACCCAGATTGAACATGACAGTAACATCTAACCCAACCATTCCTTTTTGTAGTCGCAAACAAATGGATCGGTCTGATCCATAAAATCAACATCATGTGCAAAAAAATTATTTCAGGATGACTACAACTTGTTGTAAATAGAAGCTGAGCACGTTTAGAAGCCCATTTGTCCACCTGAACTTTTTTTTGCTGTTCAACATGTCCGTCCGTGAGAAATCTCTTGCGGTAGAAATTAAGCCTCATGGACAATAGTAACCTCACATTCAACAGGAAGAATGTGACAAAGCTTCTGTTTGCCTGGTTGGATGCATATCGTTCCTTCGTTATTGTCCTCAAATGAATGTCATCAGAACTGGGAACATCCTTGTGCTTATTACGCCACCGATTGGTTATATGTTTTTCTCCATGTGGTTCTGCCTAAGTAGACATGAAGATTGAAAACAATTAAGGTCTGAAAAAAGAGTATGTCAAAAGAACGACAGCTGAACATTTAATTCTAGTACAATATATACGGGCTTTCAATGTGCATGAAATCATCACCTCTATGTATAAATTCTCCAGAGATCGAAAGCATCGCAGCAAGCCAATAATTATGTCCAGATCAAAACTATACATTCTGATATATATGATCTTGACAGAATCCAGCAGCATTGATAGGCTATCAATGGACGAACTCTTTATTGAGCATATAACATAATATTAGTACCCAAAGTGTACTCCAAGATGATATAAAACTTATGCACACAAATGAAAAATGCAGCATATGATTACAAATGTGTAGATGATAATATACGGTACCTAAAAATGTGAGGAGCCAAACACCAACTCCTTGTGATTATTAAACGGGTCACGAATTACACCCAAGGTCTCCAATTTGGACGCAGAGACGACAGTTATTTGTGAAGGAGTATAACAATTATCAAGGAGCAACCTTTCAAGTGAAGGGGAATCTTCGATGATGAGTTGCTGTCCTTCAAAACAAATTCCAATGCTTTTAAGATGAGGCGACTTTATTTGGAGACAACAAATACGAATTTCTATTCCCAAAACAATCAGCAAGCGCTCCAGGGCAGGGCAACTGGAGTGGATGATGCTGTGCAGTGAGGCCTCCGACAGATAAACCACCACAAGCGAAAGTTTTTTTAGCAGTAGGAGTCGAAGCATTTGTACCAGATCGTCTGGTAGATGGCACCAGGCGAAGGTAGCGGTGTGGAGAGAGGAGGAAAGCCGCGAGATGGACAACAGTGGTGTGGGCATGAATTCTTGGTGTGTTCGTGGTATGAAACTTTTGTGGTTACAACTCAAACTGCTGGAGTTTTCTGAATTCAAGGGATGTCAGCCAAGCGTCCACCTTGCCGGGTATGGACAGCAGGTAGCGTGTCGGGATGCAGAGGCATTGAATGGGGCCCTGCCGGTGAGAAGAGACGGTGGCTCTGAGGAGATCAAATTCAGGAAGGACAGATATCTGACGATAGTCGAGATTGAGGGGCATGGTGCGCCATAGAGGGCGCCACCAAGTTGAGAGAACTTGTGTGCGGCAGCAATCCTTGGTGGTGAGAAGCGAGATGATCTCGTCAAGGATGACATCCGGGAGATCGCTGATGCGGTCCACCGGAGATTCTGCTGGTTCCTTAGATCCGGGTGGGGTGGGGGGGTGCTCACCGCTTCTCCCCGTGCTACCGGGTGCAGGATCTACAACCGGCGTCGCCGCTGGCGGGAGCCTCATCTTCTTGGCGCTGGGGCCAGCCGACTCCATTTTCCTTGTGGGCGTTGTGCTGAGCTCATAGGTTTGAGCAGAGTAGCCATAGACGAGCCTAGTGGCAGTGCGAGTGGTTAAGAAGGAGGGCTGGGGATTTCTGTAGGAGTGGAAGAAGAGGAGCAGGCGTTTTCTGTATGAGTGAGGAATAAGGTGAGCGGGGATTTTCTGGATAAGTGAGTAAGATTGGGGAGCGGGGGGAATTGTGGGGGGGGGGGGACGAAAGCGGGAGAGCGAGATGTTCGTGTTTATAACGCCCGCTGCACTAACTACTCGCTTTTTCCCAAGAACCGCTCTCTTCTTTTGCATTGTTACATTGCAGCTGGCGCATGGACTTGGCTGACTGGCCATGCATGTAGGATGCATGTGCCCGCCGACCACTGCATGTGCCTGGTTTGTTACTAGGCCTATTTAATAGGGTGGTTATGGAGTAAATTAAGGAGATTTATCTTCTCTGTGTGCATCCACCTAATTAGAGGATGTGGTACTGGATGCAGACACTCACATTAAACTAAGCTTCAGAAGATACGGTATGCATACAAACATTCATAAGAACAAAAGTTCAGCATGTCTATGCATCTCAATGATTCACCATACTATAACCAATACAAAGTTGTGAGAAGGTGTGGAAATAAAGAAAATCAGTCGATGCTTCTCTAAGCAAAGGGCCTCCCTGCGCACACATTAATTTCCTGGGCATGCTTGTTTCTTCTCAATGTTGCGAGCACTTTGAGCATGTTGGCAACTCCACAGCTAGCTAGTTGCCTCATCTTGCAATTGATGTTGACACATTTGCAGCAAACACATGAGGCAATAGAGATGACTCAACATGAGTCCATATTGTGCAGTTCCCCTGAAATCATATTCATTGTGCTGAATCTGAAAAGACAGGAAAACAGTAGCTATACTTAAATGATGTTGCAAAATAGTAGCACATATCAATAGCTCGGCATGACAAAACACAATCATCTGGACGAAGGGGATACTGACCTGCCTGAGGAAGATTATATATAATTTCATAAGTCCTTGGTTGATTTCCACCTTCGGCTGCACTGCTTGTTTGCTCCTCCACACATGACAGGATCGTTCCGCACTGCATTCAGCAAGTCAACATACGAATAAGCTAATTTCATCTTGCGGTGGTCATTGTACCTAGTTACGAATGTAGGAATACCTGGAGTACCATGAGGTTAGCTGACAGCAGGTAGATGCAGCCATATAAATTTTGTGCGTTGCTACCAAAATTGAGGTTTCTATCCCTTCCCGCTATGAGAATTCTTCTTGAAGTTGGTAGAATGTGACGGCTTGTTCTTTGCATCAAACTTGCCTTTCCCTGAGATTTGTTCTTGTTGTCTTGGGGCTGGTTGGGCTGGAAGTTCTTCTCGTGTACCATGTGGGCACTAGAAGCTCCCTCAGCAACCCGAGCACATGTGTCTTTTTCTCTCGCCTTCTCCTCAAAATCAAGAGTGCTAATGAGATCCAAAACAGAAAACTCATGTCTCTTGTTTTTCCAGAGAAGTAGCAAAACCGTTCCACGAAGGTGGAAGCTTGGCAATGATGGTCCCAGCAACAAATTTGTCCGGCAACAGACAGTTAAAGTACTCAAGTTCCTTAGAGAGTGACTGTATCTCATGAGTCTGCTGAACAACAGAGCGCTCATCAGTCATCTTGTAGTTAAAAAATTGCTCCATGACGTACAACTCGTTGCCAGCGCCCGAGGGCCCAAATGTGGCCTCGAGTGCAGCCCACATGTCTTTGCCGCTGTCAAACGACATATATGAATCCACAGTGGAATCGTCAAGAACACTCAGCAGGGCGGCTTTGAAGAGGGTATCCATGTTCTGAAAAGCTTCCTGATGTGTAGAATTAAGATCGCCCTCAGGCTTACCCTTAGTGGCGTCATAGCAGTACATGATCTTAAACCAATATACTTCTCTCGTGCGCCACCTTTTATATTGCACCCCCTTAAAAGTAGGCGGCTTCAAAAGCGCAGCAAAACCACTCGGAGTAAATTTCCTATAATCAGGTTTTTGGATTGGATTATTGAATATATTAGCAATTTAGTATGAGATTTAATCTGAATCAGTAGTAAATAAATCATGACGACAATTGCAAAGATCAAAGTAATGATGCAGACTAAACCAGGAGGACAGAATCACATACTGTACAGCGGGAGAAGAACCGCTGTGGTTGATGTTGTCACTCATGTCGTTGATGAAGAGGTTACCGAGGTCGGGGAAGAAGGTTGTCGTTGAGGAATTCGTCGCTGGCAGCAGTCACAGGAGTGTGCTCCCCAAAAACCTGATCGCCCCTCTCTCGTACAGGATCACGAAAGGCAGGGTTTGAAGGACTACTGTCCCTTCTCGCAATGCATGCCAGAAGGAGGGCTGGAGAAGAATTGCGTGGCGGCGCTAAGATCTGGAACGTTGCAAAACGATATGATACAGTGGCGGCTAGGGTAGAGCATGTTAGGTCGGTCGTGCGAGTATAATAGTAGGCCTTTGGGCCCCAAACCCCACGTCCAAGTCAATAATAGCCCCACCAAGGTTTGTCTCAAAAAAAACAGAGTAATTAAGGTGTCCGTTAGTCCCTTTAGCATAAACTAGCAAATATGCCCGTGCGTTGCAACGGGAGAAAAAAAATTCACGCCTCATACACACACTTGACGACATCAGCAAATCCTTGAAATCTTTCACGATGCCACGCAACAAGCAACATGATAACTTTTCTAAAAAAACAAGCAACATGATAAGTGGTGTTGTGCAAAAACATAAAGGTGTGATGATTTTTGAAGTGTACTGAAGGTGTTTAGAATTCATTATACAACACAAATATCTACCTAGTTGCCAATATATGTTTACGCATTTATTGTTGTTTCTATTAGAACGAAATAGCAAAGAACATTTTAGTATTTAATGATAACATGTGCATAAGTGTTTTCATATACTCCCTTCGTCCAAAATAACTTGTCCCAAGTTTGTCCCTCAAATGGATGTATCTAGCACCAAATTAGTGCTAGGTATATCTCTTTGAAGGACAATTTTTTTCGGACGGAGTGAATATACCTAGCGCATATATATGCGACGCGACGCGAATGTGTGTGTGTGTGTCTGTGTGTGTGTGTGTGTGTGCAATCATAATTCAGTTCAAGACTTAATTTGGTTGCAAACATATAGGATAGCTCCACAAAAACAACCAATCTGCAAGGACATATGTAATAGGCATTTCTACCTAGTTGCCAATATATGTTTACGCATTTATTGTTGTTTCTATCATAATGAAATAGCAAAGAACATTTTAGTATTTAATGATAACATGTGCATAAGTGTTTTCATATACTCCCTTCGTCCAAAATAACTTGTCCCAAGTTTGTCCCTCAAATGGATGTATCTAGCACCAAATTAGTGCTAGGTATATCTCTTTGAAGGACAAATTTTTTCGGACGGAGTGAATATACCTAGCGCATATATATGCGACGCGACACGAATGTGTGTGTGTGTGTGTGTGTGTGTGTGTGTGTGTGTGTGTGTGCAATCATAATTCAGTTCAAGACTTAATTTGGTTGAAAACATATAGGATAGCTCCACAAAAACAACCAATCTGTAAGGACATATGTAATAGGCATTTCTAAAATATCTCATCATACAAAGAAGGTGTTATTTAAGCTTGCACCCTGAACATAATTTCAAAAATTAATGATAATAGCATATTTGAAATCTACACATTTTTCTGATGAATTTTCATATATGGCATGTCAGATTTGAAGTTAGGGTTTCAAAGATATGAAAATTTCAAAAACTAATTGATTTTTTAAAGAAAAAGGGTGGGTGTGGGAATTGAACCCACGACCTCTAGCGCGGTAGGTCATGGAACCAACCAGTGCACTGCTCGCGTGGTCGTTGTACATGAGGGGATCTCTCCTTATTGAGCTATGGGCAAGCGCGAAAAAAAAGAAACCAAACGTTCTTCTCACTTACCGATGGCATTGGTGGGTAATTATTTGCAACTTTAGGGGCAGTTTTAATGACGGACGACCAGAAACTCTATTTGCTTTATTATTAGGTAGAGATACTATATCATTAATGATGGCCCCACCTTTTGTCTCACAAAGTATGTTGGAGTACAACCGGCTACATTTTTACAATCCACTTCTCTTCTCTCTCCTCTTCTCTCTCCTTCAACTAAGCACAAATACTATATTTAAATCCTTATAGCCTGCTTATGTCATCTAATTGTAGTACTTGCTCTAAAGTTACTCTCCACTGTGTAGTCTGAAATGTCGGGCGTGCAGCGGGCGGTGCCCTCGATCGGCGCACCGCTTCAATGGCGGAAGCAGTGAGAGGTCGTGTCGCCCTGGCTTGCCATCAATGTGGAGCGGCGGGCTCAGCGCCGGGCGGGAAGCGCGCGCAGGAGGGGGGAGGGGTTTTTGTTGGGCCAAGAAGGTGAGAAGCCAACTTGGGATCAGTCCGGACGGGGAAATATCGTGTGCTCCCATACTCTACATATGACACTAGTCTATGTTAATACTCCCTCCTTTTCGGTTTATAGAGATGTTTAGAGTAACATAGTAATATGTTACATTATAAGTTACTCCCCACTATGACCAGCCTTGGCCTCTCCCAGTGCTCCACCATGTATAGCTGCTAAGCCTGCCACGTAGGCATAAAATATGATGTGGCACCAATAAACTAAGAACCTATGCATTGAAGACTTGAGTCGCTAAGCCATTTAATGCACTTAGCACCTCATCGAAGCACATCTAAGCACTTACTAGCACCCCCTTGACCGTGGACCTTGACGGTGTACGTCACCTTGTGTCTCATAATTTTCCTCGTCATCATCTGAGTCCTAGAAGATCTCACCCACATCATCATTAGCATGCAGCCGCCTTGATAGACAACGTGTGCAGAAGGAGTAGAGGTGACTGGGGACGCACCACAACGTGGGCACTCCGTACGTGCTCGTGTGCGTGCAGCGTGCGTGTTTTTCCATCGGTGCTAGCTCTAAGGCTGAGGCTACGGTCGTTTTCGTCTCCGACTAGTCATTGAGCAAAGACGGCTGTCGGTGTCAAAACCGGCGGATCTAGGGTAGGGGGGGCCCGAACTGTGCGTCTAGGCGGATGGTAACAGGAGACAAGGGACACGATGTTTTTACCCAGGTTCGGGCCCTCTCGATGGAGGTAAAACCCTACTCCTGCTTGATTGATAGTGATGATATGGGTAGTACAAGAGTGGATCTACCACGAGATCAAGGAGGCTAAACCCTAGAAGCTAGCCTATGGTATGATTGTTGTAATGGTTGTTGTCCTACGGACTAAAACCCTCCGGTTTATATAGACACTGGAGAGGGCTAGGGTTACACAGAGTCGGTTACAATGGTAGGAGATCTACATATCCGTATCGCCAAGCTTGCCTTCCACGCCAAGGAAAGTCCCATCCGGACACGGGACGAAGTCTTCAATCTTGTATGTTCATAGTCTTGGAGTCCGGCCGATGATGATAGTCCGGCTATCCGGACACCCCCTAGTCCAGGACTCCCTCAACGGCAAAGAGGTGCTGCAGGAGATGCGTAGGCACCGTTGCGTGCGAGCTTCGCCGTAGCACGACGAACCGGACGTCGCCGCAGATGGCGCACGCCTCCATGCAGCCGAGTGTGTGCGCATGCATGTGTTATTCACGTGCATTATGCGGCCAAGCATGTGTGCATGCATGTGTTGTGTATGTGCGTTCTATGCTCCATGTTGTGCGCGTATGTGCATGAGTTGGATTGGATGGAGTTAGTGCGTTGGCTTGTGTACATGCGTGGCTGCATGCGTCCTGTACATGCGTGGCTTGTTGCGTGGTTATCAATATAAACTATAAAACATCTTAAACTTAGCATCCTGATGTACCGTTTCTAGTGGTTAGTGAAGAGTTCATTTTCTGTTATTTGTTTATAGATGGGCAGGCGGCAAAAAACAGGGGAAAACGCGCAAGGTTCCTTGCAGACGCTCCACCGCGAGGTTCCTTGCTCCTTCTCGGTCGTCCGGAATCTATGCTCTTCAACTCTTTTCTTTTACATGAGCTTTGTTCATCCTTTTCCCAACACGCGAGACATCTAGCATCAAGGTGCACGTGTCATGCAAGAAAATGGAGATAATCAAATAAGCAGTGCGTAAGTGAGTCATGCACTTCGATGGCACCTATGCAATATTTTTTCTCCTTGATGGCACATGAATAGTGCACGTACTCAACGACGGAGCACGGGATGGTGGCAATGACATGGTCAGCCCTTTTTTGGAGTACTAAATAACTTTGATGTGTCCCGTCAACTCGCATAACGACGAGAAGCTTGATTACGCCTTCTCCCTCGCCAACATGTGCGCTGTGGCTCACAGCACGAGGAGAAACTTTTGCTTACAAGCGGTGGACGTGCAGCAGTTCATTTGGTGTCAGATTGCCAGAAGTACTAATGTAGAACCATCGACTTCCGGAAGAGGAGAAGAGCCAAGCACAAGGTCACCTACTAACCTTAGGCTAGGCGTAGTGGGAGTAACATAAGTAGGGGTACCTCCTTTTTTTATTATAGAAGCAACCGCACGCGAATATCGAGGTGTTGGTTACGTAGAACAAATTTCCTGGAGTCCGTGCTCAGCCCTCCTCTATCTCTCTTCTCAGCCAGCCAGCAGACGTGCGGAGCCCATCGTCTATTTGCTCATATGCGGTCCCACATGTGAGTGAAAATGCAAGAGGACCCACTGAACCTACACATCTTTCACCTCGACGTGCTGGTGATGAAAAACAAATCCAATAAAGATCTTCGGTGGCCGCTTTTGGAGTTACTCAAGAGTTGTAAGATTCTATTTATAGTTTAATCCAAGATGCACATCACGTGGCTTCAACTACTACTCTATTTTCTTGCATGACACGACCTAGATGCTGGATGTCCCACGTGTCGGCAAAAGGAGGAATAACCCGACCAAATCTTCGGTTGTGCTCTCGGATTAGACTAGTTGTGCTAACTTAAAAAATTTAATGTGTAGAATGGATGCAAGTTTTGGTATTGGGAAGAAGAGTACATCGATATATTGATAGAGCGCAATTTAGTAGATGTTCTAGCACTTTTAGCTAGCATAGAGGCTAGAGATGAGACTAGTGCACTTGTTGATACTCCTACTAGAATAGAGGCTAGACATGAGACTAGATGCGAGGAAGCAACGTCTACTTCTTTACACTCGAAGAGGAAAGAAGCACGCAAGATCGAGCCTCCGCAGATCAACAATGAATGCATCGATAAGGCACTAATCCAACTTACAGGTGCAGTTATGGAAGTTGGATATCTTCTAAAATGTACTCCCTCCATTCCAAAATAGATGACTCAACTTTGTACTAAGTTAGTACAAAGTTGAGTCATCTATTTGGGAACAGAGGGAGTATTCTTGTGGTTCTTGTTTTCTTTGGTCTTGCTTGTCTAGCCAAAATTATCGTTGGAGTTCGTGCAAAACGGAGGTCCATTTGGGGTTGTGCGTTGGAGTTGGCCTTACAAGTGGGACCGCAGTTGAGGAAACCGACTATCGGCAAACCCCCACCTCGCCCGCCGTGCGATGGCTGAAGTTAGAGAAATCACGAGGTTGAAGAGATTGCTCTAGAACGGACTCCAAGAAATATGGTGTCAGATGGATGTTGTGCTGGTAGCGTGTGCCGTACTCCTGGACGTGAATGCTTGTTCTGGCCCATGCCACCCTACTACTCCTACTACTTATATATAGTAGTATCGAGGATTCAAGGTGCTAGTTACGTACAGCAAACACATTAACATATGGCTACAGTAAAAACACCCGCCCGACGCGCGAAGCATGTGAAGCTAGTACAAATAGTGTACTACTATTGTTGATTGGCCTCATCTGATAACCTGTTGCAATGCACATACAATTATGTATTCGGAAAATATTTTTTTGCCTCGGCCCACCACTCACTCAGAGAAGCGACTCGAAAGCCATTCATAAATTTAGTAACTTTATCACAGGCATATCATTTAATTACATACAATAGGTCATCAACCCACATCGACAATGAGGATACATTATAAATACTAAAGTTTTCATCACACAACAAATAACAAACAATGAAATGAACTTCAACTCAACCAATCCTCGGCGTTGGAAACGCTTGCTTGGAACCACAAGTGATTCTCTGGGACAGGCCATCTATTGTCAATCTCGAGACCAATGTGGGACTGATCATCCAGGCTGAAGCGGCCTACTATATCAGTACCATGGTAGGGAACCACCCAAATGTCCGAGGTACAGATACAGTTGCTTCTCATAAATGGTACTAGTAACATTGTGTCAACAGTAGTTGGATCGCCTTTCACCATCATCGGATAGTTTTGTCCAAGGAAGAGCGAGTTTTCTCCAAGACTATCAATTCTGTACCAGGGAGAAGGTGTTGGCGCTAGCACACTAGTATCCATCCCTAATACCATGCAACGAGTGTTGGAATAGTTCCATAGAGTGCGACCATGGGAGACAACACGTGCTCCCTCAGTAGTAACAAACTCAGTGCGCTGTATACAGACAAGAAGAGGTGATCCATCGGAATTAGTTGCCAGGCGCCACTGAGTATATATGTTCTGCTCGTGATCATCACCATCGTCATCTCCCCCTTGGTTATAAAAATTTTCAAGTATAGGTGGTGGAATGTTCATAGGACCTTGGAAACACAAGAAGAAGGTTAATTAGTAAAGGGAAACTTGCTAACCCGCATGCATGTGGATGAAACAATTATAATTACAGTGGAAGACAAACGTACCAAAACTACGAGGATCCCATGCAAAAACAGTGCCATGAGTGGTGGAAGCAAACACAAGACCCTCATATTGAATTGCATCACAGTACACATCCATGTATAGAAACTGATTTTTGATCAATGTCCATCGAGTCGAACCACAAAGGATGGCAACAAGCTTGTCGAAGATAGCAACAACTTCATAGTTCTTGTAATTCCAAGAGCGGTCAGGAACTCGACAAATTGCTATCTTCCGTCGAAGACAGTCACCATAATAGTATTTGAATGTGCGTACAATACCAGTGTGCTCAACCTCTGGGCAGTCTGCTGAGATTTTTCGAAGTGGAACCCGGTGACGAGTGTACACATTCACAAGTTCCCACTCGTAGTTGTACCCAATATAAACAACCCAATCTCCATTTGCGCCTGCCCAATCCTTGCCCTCAAGCGATGGCATCTTAACATCATACGTATCATTATCAAGCGGCATCAACTTGCACAAGGCGAGGCCTCCGTCGTCCTCTGCGCAAGTCATCAGGGTCACGGCGAAGAAGATAGGGGAGATCAAACCACTCCTTGACCCGTGGGTTCCTTGTAATGATGTTATTAGTTGAGTCGAGAATGGTCTTGAACGAACCTGCCATGCTAGCTGAGGTGATGACGCCGCACTAATCAATTAGTTCCTCCACCACGTCATCTTTCAGATCGGAGCAAGAATAATGGGGTTGTTTCCGGCCTGTTCCCTCCATGGAGAAGACGATCGAACAATGGCAGAAGGAAGGGTGAAGGCAAATGGAGGAGGGAGGAAGAGCGTGCGGCAGCAGTTCCAAATCGAGAGGGAAAGGCGAAGAGTCTGTGGACGGTTGCCAGTTTGCAACAGTACACGGAGAGGCGCCCCGGCCTACACGTCCGTTCAAAAATACTAGTAGAAAAGGACTCGTCGTCTCACTGACATGTTGGAACGGGACCACATGTCAACGAAACATGGTGTGTAATTTCTCGTGCGAAATGCGATCTGGCCGTGTTGGCCCGGGGTGATGCATTAGTTTTTTTTTAAAGTTTGCCGCATTAGTTATCGACCTTTATTTTTTTAACATACAATCTGAATGGATAGCTCCTGTGGTCATCACACGTGAGCGGATATAGTGATGGTTGATTCGCCTGAGCAACTTATTATTGTGGGAATATGGGAGTACCAACGGATTCATGGAACATAGAAATGATGGTTGCTTCGTCCGAGCAACTTGTTGTGGCGAAGGTGGGGCTATGTGATTTGACTGCTCACTAGTTATTACTACTGTGACGCAACGACCGGGGTGAATCTTTCCCTGAAGTTGTGTTGTGCACTCAATATTGCTGCATGGCAGGTGGAGCTGGATGAAGGATGCCCAACATGTCGGCGAAAGGAATTTGAATTGTTTCTGGAATTTCTATGAATCCTTCAGGATTTGTTTATATGTACGCATAATTTTAATGAAATTGTACTGTGATGCTATGAAGGTTACAACTTTGGTTCCCGCAGGAAAAAAAAGGTTTCAACTTAGGATTCATGTGTCTTGCCTCGAGATTATCTCGTTACAACATTCCATCAAATACAAATGAAACTACCATGGCTAATGCATCTCAATGGTTCGCAGGTCAGCGCCAATATTCACATCACAACTTAAGACAAAGTTGTGAGAAGGTGTACAAATAAATAAAGAAATATAATTGATCGATGTTGTTCGTAGGCATGGCTCAATTTCCTTGGCACAGTGTTCATTGCTTGGCAGCTAGTTTCACCCAGCTTTGTAGCCAAAAAAGAGGTGTATGAAGGACACCACAATCCGATCATTTTGTGCAGCTCCACTAAAATCGAGCGGACCATCCCTATCTGCAAAGATATCCAGTCAGTCTGATTACAATAATAGTAGAACTAGATGATGAAACATAACACACATAAATAGAAGCCGATCACCTCTACGATCTCTCTTTAGGACTAACTTCTTGTTGGAGAAGATTAGGCACGGAGTTGGATGAGGAGGATAGCAAAACCAATCTCCCTTTCTGTAGTCCCACATAAATGTAAGAACGTTGCCCGTGTGACATTTTTGCAGAACTGCACAAAACACTCTTAAGAAAAAAGTGATTTGTGCAGTTCACCAAAAGTTCGCAATAGCAACGAGGTGAAAATGGATAGCCCTTTTTGTAAAAGGAGGTAGAAAGGAAACAATTACTGCCCAATAACACGAGTTGAAGACACATACGCCGACAAAAAAGAAGCATATTCCATGTAATAAGGGAAAGATAGCACATGGTGGTTTATCAATAATGGTTTGAGGACGACATTGTAATGGAGAGTACGCCGACCGAGATATGATTTAAGCAAACAACTAAAGAAGATCCACATGCAACAACGTGGGAAGATGGGCAGTGGAGCAAGGCCGGAAGAAGCTGTACCTGAGGGTCGTCGGGATGTTACTAGGAGGGCGCCGGCGGCTGGGATCTGCCCATACTGCAACAACGAGCAAGTGGCGAAGGCCCTACCGCGCCGAAGCTTGGTCAGAGAGCGGGTACCGGAGATCGGGATGTGCTGCCTCAATGCCGTCGCACGGAGAGACGATGCACATCCTCCTTTTTCGCCGGCGGACGGGATGCGGCCAGATCACTGACCAACGCTGAGAGAGAGAGGCTATGACCTCCTTGTGTGAGATGGTGTGACGAGAGACAAACCCATTTTTCCATCTTCCCCATGGCAATCGTTTTATATTCTGTATGTGCCATTGAGGAATATATAACTTTATTTAATACTCCCTCCGTTCCTAAATATAAGGTGTATTAGTTTTTCAAAAATTCAACTCTTGTCTAGGTTTGACCAACTTTACAGCAAAATATATAAAGATTTATAATACTAAATATATAAAATGTAAAAAATATAGTTCGAGATGAATCTAGTGATAATGATTTGGTATTCTAGATATTGGTATTTTTGTCTATAAACTTGGTCAAACTTAGAGAAGTTTGACTTTTTGGAAAACTAATATACCTTATATTGAGGAACGGAGGGAGTACTAACGCGTCAAGTCGAACTTTGTTCCGTCTAGGCGTGGTACCCGACCCTCCTTCGAGTAAACAACTGCTACACGCGTCAAATTATCACGTGGGCTGCCTTTTCATACAGAAACAAACTCCACCGTGTACCCGCGCGGGTGTGGCTGGGAACGAGACGTGAGTACGTGCGTCCTGCGTGCACTTATTCTTTAGGTGCAGGTATGTACGTGGGTGGGTGTGAGAGAGATGGTTTGTGCGAAACAGAGGCAATGTGTTGATGATATCTCAAACAGAAAAATGTAACATATGTAATGTGTGTGAAACGGAGTCATGGACGTGAGATATCGATAGAATTGAAAACAGGGATGAAGTGTGTGGATGCGCGATCGATAAAGAGTGCCATCGAATTTGTGTTTGCCCACGTCAAAGATACAGGGTGGCTGGTCTACTAGAATTAGAGAGGGAAGAGGTGCAGTTTTTCTCCGTGGCATGGATACCTACCTACAATGTTTGACTATCACTATGGGGGGGGAGGGGGCAGAGACCGATCGACTAGTATATGTGTGGGTAAGGAGAGAGACCTAGCTATGTATTGAGGGAGATCGATCGACATCCATGGATATGTGTAGCATAGGAATATGGTTGGGAGAAAGAAAAAGGTAGAGCATCGAAGGGTTGGTGGTGGAGTGGCGTCTCACAAATGGTGGGAGAGGCCTGCTAGAAAACGGAGAGTATGAGTGCAATATCAATAAGAGAGGGTGGGGATGTTTGTCTGTCTATATGCACGTGCGTGTGAGAGACGGGTCGGGAGGTATGCTAGGATGATGAGGGGAGAAGATATGGTTGTGGTAAGCATATGTAACTACATAGGAAGATCCACCGTCGTGTGTCCGAGAAAGGGAGAGACCTAACTAGCGAGGTAAGTGTATCGGTGCTAGCTGAAAATGAATTATAGTCGACCTGGCTATATGGAGGGAGGTCAGTTCATATACACGCCCGCATGTGTTAGAAGCAAATAAGGTCCGGAGAGACAGACAGGGGGAGAGGGGTGCGGCTAGGAGGTGGTGCGAGAGGCCTACCATGTCGAGGGGGGGGGAGTGTGCGAGTATGTGATCAATGAAAAGAGGGGTGGGAGTGTGCACTTGCGTGGAACCGTATTGGACATAGGGGGCACGGACGGTGAGAAGAGAAGAGGGGAAGTATATATGTGTTTGTCATAGGTACACCTGGCTAGAGAGGTATATCGACCGGTGTGTGCCGGAAAGAAGAAGCCGGGGGCCTACACACACCGTGGGTGGACGACCTAAAGAGAAATAATGAACGTGCGCGATGGAGGGGACGCTAAGGGTGGGTGAGAGGGGGGCGGGCGTGTGGATGCACAATAGAAAGTTTGCGCTAGCTAGCTATAAATAGAAGAGGATCGTGAAGGTGTAAAAGACGAACAAAGACCATAATTCATTATAAAAAAGTGGATATGTATACTTCAAGAAGATATCATAATTTAGAACACTGATTATAATTTGGGCTAATGTGTGGCTTTTGCAACTCAGATCTAAATACTTGTCATAATGTAGGGGGCGGGGCACTATACTTTGTGTGATAAACACGGTGTACCTATGGAACATGGTTTAGATTATGAATATATAGTTAGGACATCAAATGTACTATTATTTCGTCAACATCAAGTGTATTCAAAAAATATAATTCGAGTTCATGTAGTACACATAGTTCATATCTATCTCTATAGTAATCATGTGGTGTGTTATTAAGGTAATACACGAATGATGGTTTAAGTTGGCAACAATCATGATTGTAGATTCTTATTGAAATAGAGAAACGAATTCAGATTTTTTCGAATTGCAGCGGTAGTATAGACATTTGGAATGCACTAAAATGTTGGTATGAGTAGGTTACATGCATTATACAGCAAGCGAAAAAATTTAATTGGACATAACATGGATTCATACTCCTTCCTTTCATCTATATAGGGAGTAATGAGTTTTTTAAGACAGCCTTTGACTATTGACAAGATTAATAGTACATGATATGCACAATGTGAAACTTATATCATTGAAAGAACCTTTCACAGATGAATTTAACGGTGTGCTTTGTGTAAGTTGCATGTCATATATTATTGCTCTAATATTTGGTCAAAGTTAGCATCGAAAACGCATTAGGCCCTATATAGATGGAAGGATTGAGTAGCTTTGAATAGCATTTATATAGTAAAACGGGGCAAGACTCTCTCTTTGTGTAGTGTGAATAGTTTTATTTTTTTGTTTTCTTTTTGGTTGAGGAAGTGCGAGTTGATTTGGTACGTACAAGTCCAATATTACCACACGTTAGGCTTGTTCCTAAAATTCAACCCGCGTCTTGTTATATCCCGAAAATTCAGATATCGTGCTCCCAAAACTGGTGCCTTCACAACCCACGCCTTTCTATCCCAAAATTACAACGCGCACGAAAACTCCCTCCAGCTGCCAAATCCCGACCCCCGAAATCCCCCTTCTAACCCTGAGACAAAAGGGGCGTTAGTTCAAATTGGTGGGGGGTACTTTTGTAACACACCCTACATTTTGGACAAGCGCGTCCCTAAGTCATGGTTCACCCCCTCCCATTGCCCCCTTTTCGCCATTCGAAATCCCAGGCCGCCATAACCTCTCTGCTCCAGCTGCGAAACCCCACCCTCCTCCATCCACCACCTCACCGCTGCCCAGCCGGAGCCTCATCCCTGATGACGTCATCCACCACAACAGCTCGGCGTCCCTCGTCCACCTCCCTGGATGAGGATCCGTCGTCCATCTCGTCGTCCCGCTGGTTCAGCCACCCTGTCCTCCACCTCCATGGAGCTGCTCCAATGATCGCCTCGTCTATCATGGCTGCTCCATCCCCACAGTGCCGCCTTAACCTGCTCCACCGGAACTGCAGCATCCCCACTGACTCCTCGGACGAAGCCGAGGCCTACTCGGTGCCACCAAAGAGGTTGTACACTCATCGCATCGCACCTTCTCCTTAGCTCGACCTCCCAGCGCCGACAGTGCTCCATCTTGCACCCCCATGGAGCGGCTACCTTGAAGCCAGCGCCACGGGCGACATCTCCACAGCGGCTCTCCCCCAGTGCGAGGCCCCTTCGGCGGCGGCGTCCATACCAGCCGGATCTGCTACTGCTTCTCCGGCTCTCGCTCTCTCGCTCGTGCTGCTGCTGCTCCGGCTCTCGCTCGATCGCTCGCTCGCCCAGCTGCTGTTGCTGCTCTCCCCCTCGCTCGTGCTGCTTCTCTGCTCCGATTAAGCCACACTTCAGTCGACTGAATCAACTTTTGGGTCAGTCGATTTTCAGGGGTTGGGGGGCTCGCCGGAGTTAAGGAAGAACCACCCGCAGCAGGGACGGGGACTCGCCAAAGAGGTACCCCACTATCTATCTTAGGGTTCAGGGTGGGGGGGCTGGGGGCCTAGAGGGCTGGCCGGGGCGGCGGTCGGGAGTTGTTTCGGGGCGGCGAGGCGGCACTGGGGCCAGCGGTTCGGCCGGTGGTGGCTGACGGCTCAGGGGGGTGCAGGTTGAACATGAACTGCAGGCCCTCCCTAAACTACATGTCAAGTGCCTCTCTGCTACCATTGCATTCAGTTTCGACAGTAACATTCAGATTCCATAGTAAATTTCAGTTTCGACAGTTAAGTTCAGAGTCAACAGTTTTTGCCTCATCTGTTGTAGTCAGGTGTTTTTTGGTGATGTAAATGTTACATCTATTTTACATCATCTATTGGAGATGCTATTAGAATCCCACTTGAGATTGATGATGTCTGTCTGGTGTTGCTTCAGCCTTGACATCTTACGGCTCATCGGAGCTGCTCCAACGATAGAACGATCCATCACAACAGAGCAGTGCCCTAGACGCCGTCTATAGATTCCTCAGATCTTCCTCCACACCTCCGACAGCCACCTCTGCCTCAACTGCTTCAGCGACCAACCCAATGATGCTGAGGTCTACACGGCTACGACAAAGAGGTTGTACACTTGTTGCATCACTTATTACTATACATTCATGTCGATCCATTAGGGCTATTTTGGTTCAACGGAAAAACATAGCAATAGGGAATTTTCCAATGGCACTCTACTATTCAATTATTCATGCATTTTGTTGAAAGGAATGAACCAAAACATCCTCCTGGACCTACTTTTCCAAATCCTATGCATGAAAACAAGACCAAGTGCATTAGTGGCAGAATAACATTCTAACTATACACGCTTTCATATGGTTTCACTTTATTTTGGCCATGTTTCTTTGCATTCTTCTGCTCTTCCAAATCCTGTAAACCAAACACCCAAGTTGATAGAAATCCTATGTTTGCAAATGCTCTGTTTACCATGTGCATTCCTATCATGTTCCGGTGTTTTTTCCTATCCCTGCGTTTTTAGAATCATGCAAGCCAAATGAGCCCTTACAGAATTACTTCAGTTACAGGTAGGTGTCGAAGGGAACTTTGTGTGGTTTGTCCTGCTCCTGCCGCGACGTTGTCCACCTCACCTGGGCTGCTCCAGCGACAGAAGCATCCATCAAACCAGACATCACGACTCCTGGCCGTCTTTCGCCGCCTCAGATCTCCTTCCCTGCCGCCGGCACCCACCGCAATGGCATCACCATCATCGACTCACCAGATGAACCTGAGGAGTACACGGGTCCACAAGAGAGGTCGCACTCTTTTCTTTCTGCTTATGTTATGAAATGCTTAAAATTACCTGCTACTTTATCGTCCTGTTCACCTCTTGGACTCCAAGTCAGGTCCAAATTAATGTTCAAACTTGAGTTCTAAATTAGTTGTGGGGCACATATCAAGGCAGCAATGAATAGTATGTCTGTCTAATATCTGGTTCACCTAGGGTATGCCTATGTTGTTCATATTGGGTGGGAAACAAATAGTAAAGCAATCATCATCTGTCTTTTTATTAAATTAAAGTAATCATCAGCCTGCTATCATTATTTTTGGATACATCCACTAGTTGTTACCATCACTCTAAATTTCTGCATGCTCTCCTTACATAATCTCACCATATTTTTTTCGTATGCATGTCAGATATTGCACACAGTCATGCTGAACATGTAGAGAAAAAGAGAAGAGTTTTGCGTGGAAATACAATGTAATGCAGACATCGCTCCATGGTGGGTTCAATGGCAAACCTGTCGGCGTTCTGGGAACGGGGGTCCCCAGACTTGCCTGCCTGCGGCCTGTGGCGTGGCTTGAGTGGTGGCCCAGTACGGCCCATCTTCATCAGCGCAAGACTCAAGACCCCCGCGAGGGGCCAATCCTCATGGGGAGGACAACACGAGGCTTCCTCAGGGGCGGCCTCGCCAGGCGGGCTCGTGAGGAGGCGGAGAGATCAAGGCAGGGTACCTCGCGAGGTGCTCATGACGCAAGCCGTGACGATCGAGACCAGGCGAGCGCCGGCCTGCGCAGTGTCCTTGTTTCCTCTTTGGTGCAAAGGGGGCAAGCGCAGGCGTGGAGTACCAAGGCATCAGGCAAAGGTTGCCATTTCAGTGCAATGAGACCAAGACCAGCAGAGCGGCAGGATGGAGATCACCGTGAAGCCCAAGATGGCGTCATCGCTAGTGCCTTTGGCAGCCGAAGACCAACTTTAGTCAGGATAACTTGTACTAGATGTTCCCCTTCAAAATGGCCGTTGTTGGCGCCCTTCCCGCCTGATATTTGGGAAGAGGACCAGGGCCTCTATAAATAGGGATAGCCACCACAGTAGAGGGCATCTCATCGAGTGCTCATTAGATTGAGAGGCGATCGAACTCATCCAAGCAGTTCATCGCACCAGCTCAAGAACACCTCTCGTGAGGCTATTCGTCCTTCCTACTGTTCATCATCAGCCCCTGAGGCAATCCACCACACCACACACTGGAGTAGGGTATTACACCACAAAGGTGGCCCGACCCAGTATAAATCTTGTGTCCCTGGTGTTGTTCATCATTGAGCTTAGATTCTCGTGAGGCGATCGGACATGGAGTGGTAGGGGGAAGATCTTCGCGCGCACCCCAGAGTTTGAACCTTAAGAGTCTGCCAGAACCCAACATCCGACATTTGGCGTGCCAGGTAGGGGTGCGCTGGAATCTTTCTTCCGCTGTTCCGCGTTCGATCTCCCGTCGTGTCCATGGCTGACGCTCGCCGGGCTCGCGCCGAGCGTCGGGCTGCTCTCGCCGCCTGCGTCACCCAGACGGCTCCCATCGGTGGGTGTCCCCATTGTTCCCCGTCGCCTGGCGCCAACGCCGCCACCGGCCCGGCGGGGAATGAGCAGCAGGCCTCGTTGTTGCATCCTTCGGTGCAGCAGAAGGCCACACCACCACCCCGTCGCTGACTCCAGCTGGTTCATCGTCCCACGCCCGTCGCGCCCCCACGCACACGCATGCCGCGTTGCTCCTGGCGCGTGAGCTCCTGCACTATCGTCCCGTCGACAACCTTTACGAGGAGTGGCTCACTCGCATCACCGAGCTCGTCAGCGCCGCAGGGGGCTCCCCTGCGCCGCCCCTCTCGCTGCCTCGCCCTTCATCCTGCGCAGGTGGCACAGATCAGGAGGCGCCTCCGCACCTCCTCCCCAAGAAGGCACCCTAGATCCTAGGCATGCGGCCCCAGGACGAGATCCACCGCGTCCAGCACCCGCGTGACAAGAAAGGAGCTGCCAAGAAATCCCTCATCCCCAAGAAGGTGCACGCGTGCTCCCGGCACCGGTGCGCCATGACCGCATCCCTGCGCCAGCACGTCAAGACCCCGCGTTGCTCCAAGAAGCAGCGCACGGGAACCTCCAAGAGCAAGCCCCGCATCAGCAGAGAGCTCCGGTGACCACTGCAGGCTGCCGCGCCTTCACCACCGAGCTATGCAGTGTCGCCTGGACGGGCAAGTTCAAACCTGACCTGCCTCCTCGCTACGACGGCACTGCCGACCCCGCGGAGTTCCTACAGCTCTACGAGCTGGGCATCGAAGCCACCAACGGGGACGAAAAGGTCATGGCGAACTGGTTTCCCATGGCACTCAAGGACGGTGCCCGCACTTGGCTCCTGAACCTGCCCCCTGGCACGATCTCCTCCTGGGACGAGATGCACACTCACTTCATCTCCAACTTTCAGGGCACTCGTGACCGTCCGCCGGCCGTGGGTGACCTGCGCCGCATCAAGAAGCACCCCGGAGAGACCTTGCAGAAGTACATCCAGCACTTCAATAGCGCTCGCCTGAAGATTCATATGGTAACCGAGGAGGCCATCAGGCGTTCTCTGATGGCGTCCGCGACGTCAAGATGAAGGAGGAGCTGGCAATCCACGAAGATTTGTGTATGTCTCTGGAGTTGTTCAACCTGGCGACCAAGTGCGAGGGCTAAGGAGGGACGCCTTTCCCTTCTTGAGCTCTCGGCTATAGATCCAGAAGAGAAGAAAGCCAAGGCCAAGGATGTGAAGCGCAAGGGAGCATCCATGCTCGCAGCGGAGCCGGACATGAAGCGCAGCAGGGATCAGCCGGAGTCGTCCAAGGGCAGCCGGTACTATGTGCACCACGATCTCCACACCCATAATACCAACGAATGCCAAGAGCTCAGGGCCGTGCGAGAAGGCCGTGTCAGTCGACGCCCCAAGCGCAACGATCGGAGCTACGGCCGAGGCGGAGGAAGAGGTGGAGGACGATGGGACGACCGTGGTCCTCGCCAAGGATGGCATGACCGACCTCGCGAGGACCGCTGGCAGGACCAGCCTCGCGAGGGGGCTTGGAGGGATCAGCCTCGTGAGGATCGCCCGCAAGGCAACGCAGGGCTTCCTCCTCTACCACCACCACCAAGAAGGAATGACGACCATCATCAGGACGAGGGGGCTGGGGGCTTCCAGGAACCGCGTGCAATCGCTTGCATTTTGGGCGGTGTCCAGGCCCCAGCCTCTCACCGCATCTTGAAGCAGTTTGCTCGCGAAGTGAATGCAGTCCTCCCCAAGCTTGAGGCCACGCGCCCTCTCAGGTGGTCTGCATGCGCCATCACGTTTAGCTCAGCGGATCAGCTCAAGTGCGCAGCAATGGCTGGTGTCCTCCCGATGCTCTGCTCCCTAGTCATCAACAATGTGCAAGTTACCAGGACCCTCATCGACAGCGGAGCAGGGCTCAACGTCCTGTCCGTCGAGATGTTCAACAATCTTCAAGTGCCATACGATCAGCTTCAACCAACCAAGCCCTTCTCAGGAGTCACTGATGGTTCCACTGTCCCGATAGGGCAGGTCCACCTCCCTGTCACCTTTGGGCAGCTCAAGAACTACCGTACCGAGCTCATTGACTTCGACGTCGCCCACATTCGTCTGCCATAAAATGCCATCCTCGGATACCCCACTCTGGCTAAGTTTATGGCAGTAACTCACCATGGCTACAACGTCCTCAAGATGCCAGGAAGTGGCGGAGTCATCATGGTCCCATGTGAAGAGAAGGACATAGTGTGCTCTCTCGAGCGCGCCTTCCAAGCCGCATCAATCGAGGACCCAGACAGCAAGAGTGGAAACCTTCCTGAAGCAACCCCCAAGAATAAGAAGACGTCACCTGGCTCAAGGCCTCAGGAGGCAGGCACCTCCGGAGGCGCCGCATCCGGACATGCGCCCATCCAAGGGGCGCCACCCTCCATCGCATAGGGAGTCACGCCCGGCGCCCTCCTCGGGCAAGGCTCGGGGGCTCTCTCCTGGGGAGCCACTGACTTTGCCAGGATCACGAGGGAGGCACTCGGGCACCACTTGGAGGCGTGCTTCACGGCATGTTTCCCTTAGGAAGGCGTAAGGCAAGGAGGGCCCAACCCTCAGGAGTTCATCACCAAGGTCGCTCAGGAGTTGCAGGAATCGAGAGTCATGTGGGGCAACCGCCGCCTGCCTAGTGTAGCTCCCCATCCAGGCAAGGATGCGGGCTGCGCGTCTACATCGACTACCCAGGGCTCAATCGAGTCGCATCACAAGAGCGCTTCTGGCCTTCACGCGTGGGACGTTGCGAGGGTCCACCACACAGCTACGTTCTCATGCCCTTCGGCCTGCAGAACACGGCTGCTGCCCACCAGCGCCTGATGAGGAGCATTCTGGAAGCTCAGGTGGCCAAGCATCATGCGCTCCTGGAGGAAATAGAGATGGATCTCGCCGAGCCGCCCGGACCTCCCGAGCCTCCCGAGGCTCGGAGCTCCTAGGGCTCGTGAGGATTGGCTTCTTCACCACGCACCGCCAGCTACTCCGACACTCGCTCTGCAATGGTATCAGGTGACTTCTCTCAAGTTTCATTTCAGCTAGGAGCGCCCTGAGGGCAGCATCATTCCCAGGTCGCATGGGTCTATCCCCGCGGCATGTATCCATTTTGCTTATGTCTTCAGCTTACCTTGTTGGGGGCGCCCCTCGGGCTGCATCATCCCCAAGCCGCTCGGGCCTGACCCAGCGGCGTGTGCCTTTCTCTACATCTATCTAAGTTAATTCACTTCTTCATGCTTAACCTTCTTACGATTATTGTCCGCTGCCTACCACGGGCCTCTCCTCTCTCATGCAAAGCGCTTGCACGTTAAAAGAGGGGCGCCTGAGCATCGCGACTCAGGAGCTCTTACTGGCTCTCCATCCCTCACCCCCTAGCTTTGTCCATGGCATCGTGACCAAGCATACCAGCGGCGGCTGAGCTTGCTCGAGGGCCGGGACCTGAGGACATAGAGCATTTGCATTTTAACCACCTTGCAGGAACATACCACCGACAAAGGCCCAGAGCCAGGCGCAAGCCGCCTCGAGGTAGGGCCCCGTGAGTCCCGCGCTGGCTCACGGGTGCCCAGATACACCTCTCATAACCCTATCGTGCCGGCCACGTGTCAGGGCGGGGCTGTACATGCCCCAGGGGCTCCTCCCGGAGGGGAGCCCCCCTCCCGCGTACCAGTGGAAGCACCATACTCCTCGCTGGCTGATGACACTGCCAAGGAGCGGCTATGCCCGTTCACATACGGAAGCGCTATGCTCCGCGCTGGTGATAAACAACTGAGGGCAGCCCACGGCTGTATCAACCTCAGGGAGCCCAGAGCTCAGTGTCCGGCCTCATTGCAATGCCTCCCCTCGGGAGCGCCGTGCGAGGGGGCTGGGCATGGGGGCTGCGCCCGGGCCACGCCCGAGCACACGCCACCCAGCCAGGTCCCTCGGACCTGGTCGTCGCACGCCCCTCCCCGAGCGGAGCCAAGGTATGAAGACCCATTTGAGCGTCATGGGGGACTCCTGAGCATCACGAATCAGGAGCCTAACTGGTCACGTAGCCCCTCACTCCTTAGTTCCGAATGGCTAAAGGCGGTCGAGGTATGCGCGGGACCGGGCCCTGCCGACGTAGAATGACAAATCCTCTCTTCCACCCCCTCCCTATTTGCTGTTTGCGCGTCAAGGGGGACTCCTAAGCATCGCGACTCAGGAGCCTAACTTGCCACGTAGCCCCTTACTCCTTAGTCCCGTCCTGGTGATCCGGCCAGGGCTAATGGCGGCTGAGGTATGCGCAGGGCCGGGCCCTGCCTACGTAGAACACAGGCAAATAGGAAAGAAATCGCAAAATCTAGCAAATCTAGAAGCAAATATTACAGGCCATAGATTCTTCTCGCAATACCAAACACAAATTTAAACGCCTCCACAAGGCACGGTGCATGTTGTAGGAACCAAAGAAGGAAAGAGGCCGCGAGAAGATCACCCCTGGGCCGCGCCACCGCTCGTGGTGGAGTCGCGCTTGTCAGTTCCACCCTCCGGGGCCGCGGAGCCGGAAGCCCCTCGCCTGGGCGCAGTGTTGAAGGCGCGGAACTTCGCCAGCAAGGCCTCCGCTCTACCCTTGACGGCCTCGGCAGCAGCGGTGGAGCGCTTGGCATATACGGGCTCCAGCAGGTCGTCAAGGTTGGCGTCGGGGTTGCAGAGGTAGATGTCGCTAAGGATCCCCGTCAGCACTGCGGAGGAAAGGACGCGAGCCTCAACTTCAGCCATGGGGCCGATGCCAATCACGACCTCCTCAAGCGCCTCGACGAGGAAGGGACTAGCTTAGTGCGGCCCTCTTTGGCTCCGGCCAGCGGTTTGTCCAGGCCCCCGTCATAAAGCGTCTTCAGCGCCATGTGAACCCTCTCCTCATAGCGCGTGAAGGCCGCGTGGTCCTCGGCCAAGATCTCCGCCTTGGCATCCAGCTCAACCCTCTCCGTCTTCAGCACCTGCTCCAGTGTCTTCAGCCGGTCGCGATCGGCTGAGAGTTCGGTGTTGCGGTCCTTGACAGCAGCCTCCCAAGCCTTCATCTCCTCCTCCTTCACCTGGCGGTCACGAATCTCCTTGGCGATCTCATCACCTAGCCTTTGCAACTCGCCCTCCAACGTCTTGCGGCGGCCCTTGATAGTTGAAGCGACCTTCAACGCCGCATCGCGAGCGGCTAAGGCCTGGGAGGTGGCTTGCTTCTCCTCCTCGGAAGCCGTCATAGCCTGGCTCAGTGCCGCTCGGACGGAGGCGTTAGAGCAAACCCAGCTGGAGACCAACTCTAGGCACCCGGCCACCAGGCGGGGGTCTGCGCTCCGGAGATCCTCCCGCAGCCGGCTCAGCTCATCGGCGGCTTGGTCCAAGGCGACGGAGGAGGCAGAGGAGACGGGAGCCAGCGGAGTAGGAGGAGAAGACGGCGGCATGATCATAAGCTTGGGAGGCAGGGACCTCCTGAGCCTTGGTAACTTCGGCGGCAGCATCAAGCGCAGGCGCCTCCAAAGTCAGCAGGGCCACGGGGGCTGCCTCCTCGCCGGAGCGCCCCTGCTGATCTCGCGAGGATGATCGGTCAGGGGACATGCGGGCCCTGCTGCCTCCCTTCCCCGCGAGTGAAGACGCGACCACGGCTGATGAGCCTGTCCTAGGCGGGGTCGCCGCGTCTCCCTTCAGCCTCTTCGCCGCAGGTAGCAGCCTACCCAATAAAAGATGCCAGGCCTCGACAACAAAAGACAGGAGCGAGGAGGAGTTCGAATACTTGCTGGTTAACTACCGTGGGATCCCACGGGCTCCGGCCAAGATTGAAGCCCGAAAGCCTCTTGCGGGGCTCAGCCTCGGGAGGCCCGACCGTGGGGGAAGACGCACCTAAAGGGCTAGAGCTGACTTCGGCCGACGCGAGGGCTGGGGTAGACCCTCGGGAGATCAGCCCAGACCTGTCCTTCCTCGGGACCAAGGGCAGGTCCTCCCCCCCCTCGCCTGGCACCGGCCTCATCGTCATCAGGCATGGAGCGGAGGTCGCTGGACCTGCGCCAGGGGGAAGTCTCCCCTGTCCCCTCGAAGGTCGCCTCCAAGTCACGCTCCTCATCCTCTTCGTCGTCTTCCTCCTGTCCCCCGCTGGAGTCATCAGAGGACAAGTTCACCGTCGCCGTCGCCGCCTGGCCCTCAGGGTCCTCCACTGGCACCAGACCGACCCCGTCGAAGGTGGGCATGGTGTCCACCACCTGTTCCCAGTCATCACGAAGGAACAAGGGGACCGGAGCATCCTCCGGGCCTGCCACATCCTCTCCGACCAAGAAGCGGAGAGCTGCAAACAGATCCTTGTCGTTCTGGGCATCCAAGCTCAAGCGGAGGACGACGTCCGCATCCTCAAGCCTCCACAGCGGGTGCGAGTGTGCCTGAAGAGGGGCCACCCGGTGCGACAGGAACTCCCTCAGGAGCGAGGCCCCTGTCAGCTTCGCCGCCCTCAGATTGCCCGGCCTCATGTCGGCGTTCATCTTCTCTAGCACCAGCTTAACCCGCCGGTCATCAAGCTTCGCGCGGGACCACGCCTCAACAGCCTCAGGGTGCTCTGTGGGCAGCTCCAACAGGGGGTTGTGGCACCTGGCGTCCACCATGACCCACTTGCTCTGGAAGCCATCAGCCCTCTTCCCGGCCTTCGAGATGGCGTTGGACTTGGAGTACATGACAAAGCTCGCACAAGCCGAGATATTGCCGCCGGTGACCCAGAGGGAGAAGTGGCGCAGCAAGGCCACAGAGGGCATCACCCCGACATGCGCCTCATAGTAGTAGGCGAAGATCGATAGGAGAAGAATGGAGTTGGGATGGATATGCAGAGCATGCAACTGATATTGGCGAAGGACGACAAGGAAAAACTCAGAGAAAGGAGGAACCATACCAGCAATAACGACACTCATGAAGAGGGGGTAGAAGGTGCTCCCCTTGTTCTTCGGTCGGGCGAAGCCAAGCCAGAGCGCAGTCTCCCCCATCTCATTGCTCTGCGCCGCCGCCATCTGGCGCGTGAGGGCAAGATTCTTCTCCGTTACATTGGGGGAGACCAGAGCCGGCGAGTACCAAGCCGACGCAGCCCCGGTCGTGGTCTTGCGGGGTGCCAATGCTCGCCGGAAGAGAAAGTCTACGGCGAATCTGGAGATTTCGGAAGCAGGAGGGCGAAGAGCGAGAAAGGGGATCTGAAGCAAGGCGGATGAGAGTAATGAAAGTAAGGCTAAACCCAGGCCAGCCTTTTTGTCAGTCAGGCAGTTGCCGAGGCAGCATGGGGAAGCGGAGGCACCCACGTCCAATCAACCGCCACGCGGGCGCCCAAGGCCGCAGGCTGATGGGGCCCGCGGCGCTCCGCACTTGCCCCTTCACTTCTCCGCTAAGCCAAGTCCGAGCGTTCCTTGGGCCCGGGGGCTACCGTCGGTGTTCTGGCAACGGGGGTCCCCAGACTTGCCTGCCTACGGCCTGCGGCGTGGCTCGAGTTGTGGCCCAGTACGGCCCATCTTCATCAGTGCAAGACTAAAGACCCTCGCGAGGGGCCAAGCCTCGCGGGGCGGACGACATGAGGCTTCCTCAGGGGCGGCCTCGCTAGGCGGGCTCACGAGGAGGCGGAGAGATCAAGGCATGGTACCTCGCGAGGTGCTTGTGAGGCAAGCCGTGACGATCGAGACCAGGCGGGCGCTGGCCTGCGCAGTGTCCTTGTTTCCTCTTTGGTGCAAAGGGGGCAAGCGCAGGCGTGGAGTACCGAGGCATCAGGCAAAGGTTGCCATTTCAGTGCAACAAGACCAAAACCAGCACAGCAGCGGGATGGAGGTCACCATGGAGCCCAAGACGGCGTCATCGCCAGTGCCTTTGGCAGCCGAAGACCAACTTTAGTCAGGATAACTTGTACTAGATGTTCCCCTTCAAAATGGCTATTGTTGGCACCCTTCCCGCTCAATATTTGGGAAGAGGACCAGGGCCTCTATAAATAGGGATAGCCACCACAGTAGAGGGCATCTCATTGAGTGCTCATTAGATCGAGAGGCGATCGAACTCATCCAAGCAGTTCATCGCACCAGCACAAGAACACCTCTCGCGAGGCTGTTCGTCCTTTGTACTGTTCATCATCAGCCCCTGAGGCAATCCACCACACCACACACTGGAGTAGGGTATTACACCACAACGGTGGCCCGAACCAGTATAAATCATGTGTCCCTCGTGTTGTTCATCGTTTAGCTTAGATTCTCGTGAGGCGATCGGACGTGGAGTGGTAGGGGGAAGATCTTCGCGCGCACCCCAGAGTTTAAACCTTAAGGGTCTGCCGGAACCCAATGCTACGTCTTGAGCTTGCGTTGGTTTTCCTCGAAGAGGAGAGGGTGATGCAGCGATAGTAGCGTAAGTATTTCCCTCAGTTTTTGAGAACCAAGGTACCAATCCAGTAGGAGGCTCCTCAAAAGTCCCACGCACCTACACAAACGAACTGAAAACTCGCAACCAACGCAATAAAGGGGTTGTCAATCCCTTCACGGCCACTTGCGAAAGTGAGATCTAATAAAGATAGTATGATAAGATAAATATATTTTTGGTATTTTATAATATAGATGCAAAAAGTAAAGCTGCAAATAAAGTAGATTGAAAGCAAATATGATAAGAGATAGACCCGGGGGCCATAGGTTTCACTAGTGGCTTCTCTCAAGATAGCATAAGTATTACGGTGGGTGAACAAATTACTGTCGAGCAATTGATAGAAAAGCGCATAGTTGTGAGATTATCTAGGCATGATCATGTATATAGGCATCACGTCCATAACAAGTAGACCGACTCCTTCCTGCATCTACTACTATTACTCCACACATCGACCGACTCCTGCCTGCATCTAGAGTATTAAGTTCATAAGAAAAGAGTAACGCATTAAGCAAGATGACATGATGTAGAGGGATAAACTCAAGCAATATGATATAAACCCTATCTTGTTATCCTCGATGGCAACAATACAATACGTGCCTTGCAACCCTTTCTGTCACTGGGTAAGGACACCGCAAGATTGAACCCAAAGCTAAGCACTTCTCCCATGGCAAGAAAGATCAATCTAGTAGGCGAAACCAAACTGATAATTCAAAGAGACTTGCAAAGATAACTCAATCATACATAAAAGAATTCAGAGAAGATTCAAATATTATTCATAGATAAACTTGATCATAAACCCACAATTCATCGGATCTCGACAAACACACCGCAAAAAGAGTTTACATCGAATAGATCTCCACAAGAGAGGGGGAGAACATTGTATTGAGATCCAAAAAGAGAGAAGAAGCCATCTAGCTAATAACTATAGACCCGTAGGTCTGTGGTAAACTACTCACAACTCATCGGAGGGGCAAGAATATTGATGTAGAGGCCCTCCATGGTCGATTCCCCCTCCGACAGAGTGCCGGCGAAGGCTCCAAGATGAGATCTCGCTGATACAGAAGGTTACGGTGGTGGAAATTGTGTTTCGTGGTGCCCCTGGATGTTTTCGGGGTACGTAGGTATATATAGGAGGAAGAAGTACGTCGGTGGCCGCCCGAGGGGCCCACGAGACAGAGGGCGCGCCCTATAGGGGGGCGGCCTCCTATCTCGTGGGAGCCTCGGCTGCTTCTTGACTTGCACTCCAAGTCCTCTGGATCACGTTCGTTCCAAAAATGACGCTGCCGAAGGTTTCATTCCGTTTGGACTTCGTTTGATATTCCTTTTCTTCGAAATACTGAAATAGGCAAAAAAACAGCAATATGGGCTGGGCCTCCGGTTAGTAGGTTAGTCCCAAAAATGATATAAATGTGTAAAATAAAGCCCATAAACATCCAAAAGGGGTAATATAATAGCATGGAACAATCAAAAATTATAGATACGTTGGAGACGTATCAAGCATCCCCAAGCTTAATTCCTGCTCGTCCTCGAGTAGGTAAATGATAAAAGAGAATTTTTGATGTGGAATGCTACCTAGCATAATTCATAATGTAATTTTCTTTATTGTGGCATGAATGTTCAGATCCAAATGATTCAAAATAAAAGTTCATATTGATAAAAGAAATAGTAACACTTCAAGCATACTAATCAAAGTAATCATGTCTTCTCAAAATAACATGGCAAAAGAAAGTTCATCCCTACAAAATCATATAGTTAGGCTATGCTTCATTTTCGTCACACAAAGATGTTCCCAACTTCTATACCCCCGATGACAAGTCAAACAATTGTTTCATACTTAAATAATCTCAAACTTTTTCAACCTTCACGCAATACATGAGCGTGAGCCATGGATATAGCACTATGGGTGGAATAGAATATGATGATGGGGATTGTGTGGAGAAGACAAAAAAAGGAGAAAGTCTCACATTGACGAGGATAATCAACGGGCTATGGAGATGCCCATCAATTGATGTCAACATGAGGAGTAGGGATTGCCATGCAACGGATGCACTAGAGCTATAAATGAATGCTCAACAAAAGAAAACTAGTGGGTGTGCATCCAACTTGCTTGCTCACGAAGACCTAGGGCATTTGAGGAAGCCCATCGTAGGAATATACAAGCCAAGTTCTATAATGAAAAATTCCCACTAGTATGAAAAAGACAACTTATGAGACTCACTATATGATAAACATGGTGCTACTTTGAAGCACAATATATGAGACTCACTACATGAAGAACAAGGTGCTACTTTGAAGCACAAGTGTGGAAAAAGAGATAGTAACATTGCCCTTTTATTTTATTCTTTTTTTCTTTTTTCTTTTTTTTTCTTTTTTTTTGGGCCTTTCTTTTTTTTGTCCTTTCTTCTTTTTTTCTCATTTTTTTCTGGGCAATGTTCTAATAATGATGATCATCACACTTCTATTGATTACAACATAAGAATTACAACTCAAAACTAGAACATGATATGACTCTATATGAATGCCTCGGCGGTGTACCGGGATGGTGCAATGAATCAAGAGTGACATGTATGAAAAATAATGCATGGTGGCTTTGCCACAAATACGATGTCAACTACATGATCATGCAATGGCAATATGACAAAAGTAAAGTATGTCATGATGATGATGAACGGAACGGTGGAAAGTTGCATGGCAATATATCTCGGAATGGCTATGGAAATGCCATAATAGGTAGGTATGGTGGCTGTTTTGAGGAAGATATAAGGAGGTTTATGTGTGATAGAGCGTATCGTATCACGGGGTTTGGATGCACCGGCGAAGTTTGCACCAACTCTCAAGGTGAGAAAGGGCAATGCACGGTACCGAAGAGGCTAGCAATGGTGGAAAGGTAAAAGTGCGTATAATCCATGGACTCAACATTAGTCAAAAGAACTCATATACTTATTGCAAAAATTTAGAAGTCATCAAAAATCAAGTACTACGCGCATGCTCCTAGGGGGATAGATTGGTAGGAAAAGACCATCGCTCGTCCCCGACCGCCACTCATAAGGATGCACAAGCCAGGTACACTTCATGTTTCAAATTTGTTACACAACTTTAACCATACGTGCATGCTACGGGACTTGCTAACTTCAACACAAGCATTCTTTAAATTCATAATCACCCAACTAGCATGACTTTAATATCACTACCTCCATATCTCAAAACAATTATCAAGTATCAAATTGATCATAGCATCCAATTCACTTCCTATGATAGTTTTTATTATACCCAACTTGGATGCCTACCATTCTAGGACCAACTTTATGACCATAGCAAATACCATGCTGTTCTAAAAGACTCTCAAAATAATATAAGTGAAGCATGAGAGACTAGCTAATTTCTTCAAAATTAAGACACCACCGTGCTCTAAAAGATATAAGTGAAGCACTAGAGCAAAAACTATCAAGCTCAAAAGATATAAGTGAAGCACATAGAGTATTCTAGCAAATTCTAATCAAATAGGCTTCTCCCAAAAGGTGTGTACAGCAAGGATGATTGTGGTAAACTAAAAAGCAAAGACTAATATAATACACGACGCTCCAAGCAAAACACATATCATGTGGCGAATAAAAATATAGCTCCAAGAAAAGTTACCAATGAACGAAGACGAAAGAGGGGATGCCTTCCCGGGGCATCCCCAAGCTTACGCTTTTGGCTATTATTGAATATCTTGGGGTGACTTGGGCATCCCCAATCTTAGGCTCTTTGCCACCCTTTATTCCATAGTCCATAAAAGCTTTACCCAAAACTTGAAAACTTCACAACACAAAACTCAACAGGAAATCTTATAAGCTCCGTTAGTGAAAGAAAACAAAACCACCACATAAGGTACTGCAATGAACTCATTCTTTATTTATTTTTGTGTTAAACCTACTGTATTCCAACTTCCTTATGGTTTATAAACTAATTTACTAGCCATAGATCATTGGAATAAGCAAACAACACACGAAAAACAGAATCTGTCAAAAACATAACAGTCTGTAGCAATATGTAACTAACGCAAACTTATGGAACTCTAAAAATCCTACAAAAATAGGATGTCCTGGAAAATTTGTTTATTGAACAGCAGCAAAAAGAATCAACGCAAAATCACGTTCCTGTGATTTAACAAAATTATATTCGTGCGTGCAAAGTTTCTCTTTTTCAGCAGAATCAAATCAACTATCATCGTAGGTTATCCTATAGGTTCTACTTGGCACAAACACTAATTGAAAGATAAAAACACATCTAAACAGAAGGTAGATGCAAGATTTATTACTAAACAGGAGCAAAAACAAAAAACATAAAGAAAATTGGGTTGCCTCCCAACTAGCGCTGTCGTTTAACGCCCCTAGCTAGGCACAAAAGCAAAAATAGATCTAAGGAGTGCCATCTTTAATTTTCAGTTTTTTAGCGGAGTCATGCTCGAATCCGGGAGGTTCTTTCTGCTTCCTTTCATACTCAGAAATTTTTAGATCTAAAGAATTCGACCGCTTATTGCAAAGAGTAATCAACATATTCATGCGGTGAAGATTTCCGCTAACACTTTTAAGAGGCTCAAGAGACTTTTGTAAAAAAATTGTTACTTCGCATATCTTTACAAACACTTGGGTTTCTTCTTGGGTAGGATGTGATCCTCCCTTTTGAGGTAGTGTTCCCACTATTCCCTCTATAATTTCATGCGCAATACTGGGATCAATCTCAATTAAATTTCCCTTTGCAATGCAATCCAAGAGTTGTCTATGCGTCATATTTAACCCAACATAAAAATTACGAAGAAGAATTCTAAATTTCACCTCTAGGGTGCACTTGCGATAAGATTCCATCATCCTATACCAAGCATCTTTTAAGTTTTCTCCTTGCCTTTGAAGTGAAGAACTTCAAACTCGGGAGACATAGGAGCGGATAAGAAACTAGACATAATAACAAGGCAAACGAGCTCACACACGGCAAACGGAAAAAGGCAAGCGAAAGAGAGAGGAGGAGATTGGGAAAGAGAGGGTGAATAAAACGGCAAGGGTGAAGTGGGGGAGAGGAAAATGAGAGGCAAATGGCAAATAATGTAAATGCGAGGGAGATGGGTTTGTGATGGGTACTTGGTATGTCTTGACTTGAGTGAAGACCTCCCCCGCAACGGCGCCAGAAATCCTTCTTGCTACGTCTTGAGCTTGTGTTGGTTTTCCTCGAAGAGTAGAGAGTGATGAAGCGATAGTAGCGTAAGTATTTCACTCTGTTTTTGAGAACCAAGGTATCAATCCAGTAGGAGGCTCCTCAAAAGTCCCACGCACCTACACACAAACTGAGAACTCGCAACCAACGCAATAAAGGGGTTGTCAATCCCTTCACGGCCATTTGCGAAAGTGAGATCTAATAAAGATAGTATGATAAGATAAATATATTTTTAGTATTTAATAATATAGATGCAAAAATTAAAGATGCAAATAAAGGTAGATTGAAAGCAAATATGATAAGAGATAGACCCGGGGGCCATAGGTTTCACTAGTGGCTTCTCTCAAGATAGCATAAGTATTACGGTGGGTGAACAAATTACTGTCGAGCAATTGATAGAAAATCGCATAGTTATGAGATTATCTAGGCATGATCATGTATATAGGCATCATATCCATAACAAGTAGACCGGCTCCTGCCTGCATCTACTACTATTACTCCACACATCGACCGACTCCTGCATGCATCTAGAGTATTAAGTTCATAAGAACAGAGTAACGCATTAAGCAAGATGACATGATGTAGAGGGATAAACTCAAGTAATATGATATAAACCCCATCTTGTTATCCTCGATGGCAACAATACAATACGTGCCTTGCAACCCTTTCTGTCACTGGGTAAGGACACCGCAAGATTGAACCCAAAGCTAAGCACTTCTCCCATGGCAAGAAAGATCAATCTAGTAGGCCAAACCAAACTGATTATTCGAAGAGACTTGCAAAGATAACTCAATCATACATAAAAGAATTCAGAGAAGATTCAAATATTATTCATAGATAAACTTGATCATAAACCCACAATTCATCAGATCTCGACAAACACACCGCAAAAAGAGTTTACATCGAATAGATCTCCACAAGAGAGGGGGAGAACATTGTATTGAGATCAAAAAAGAGAGAAGAAGCCATCTAGCTAATAACTATGGACCTGTAGGTCTGTGGTAAACTACTCACAACTCATTGGAGGGGCAAGAATGTTGATGTAGAGGCCCTCCGTGGTCGATTCCCCCTCCGACAGAATGCCGGCGAAGGCTCCAAGATGAGATCTCGCGGATACAGAAGGTTACGGTGGTCGAAATTGTGTTTCGTGGTGCCCCTGGATGTTTTCGGGGTACGTATGTATATATAGGAGGAAGAAGTACGTCGGTGGCTACCCGAGGGGCCCACGAGACAGGGGCGCGCCCTATAGGGGGGGGCGCGGCCTCCTATCTCGTGGGAGCCTCAGTTGCTTCTTGACTAGCACTCCAAGTCCTCCGGATCACGTTCGTTCCAAAAATGACGCTCCCGAAGGTTTCATTCTGGTTGGACTCCGTTTGATATTCCTTTTCTTCGAAATACTGAAATAGGCAAAAAAACAGCAATATGGGCTGGGCCTCCGGTTAGTAGGTTATTCCCAAAAATGATATAAATGTGTAAAATAAAGCCCATAAACATCCAAAAGGGGTAATATAATAACATGGAACAATCAAAAATTATAGATACGTTGGATACGTATCAAGCATCCCCAAGCTTAATTCCTGCTCGTCCTCGAGTAGGTAAATGATAAAAAGAGAATTTTTGATGTGGAATGCTACCTAGCATAATTCATAATGTAATTTTCCTTATTGTGGCATGAATGTTTAGATCCAAATGATTCAAACTAAAAGTTCATATTGATAAAAGAAATAGTAACACTTCAAGCATACTAATCAAAGTAATCATGTCTTCTCAAAATAACATGGCAAAAGAAAGTTCATCCCTACAAAATCATATAGTTAGGCTATGCTTCATTTTCGTCACACAAAGATGTTCCCAACTTCCCTACCCTCGATGACAAGCCAAGCAATTGTTTCATACTTAAATAGTCTCAAACTTTTTCAACCTTCACGCAATACATGAGCGTGAGCAATGGATATAGAACTATGGGTGGAATAGAATATGATGATGGGGATTGTGTGGAGAAGACAAAGAAAAGAGAAAGTCTCACATTGACAAGGATAACCAAAGGGCTATGGAGATGCCAATCAATTGCTTTCAACATGAGGAGTAGGGATTGCCATGCAACGGATGCACTAGAGCTATAAATGAATGCTCAACAAAAGAAAACTAGTGGGTGTGCATCCAACTTGCTTGCTCATGAAGACCTAGGGCATTTGACGAAGCCCATCGTAGGAATATACAAGCCAAGTCGCACTAGTATGAAAAAGACAACTTATGAGACTCACTATATGATAAACATGGTGCTACTTTGAAGACAAATATATGAGACTCACTACATGAAGAACAAGGTGCTACTTTGAAGCACAAGTGTGGAAAAAGAGATAGTAACATTGCCCTTTATATTTTTTTTCTTTTTTTTCTTTTTTTCTTTCTTTTTCTTTTTTTTCTTTGGGCCTTTCTTTTTTTTCTTTTTTTGGCCTTTCTTCTTTTTTTTCTCTTTTTTTCTGGGCAATGTTCTAATAATGATGATCATCACACTTCTATTGATTATAAGATAAGAATTACAACTCGAAACTAGAACAAGATATGACTCTATATGAATGCCTCCGGCGGTGTACCGGGATGGTGCAATGAATCAAGAGTGACATGTATGAAAAATAATGCATGGTGGCTTTGCCACAAATACGATGTCAACTACATGATCATGCAACAGCAATATGACAAAAGTAAAGTATATCATGATGATGATGAACGGAGTGGTGGAAAGTTGCATGGCAATATATCTCGGAATGGCTATGGAAATGCCATAATAGGTAGGTATGGTGGCTATTTTAAGGAAGATATAGGGAGGTGTATGTGTGATAGAGTCTATCGTATCACGGGGTTTGGATGCACCGGCGAAGTTTGCACCAACTCTCAAGGTGAGACTGGGCAATGCACGGTACCGAAGAGGCTAGCAATGGTGGAAAGGTAAAAGTGCGTATAATCCATGGAATCAACATTAGTCAAAGGAACTCAGATACTTATTGCACAAATTTAGAAGTCATCAAAAACAAAGTACTACGCGCATGCTCCTAGGGGTATAGATTGGTAGGAAAAGACCATCGCTCGTCCCCGACCGCCACTCATAAGGATGCACAAGCCAGGTACACTTCATGTTTCAAATTTGTTACCCAACTTTAACCATACATGCATTCTAAGGGACTTGCTAACTTCAACACAAGCATCTTTCAAATTCATAATCACCCAACTAGCATGACTTTAATATCACTACCTACATATCTCAAAACAATTATCAAGTATCAAATTGATCATAGCATCCAATTCACTTCCTATGATAGTTTTTATTATACCCAACTTGGATGCCTACCATTCTAGGACCAACTTTATGACCGTAGCAAATACCATGCTGTTCTAAAATACTCTCAAAATAATATAAGTGAAGCATGAGAGACTAGTAATTTCTTCAAAATTAAGACACCACCGCGCTCTAAAAGATATAAGTGAAGCACTAGAGCAAAAACTATCAAGCTCAAAAGATATAAGTGAAGCACATAGAGTATTCTAGCAAATTCTAATCAAATAGGCTTCTCCCAAAAGGTGTGTACAGCAAGGATGATTGTGGTAACTAAAAAGCAAAGACTAATATAATACACGAGGCTCCAAGCAAAACACATATCATGTGGCGAATAAAAATATAGCTCCAAGTAAAGTTACCAATGAACAAAGACGAAAGAGGGGATGCCTTCCCGGGGCGCGCCCTACAGGGGGGGCACGGCCTCCTATCTCGTGGGAGCCTCGGCTGCTTCTTGACTTGCACTCCAAGTCCTCTGAATCACGTTCGTTCCAAAAATCACGCTCCCGAAGGTTTCATTCCATTTGGACTCCGTTTGATATTCCTTTTCTTCAAAATACTGAAATAGGCAAAAAAACAGCAATATGAGCTGGGCCTCCGGTTAGTAGGTTAGTCCCAAAAATGATATAAATGTGTAAAATAAAGCCCATAAACATCCAAAAGGGGTAATATAATAGCATGGAGCAATCAAACATTATAGATACAATGGAGACGTATCACCCAACATCCGGCAAAACCCTCCCCACCCCTCCCCAGATTATAATCCAGAGGAAGATATCTGTTCTGAGGCGGATTCAGACGCCGCTAACCACTCCTATTTACCCCCCAAGGTGTTTGCTCTACCTTGGCATGATGATGTTAGACATACCATGCATATGTTGCCTTGCAGTGCCGACTTTTGACATCATATATGTCATCTGCTTAGTTTAGACATGTTCTGTAATGCCACCTGTTTAGTTTCTATATCATATATGGGAATTATGTAGTCTCATGTCTTTTAGCCAGCCATAATATATGTGAAATGTGCAATGCCATCCTGTTTAACCAGGCATCATATATTTGAATGATATCTTGCCCATCCTTTTCTTCACTACATTTCCATTTGTCGACAATGTTTGTACATTAAACTACTCTTCCTGTGAATCAGCCATTTGGGTGGGAGATGGAAAAATCTGGAGTGAAAACAAGGCCTTCAGAGCAGACAGTGCTACCTGTCAAAGCCGATCTCTTGTTGGGTCCCGATAGCTCCTCAGAGATGGATTTAGAGATAGATGACCAATCCTATTCCCCCACCGAGGTGTATGCTCTAACTTGGCACGGTTATACTGCTCATATCATGCATATGGTGTCTTGCATTGCATAGTTTAGACATCATATACACAATATTTAACACCATGTTCTTAGTTCAGACATCATATCGAATGCCCTCTATTTAGCATATAAATCACATATGTGAATTAAATGATGCGATCCTGCTTACTTAGATAACATGTAGGAGAATTATGTCATGCAATCCTATTTAGTTATTCATCATATCTTTGAATTATGTTATGCTATGCTATCCAGTTTAGATAGACATCATATATGTGAAATTATGTCATGCTATCCGTTTTAGTTAAACAATATACATGTCAACTATTTCATGCCCTGTTTTTTCCACACTATCTATTGCATCTGTCTCTCATACAATGTCTGTACATTCAACTATGTTTCCTGTTTATCAGCCATTTGAATTGGAGTGGGTGATGCCAGTATCTAGCGGACTAAAAATACGGTCTTCAAATAAAACAGTGCTACCTCTTGGTGGAGATATTACCCCGGTTGTACATGCACAAGAACCAGCCCTACCACACATAACCCAAACTCTCGCAGATTGTACCGCTACTGCGATGGACAGAGAACCAGCTTCACCCAATCTAACCCCAGCCGATAGTAACCCAGTTCCTATTGACACAGCACCATCTCCACCACAGAGCTCCCAAACAAGAGCAGTTAGTAAGGCAGCTCCAGTGCCCAAAGGGCCAGTACTATCACGGCGAACCCCAACTCCACCAGTTACTATGCCTATTCTTGTGGAGGAAGCACAACTAGTTAGTCGTAGTTTAGCATCTACCGCATTTGATGTTGTTAAATTGTATGTCCGTATATTCCCATCTTGGAAATATTATACTGAAGATGAATGAAAATGCCAGTTGCAGGTGTTTGTCCAGGAGTTATGTGTAAGTAATGTTATTCATGGCAATTACTTTGCTTTGTTCCATACATCCTACCTCCATGATGGTTATAATACAACAAATTTTCCCATTTTTCTCTATAGAGAAGGGCCGATTTGGAAACTTAGGATGAGGTAACCTGTGCTAATACCTCTGCTATCTTCAAGAATGCTTGGTGGCAGTATCAGAATTACCTCAAGAAAACGTACTTCACCAGCAAAGAAACTCATCAAATTCCCTTATGTTCTCCTGAGACACATTTACTGGACGATGACTGGGAACGCCTTGTTCTGTACTAGTCCCGAACCAAGAATGTGGTAAGGTCTATGAGCTCATTTTCTATTTTTAAGTATTATATTCTTGCGTATTACTGTACTCTGTTCATGTAGAACAAGTGCCTAAACCTGAAGAACAACTGTTCTAATTTAAGATTCCATTACTATCATAGTTCAAAAAAGCGCTAGACGTTAATTGTGCGTTTTGCCACTGCCTTGCGCTTTACTGACCAAAGTGCATGCTTATGCGCAGTTATGCACAGATTAAGCGTAGTTATGCGCAATGCGTTTTGCCAACGCCTAGAGCCTAGGCGTGCTTAAGCGCTCGCTTAGGCATGCCTTTTTTAACTATGATTGCTTCGCTCTTATATCACTGTATTTACTCATATAAACTTATTTTTAAATTGAAAGATCCAATCGAAACTCCAATGGCACAGCAGGTATGTTCACGCATGTTTCTTTAATAGGTTTGCTCTTATCAATAGCTCTGTTGATTTCAATTTCAATTGTGTATACAGTTGACTTTCATATCATGCACACTACTAGCATCACAACAGAGCCGATAGTGTTGTTCTACATGTAGACCCATGGTACCCATCTGAAATCTTGTTGTGCCGTGTAGTTTCCCACGCTTTGTAATCTTTCACTGCTGCTTTGTCTTGAACTGATATGATTTGAACCGTGTCTCTATTTTGATTTGGCAAGACAATGCAGTGACCATAGGACATAGATATATGTTTGTTTGATGCTTTTATTATGTACTAGTACTTGGCAATAGAAGACTTGGTAGTTTAATCCTGTCCACCTTACTAATGAACTGGTTCACCGAAATGAGTTTTATATACTAGTACATGCTAAACTTGTTATGTGTCTTCTTGTTTCTTCTTTTAGAATGCTGACAGAATATTGGGGAAGAGTGCCTTATTAAGCAATGGTAAAGGAAGTAATGCAGATAAGGTTTAGGATAGTGACACATCCTTGTTGGTCTCCAAGAAAGCTGATAAAACGGCTAAGGAAGACTATCTTGAAGACAGCTAGACAACCCCAAAGTCATGTCTTGGTTTAGTGTTCGAGTTACTGGCCACTACCGCTTGCACAAGCTATTCAAACTCACTGTCTGAATCAGTTCGGTTTCTTGAGTCTCAACTACAAGCTAAAAGACATCGATCAGCTGTGCTACGACAAGAAGCGGAAGGACTGCGGAAGTCTCTAGAGCATTCAGATGCATACTTTCCGCTGCAACAGCAAGCGTTCGAGGATTTTAGCGCCAAATAGGACAAAGCTAATAAGCTTGCTAAGCTTATTGCCAGCATGGTGGATACCCAGGATAACATTTCTTGAGCTCTTCTAAAGTTGTTTCAGTTATACTCTTGTTTTGCTGCCGCGTTTATTTGCACTGTTGGCCAATTTTGACGACCAGTGTATGTAATATGCTGCTTTGTTCCCTATATTTGCACTGGTGGCAAACTTTGATGCCCAGTGGATGTAATATGTGTAATAGTGGTAACAGGCTAGCGTTAATTGCTTGCTTATTTATTTCCTTATTGTCTTGTTTAGTTGTTTGCTTGTAGTCACTGCAGTTCTTTTTCTATGTTTTTCTAGTGGCCACAATAGCCTATTTTTGTTAACTAGGCAAAAATAATAATGGCAACACACGGACTGGTGTAACCATGGGCCTCCTGCGGGCCGTATGATCCATGGGCCTTCTTCGGGCCGTAGGATCCATTGGCCTTCTATACGGGCCGTAGGATCCATTGGCCTTCTATATGGGCCTTAGGATCTATGGGCCTTCTACGGTCCGTAGGGTCCATGGGCCTTCTACGGGCCATACGGTCCATGGGCCTTCTATGGGTCGTACGATCCATGGGCCTCATACGGGCCATAGGATCCATGGGCCTTCTACGGGGCATATCATCATTTCGCCAATCATGGGCCATACTATTCATGGACCATAGCGGGTCATTAATAAGCCATATTTGATAACTCTATGAAAATAGCCCAACGGGTTTTTTTCACATGAAAACGGCCCAACGTATTAACGGTCCACAAACGGGCCGACTGTAACGACAGGCTAAATTTGGCCCACAAGCAGAAAATGACAGTAACGGGCCGTATGTAACCAAATGTTGCAAATGAGCCCAAGAATAAATGGGCCCTGAGAAGGCCGAAATATAACTTGGGCTGGAAACGGCCCAATGGAATAATGGGCCGTTAATGGGTATAAAATGATACATTGTTCATTATGGGCCAGTTTCACCACGGGCCGTTAATGGGCCAAGAGTTACAAAGGGCCTCATATGGGCCGAAAGAAGTCATGGTCCACACATGGGCCGGAAGTTAAAATGGGCTGGAGTCATATTGGACAGCCCAGATGACACTACTGGACCTAATTCGGAGAGGTCATAACGGCCCTTGGGTTAGCGGGCTGTAAATGGGCTATATGCGAACAGGTCATTAAGAGGCTTTCCGTGGGCCGGCCCGCCACCTTTTGACCAAGACAAACGGGCCAGCCATTTCACAGGAATGGGCCTTTGTTGGGTCGTGCCACGTGTCGCCGTATCATAGGCGCCTTCGGTCCAATGAGTGGATGACATCTGTCCCAACGGTGAGCCGGCACGTGTTTCCTCCAGCCAATGATGATTTTACATGTGGAAAATCCCCATTGGTCGGGGCTGTTAACGGGTTATCGGATCCAAAACCGAACCCAATAGCTTAACGACGTTCCATTACGGTGGATGCCACGTGTCGGTCACCCTTGATGAAAGCACTTCTGTGATGTGCGATTTATCGTCATGGAAGTGGACACTTCCGTGATGATAATTTTGGTAATGTCATGGAACATGTATGACTATCTTGATTCTATCATAAAATCGTCATGGATGTACATGCATGACAAAAAATGCGACCTACTATGACAAACACGTATCATCACGCAAGTGTACTTTTTTTGTAGTGCTGCCACAAGGACTGGAGGGGATGCGGGAGCAATGCCGGATTGTAATCTTCCAGAGGATTCGGATAATGTATCCATCATGAACTTCGAAGTGGAGAATGCAATGAATCCTCGGCGGCGGAGAGCGGCTATGCGTGACCCAAATTTCACTGAAGAGGCATTCAATTCCTTCAGCTCAACAGATGCTTACATCCGAGCCGCTCGGGATGGACTTTCTGGAGCCACTCACCAGCTTTCAAAGGATATGTGGGTAAGTACCTTTCTGCAGATTCAATAATCATATGCCAGTAGCCCCCGAGTCTTGAAGCAGTTGGCCCAACTGATTTAAGGGTTGTTACATTGTCAGGTACTCACGAAGAGAAAGAACACATTATCCAAGGAGCTAGAAGAATGCCAAACTAAGCTAACTGTTGCCACCGCCGAACTAGGAAATTTAAAGAAATCCAAGAAGGCACCTGATGGTAAGTACAACAGTAGCTCGGAAATAAGATTCTGTGCCTACAATGATGTTGCTTAACTATGTATTTTTTTGTTGGTCGGGTCGACAGATCAACTGGAGGAGAGGCTAAGGGCTGCTCAAGCATACAAACAACATGCTGAAGGGCAAGAAGTCGCTGGTCAACGTGTATTGACACGGACCATTAATGAGAAGAACAAACTACAGGATGCAAATATCAAGCAAGCCGAAGAACTGAAGGATTTAAGAGCCCAACTATCGGATGCTTTGAAGGAGAACAGGAAGCTGAAAGGCACCTTATTTAGTATGCTCTTTAACCTGACTGTCACATGGTCTCCTGTTTGAAAATTTTACAAGTTTGCTTCTGTAGGCGTGCTAACCGGACGTCCCAAAGGAGAAGTGTTTAGATTCCAAGGCGACCTGCTACAAGAGCTATCCAAGGTGCACGAGCGAGCTCGGAAAGCATTGAGGAACATGGCTAAGGCCTTATGGCCATCCGATCCACCTCCAGGAAGTATGGAGGAGCTTGTAAATTTATTCAACGGAGCTCATCGCCGTTTGGAGCTATGGAAGATATCACCGAGAGGCCTGGGCCATGGTGAAAACGTGGTATACCAAATTGATCCGAATCATATGGCCTGGGTCCGACCTCGGGGACCAGATGGACAAGAAATTCCTGTTAGCTTAGTGTACGACCAAGTAAAAATAGCCGCTAAGTTTTCTCAACAGGATTGTAAACTAGACAACCTACTAGAGGGTCTAGAGGAGGAAGAAGTTTTTGAGTCCAAGTAGCAATGTACTTTATCAACAAACTTATCTCCAGCCGAAGTGTAAAATGATTGTCATGGTAGACTTTCTGCTTCGACCTCCTGAACCCGAGGTTTGGAGTGTGTTCGGATATTATACCGTCGGTAAACACCAAGGTATGTTCGGAAACCAGGCAGTCTGGTCATAGTTGCTTAAACAGACAAGTTGTATTTGGGGAGTTATGTTATATTACATTTAATCGTAAGAAACATCTTCCAGAGTGAATAGTTCTGTTAAGGGTTCCTTTCCCTGGGCCAGCATGCGTTTGTGGGCATGCATAAGTTGTGATGCTAAAAATCACAGTACATGTTATAATTGGGGGTGTATATTATAGCAAGGACAGTTGGTCTTTTATCCGCCGACCAATTATTCCCTTCAGAACACTAGCTTTCGTCTTCACCCGTCTGAGGTACACGTCCGGATAACCCGGCTGTAACAATCGCAGAGGTGCTCCCTTTATGCCCTAGCCGAACAAGCGGGAACATAGGGCATAAGCATAGGAGCCAGGCAACCCAGCTTGGCAAAAACTTAAGTCATAATGGTGCATATAATGGCGAAGACAAGACACATATGAGTAGACAACACATATATACGGTGAGCTTGACACTCAAATAATAATCATAATAAGCTTCTATGGAAAGAAGCCCCGAGGTATTATGGGGTATGTACATTTAATGATGTATGCCCCTTAAATGTGCGGTTTATCCGAACACTGGCTAGAAGTCGTACAAAAATGAAAAAGAGAGAAAAAAGGTGAGAGGGAGAAAAGAAAGGACGAAGAAAAAGGGTATAAGTGTGAACTTAGGCGTAGAATCTTCGGAGCTGAGCAGCGTTCCATGGGTTTGGTTCCAAATGATTATCCAAGGCGTTGCAAAGGTGATAGGCTCCTCCAGTGAGAACTTCATCTATAATGAAGGGACCCTCCCATTTTGGCTTAAGCTTATCCTTTTTCTTCTTTGGTAGGCGTTGGGTGAGTTCACCGACATTATAAGTCTTTGCCCGTACCTCCCTACTTTGATATCGTCGAGCTTGCTGTTGGTACAATGTGGAACGGGCCTTCGCAACATCGTGCTCTTCCTCCAAGCCATCCAGATCGTCCTGCCAGTCAAGCTTGGCCTCTCTCTCTCTTCATACATGCGCACTCGAGGTGAGTCATGAATAATGTCGCAAGGCAAAACTGCCTCCGCGCCGTACACCATGAAAAATGGTGTATATCTGGTTGTGCGATTGGGCGTGGTACGCAGCCCCTAGAGTACATAATCGAGTTCTTCAACCCAGTGCTTGTCTAATTCTCGCAGATATCGCACAAGTCTGGGTTTGATGCCGCTCATTATCAAACCGTTAGCCCGTTCAACATGGCCATTTGTCTGAGGGTGATATACGGAGGTGTAATCGAGTTTGAGGCCCAAATTAGCGCACCAGGTTTTCACCTCATTGGCTGTAAAGTTGGAACCGTTGTCAGTAATGATGTTGTGCGGGACACCATAATGGTGTACAACATCGGATATTAAGTCAATAACTGGTCCGGCTTCGGCCATTTTGACTGGTTTGGATTCTATCCACTTAGTGAACTTGTCGACCATAACCAGTAAATATTTCTTCTTATGGCTCTCCCCTTGAGGGGTCCGACCATGTATAGCCCCCAGACCGCAAAAGGCCAACTAATGGGGATTATACATAAGGCAGTGGGCGGCATATGGCTTTGTTTGGCGAAAAGCTAGCACCCAACACAGCGTTGTACGAGGTCTTGTGCGTCTGCTTGGGCCGTGGGCCAAAACAAACCTGTACAGAAGGCCTTACTTACAAAGACCCGAGCTGCGGCATGATGGCCACCAAGACCGGTGTGTATTTCAGCCAAGAGCTGCCGTCCTTCTTCTTCGGATATACATATTTGAAGTACTCCGGTGGTAATTTTCTTGTACAGTTCCCCCTCATGGACTTTGTAGGCCTTCGAGCGTCGAACAATACGACGGGCCTCCGTTTGATCATCAGGGAGCCCATTCCTAGTAAGGTAGGTGAGGAAAGGTTCAGTCCATGGGGCAATTACCGCCATGATTTCGTGGGCCGATGGTGTTATTTCGGTGCCCGAACCCCCAACGATATCAGTACTGTGTTTGGAATCTGGGGGTATGATCGGCTCCGGAACGGCTATCGTCCTGCGACACTACGGATGGCTTGAAGAGCCTCTCAAAAAGGTGTTAGGTGGGATGGGGTCGCGTTTGGCGCCCATGCGGGCAAGTATGTCCGCAGCTTGGTTACTCTCTTGAGCCACATGATGAAACTCGAGCCCTTCAAACTGAGCTGATATTTTGATATGGCGTTGCGGTAAGCCGCCATCTTCAAATATTTTGCGTCGAAGTCTCTGTTTATCTAAGATATCGCAAGGTTTGAATCCTCGCGCACTTCGAGGTGTTGTATGCCCATGGAGACCGCCATGAAGAGATCGTGCAATAGGTCCTCGTATTCGGCTGCATTGTTAGAGTCCGTATACAGTATTTGGAGCACATAACGGACTGTGTCTCCTGTGGTGGATGTCAAGAGGACACCAGCCCCCAATCCAGCAAGCATTTTAGAGCCGTCGAAGTGCATCACCCAGTTGGAATATGTGCCGTACTCTTTAGGGAGTTCGGCCTCTGTCCATTCGGCGACGAAGCCAGCCAACACCTAAGATTTAATAGCTCGGCATGGCTTGTTGTTGCACCCCGGCTCAGAGCGACCGGTTTACCCTGCATTGCTAGCCCAGAGACCTTGTCTTCTGGCAACACACAACAACTTGGTACAGGAAAACAACCGCTTTATTCATGCTAGCGGAGCATGGTTCATATTACAACAGTTAGCGAGGCCAAGCGGCACACATACTGCGGCTGAACAATATGTACATTATTTAGTAAACATAAAGGGGCCTCGATCATGACAACTACGCGGCAGCGGAACAACGTCGTAGCAGGACTCGATAGCACAGGGACACCGATGTGGACACGATCTAGACTCGGACAGCTCTCCTTTCCAACGAGACTTTCCTGAAATCTGGCATGCCACGCCAGGTCAGTACATTGAATGTACTTGCAAGCTCACAACAAGCATAAACATAATGACAAACAATATCATGATACTTAACCAATTAATAACAATGCAATAATATATCCAACATGCTGTGAATATGCTCAAGTGGTACTTGTCCCATGGACTGGCTTACCGAACGTGATCATTTCCAGACCACAAACATGAAGAACTCAATGACAATCTCGTGATCCTTATGGCGATCACAACCAGACCACACCTGGTTCAACTCATCACAATGGCCTCACTACCATCACCTCAGTGCAATCTTAGCGTGCAAATTTATTAAGTGTTGAACCATGGTGTACCCTACTTTCGAGCGTGTCCGTAACCGTGGACTCTGCTATCGATAGATTATTACACTCTGCAGAGGTAGCGCACTGGACCCACACTACGGAACCCATGGCCTCGCACTCCCATTCAGGTGGACCAACGGCATTCCGACGAAACCACTTCATTGTCATGACACTCTCCTGGCCACTCTGACTCAATCCCCATCGGGCTAGTCCTGGGTGGCCCCGTGTCTACCTCAAGACACCTCAAACCACTATCGTGGCAACGATCCACTCTGGGACCCAAACACTTAACTCATCAATGGGCACACAACGGTATGCCTGCTTATCGGGCCAGGGTACAACACGCCCATAACCATCCCTAGATGGAGGCACCGACCAGAGGCACGACAATGAAACGCATTAAGGTCGTCCCATGCCGGCAAACGTGGTTGCACTGGGAAAAACTCGTTTCAGCGGCACCATGACCCGGTCAACAACATATTAAAGTTGAATTATTTATCAGGTTCAACTTAAAGTGAAAGTAACCGGTGTCATAATGCCATGCTATGCATCACTAACATATGCATCACATAACCATGAAAATAACTAAATCAATTACTCTCCCACGGAGCCATTATCAACTCAAGATACTTCTCTGGTTAAGATCAAACCTCACTTAAACCAGAATCATTTCTAGCAATCTCATCATTTTTCATCATGCAAGAATAATAATTAAACTAATTATTAACCTCCATGACCATATCATTTTATCATTACTCATATCTAAGTTCTTGTTAGCTTATCAGCAAGATTCATTTCAAACTTTTTGTAAATCAAGCATATTTAACATGACAAGCATTTAACAGAATATAATTATCATAACAATTATTTAAATGTATGAATAATCATAAGTTCAAGTAGGAAAATCACAAATATTGAAGTGGCACTATGAAAATGTTGTTGTGGCTTGCCTTAGTGCTGATGAGGTTCACAAATCTCCTGGTGATCCTCAAGACAAGCTTGCTCTTCTGAAAATAAATAAAACCACAAAAAGAAAACATCAAGAAACCTTCTGAAAATTACCAGAAAATCTAGACAGCAAGGAAAAATCCCATCTTTTGGGTGGTGTTAGATTTCTGGACAAAGAACACAATGCAAAAAGAATCAATGCATTTGGACTTATAGATAAAAGGTTATGGTTGTTTGAAATTTCCTCGATTTAAATAAATTTGAAATAAAAATAAACAGACTGGGGGGTGACGTCGAAGGCGTAAAAGCCCAAGGCGCCTTCACTCGTACCGCTTTGCGCACGTACTGAGTGGCTGACTAGCGAGCCCCGCTAGTCAGGCCAGAAGGAGGGGGAGAGGGAAACAGAGGGAGGCGGAGCTTCGCCGGAGCACACGCCGGTGACGAGGGATCTTGGAGCCAAACGAGAGGGGGGATCAAAGGAGAAGAAGATGGCGCACCTGCCCGTACCCGTAGCGTGGCTAGAGGTGACTGGACGGCGTTGAAAACGGCCTCTCCAGCGGAGGCAGAAGGCAGCGGTCGCCGGAGACGAAGACGACGGCGGCTCGGGGTGGCTCCAGGGGCTACAACAGGGCAGAACTGCTTCACCGAGGAGTGGCGGAGGCCCTGGCAGGGTCGCCCTGGCCTGGGAGGGGTTGGAGCTGCGGGGACGATCTGGAGGGGATTGCCGGTGAGCTCGGGCTTCGAGACGGCAGCCTGCGGCCTGCCCGGCCGGGCTGCGGCTTCTACTGGCTTGTGGAGGGTGTGCGACTAGCTGCGAGAGCTCAAGGAGGGCTGGGGTGGCGGCATTTATAGGCGGGCGGCGAGAGGGGTTCGGGCTCCATGGAGGACACCTGTCCACGGTGCCCGACGACGAATGGCGCCAGTGAGAGAGGGGGAAGACGACGGAGGTCACGCGGGAACTATTGGCGGGCACGGACGAGCACATGGGAAAGGGGGAAGACGACGAGCAAAGTGCGCTGTGCATTGTGTCATTGGCCGGACCGTGCCCGTGCCTGCTGTGGCGAGCTCCAGTGTCAGCGAGTGCTAGGGGGAACTTAAGGAGTGGAGACGGGGATGGTGGCGAGGCTTGGCATGCTCGGGCAGGCTGGGCAGCGAGCACGCGCTCAACAGAGCGCTAGGCGGCACGCAGAGCACGTGTTTTGCATGCCAGCACGCCCGGACGAACGCGGTCACCGCATGAACCGTGACATCAGGCCACCCTAAGCGCTAACTTGATGTCTGGCGTGTAGTCCTTGGTAGTTTGGAGTGTTACCACGGTTGGGCTTGGATCCAGGTGCAGTAGAAATGGATTTGTATAGCTAGCAAGTTTCTGGACAGTAACTTTGGAGGTTTACTGTGGTCCAACCACTGGGAGTTAAGGGCTGAGCTTTGGCGGCTTGCTTACACTTACTAAGGTAAATAGGCACAAGAAAAACCAGCTACAATGGAGCTAGTAAAATGGTAGTTGTTGTAGAAACTACCATTTGTGTCCAGAAATGAATTTATTTTCTGTAGCCAAAATATTCGAAAGAGTGATGAAATATTTTTGCTCAGAAAGGTGCCCTAGGGTTCAAAGAATAATTGGGATTTTTCTCAGGATTTTGGGGCAAGAAAAATTAGGGTTGCTTTGGAGCACAAAGGGCTAGCTAGGGTTTTGGATGGCAAAATGAATATTTTTCATTTAAGAAAAATATCCCAAGCAATATTTTGAGTTGATCCAGAGGTGAAATGTTTGTTTTGAGGAGGAGAGGGAGCACTTGGGTGAAAGTCAAGGGGTATGATACGTCTCCAACGTATCTACTTTTCCAAACACTTTTGCCCTTGTTTTGGACTCTAATTTGCATGATTTGAATGAAACAAACCCGGACTGATGCTGTTTTCAGTAGAACTGCCATGATGTTGTTTTATGTGTAGAAAAGAAAAGTTCTTGGAATGTCCTGGAAATCCACGGAGGCACTTTTTCGAATTAATAAGAATTTTTGGCGAAAGATTTAGTGCCACGGGGCCAACGGCCTGTCCACGAGACAGGGGGCGCATCCCCCCTAGGGCGCGGCCCCCTATCTCGTGGGCCCCCTGGACCTCCTCCTACCTCAACTCCAACTCCATATATACCGTCTCGGGGAGAAAAAAATCAAAGATAAAGTTTCATCGCGTTTTACGACACAGAGCCGCCGCCAAGCCCTAATCTCTCTCGGGAGGGCTGATCTGGAGTCCGTTCGGGGCTCCGGAGAGGGGGATTCGTCGCCGTCGTCATCATCAACCATCCTCCATCACCAATTTCATGATGCTCACCGTCGTGCGTGAGTATTTCCATTGTAGGCTTGCTGGACGGTGATGGGTTGGATGAGATTTACCATGTAATCAAGTTAGTTTTGTTAGGGTTTTATCCCTAGTATCCACTATGTTCTGAGATTGATGTTGCTATGACTTTGCTATGCTTAATGCTTGTCACTAGGGCCCGAGTGCCATGATTTCAGATCTGATCCTATTATGTTTTCATGAATATATGTGTGTTCTTGATCCTATCTTGCAAGTCTATAGTCACCTATTATGTGTTATGATCCGACAACCCCGAAGTGACAATAATTGGGGCACTTCTCGGTGATGACCGTAGTTTGAGGAGTTCATGTATTCACTATGTGCTAATGCTTTGTTCCGGTTCTCTATTAAAAGGAGGCCTTAATACCCCTTAGTTTCCGCTAGGACCCCGCTTCAATGGGAGGGTAGGACAAAAGATGTCATGCAAGTTCTTTTCCCTAAGCATGTATGACTATTTACGGATTACATGCCTACATTACATTGATGAATTGGAGCTAGTTCTATATCACCCTATGTTATAACTATTGCATGAGGAATCGCATCCGGCATAATTATCCATCACCAATCCATTGCCTACGAGCTTTTCATATATTGTTCTTCGCTTTATTTACTTTTCTGTTGCTACAGTTACAACCACTACAAAACCCCAAAAACATGTATCATTACTTTTGCTACCGCTACCATTATTATCATACCACTTTTGCTACTAAACACTTTGCTGCAGATACTAAGTTATCCAGGTGTGGTTGAATTGACAACTCAACTGCTAATACTCAAGAATATTCTTTGGCTCCCCTTGTGTCGAATCAATAAATTTGGGTTAAATACTCTATCCTCGAAAGCTGTTGTGATCCCCTATACTTGTGGGTTATCAAGACTAATTTTGGGCGCCGTTGCCGGGGAGCATAGCTCTATTCTCTGAGTCACTTGGGATTTATATCTGTTGATCACCATGAAGAACTTGAAAGACGATCGAACTACTATTTTGCCCTCAACTACGAGGGGACGTAAGGAACTGCCATCTAGCTCTGCACTAGATTCTCCTTCCGTTATTAGTAAGCTTGCGACACCTAATCCTACTACTGCTATGAATTCCGATATTTCGCATGTTATTGATGATGCCACTTCTGCTATGCATGATGAAACTACTTCTGTGCTTGATACTACTTTGCCATTAGGTGAATTTCTAGATGAACAACTTGCTAGAGTTAGGGGGAATGAAAATACTGAAGAACCTATTATTGATGATAGTGATGATGAAGGTCCCCCCAATGATTATGTATTACCTGTTGTTCCTAAGGGTTATGTTATGAATGAAAAAGCTGCTATGGAAATTCTTGCTTGCGATGATAGAAATGATCTTAAGAGATTATTAGCTAAATGGAAGCAGCAGTCTCTTAATGCTAGAATGAAACCCGTTCCTGCTTTTGCTACTTCACCTATTTGTGTTATTGATAAGGATTATGAATTCTCTGTTGATCATGATATTATTACTTTAGTTGAATCTGATCCTTTTTATGGCCTTGAATATGAAACTGTTGTGGCACATCTTACCAAGTTAAATGATATAGCCACCCTGTTTACTAATGATGAGAAGTCTCACTATTTATATATCCTTAAGATATTTCCAATCTCATTAAAGGGTGATGCTAAGACTTGGTACATATTCTCTTGCTCCTGGTTGTGTGCGTAGTCCCCAGGATATGATTTATTACTTCTCTGCTAAATATTTCCCTGCTCATAAGAAACAAGCTACCTTGCGGGAAATATATAATTTTGTGAAAATCAAAGAAGAGAGTCTCCCACAAGCTTGGGGGAGGCTTCTCCGGTTACTTAATGCTTTGCCCAATCGTCCCCTTAAGAAAAATGAAATACTTGATATCTTTTATAATGGACTAACCGATGCTTCCAAGGACTACTTGGATAGTTGTGCTGGTTGTGTTTTCAGGGAAAGAACAGTCGACGAAGCTGAAATATTATTGAATAATATGTTGACTAATGAAAAAAAATGGACTCTTCCTGAGCCAATTCCTGAAGTAATTCCTGAACCAATTGAGCCAACTCCTGAGCCTATTCCTAAACCCACTCCGAAGAAGAGAGGTGTTTTATTTCTCAGTCCTGAAGATATGCAAGAGGCAAAGAAATCAATGAAAGAAAAAGGCATTAAAGCTGAAGATGTTAAGAATTTACCTCCTATTGAATAAATACATGGTCTTAATTTACCGCCTGAAGAACCACATTGTCTTGATAACCCGACACAGGTAGTAAAGGTAAATTCTCTCTATAGATATGATAAAGTTGAAATACCCTCTACTAAATTTCATAGCCCATGTTTAGATGAATTTGATGACTTTATGGCTAGACAAGAAAGTTTTAATGCTTATGTTGGTAGAGGATTAAAGAATAATGCTTTCGAGATAGGACGCGTAGGTGATAATCTCACTAGAGTTAAAGATGAACTTCACCGCGTTAGCAAATATGCTTCTATGGTTGCTACTCAAGTTGAGCAAGTACTTAAAGCTCAAAATGATTTGCTTGATGAGTAAAATAATAAAAATGACTTTGCTGTTAGAGTGGCTACTAGAACTGGTAGAATGACTCAGGAACCTTTGTATCCTGAAGGCCACCCTAAGAGAATCGAGCAAGATTCTCAGAGAAACAATTTAGAGGCATGTAGCGACCAGACCTCAAACAGTCTGATCTCTGTGCATCAGTGTCATCCCTGGATCAGTAATGCTGACACGCACAGTACTTGAAGGATTTATAACAGAGTAGCAATCACACACTTATTACATCGAATGTCTCCAAAGAGAACTTATTACAATAAATATGGCTTAAGGCCATCTAATAACGATAACAGTGGAAGGCTTGGACGACAAGTGAGTCCATCAACTCCAACGGCATCACTGAGTATAGAACCACGATCCTAAGGCATCTTATTCGTCGTCTGAAAAGTCTGCAACATGAACGTTGCAGCCCGAAAACGGGTCAGCACATGGAATATGCTGGCAATGTAACACATAGAGAGTAATGAAAGAATAAAGCTATACTACATGCATATATGGCTGGTGGAAAGCTCTAGGTTACAGTTTTTGCATAAAGCCAATTTTTCCCTACTGCAAAGGAATAAATTTTATTTAACTATCATGGTGGTTGTTAAACATTGAGAATGGTTGACAGCATTCTCAATCCCAATTGAGTAACATCATCATTAAAAACCCAACAATATTAATTAAAGTAACATGATGAGATTCACATGATAATCCAAGTACTAGATACTCAAAACATCCAATAACCGGGGACACGGCTAACCATGATTAGTTTATACACTCTGCAGAGGTTTGCGCACTTTTCCCCACAAGACTCGATCTCCTCCGTTGGGATTCTCGCACTACATGATGTTTGAGAAACGGATGACCGAGACATAGTCTTTCAGAAGCGCTAGCACCTTATGATCGGGTAGACAGTACCAACCTACATCCCCTACATCTGCTAGTCTACCACTGTAAGAGTTCGCACGACTTAATCAACTATGCTAGAGCCCATAGTAGCTTGTGGCTGCACACGGAAGTTTCTAGCATGAATAATCTCATGATCCCTTTGGGCTTGGGTGGCGGTCCATAAAGAAAAACAACAGGCAATCCTGGAATACCCACGTACCTCAATCCACCCAGATGTGTATTAAAGTTACCACCTTAAATAAACCATTAAATTAACAATCTCACATCTGTCATGGATACACTCACACAATCCACGTCTACTAGCATAGCATGGCATAATAAGCAAACGTAGAGTAACTCCCAAAGGTTTGATATTAAAACAGGTAATAGGTACTACCTCATCTACTTCCCAAAACCCACATATTAATTGGATCCTAATCATGCAACTGTTTGAGGGTTGAGCTAATGCAATAAAACTAGGTAGTAAAGAGATATGATCAAAGTGTTACTTGCCTTGCTGATGGTCCGCGAAACCTAGGGATTCGAAGTAGCAAGCGGCGCAATCTGGGTACTCTATCGCAAGCAAACAAACAAACAAGCATACAATAAGTACTCATCTAATGCACAGGTAAAACTCAAATAAGATATCTAACCAGAAAGCTCAACTTAAGAACTCCGGTTTGCAAAAAGAATCAAATCGAACGAAGAAACAAAACTCAAACGGCGAAAGAAACAAGCTTCATTTACTAATCTGAACCTAAATCAAATTTTACAGTAGCAAAAAATTGTTTGAGTAGATTATTCAGAAATTTCTAGGCGTTTGAATCGCCTGATTCCGATAAACGAGCGAAAAGTTATACTAAAACGAAAATCGGATCAGAAATCTCGATCAGAAAAATCGCGGAATAAATCCAAGAAAAAGAAAAACGACGAACAGAATAATAAACGAACGTTCGTTATCTGGATCTAAACGATGAATGCGTTCATTAAAACGAATGAACAAGCGAACGCTCGCTAATTAACCTAAACCAAACGAAAAAGTGACGAAAAACCGAATGGTTTTTCAAAAAAACGGCGGCGGCGGCGGCTACCTCGGCCGTCAGGGCGGCGGGACTGGCGGCGGCTCCGGCGGCGGGGCTGGCGGCGGCGGCGAGGGGAAGCAGCGGCGGGTGGTCGGCAGTGGCGGCGGGATCCAGCGGCGGGGCGGCGGCGGCGAACTACGGCGGTGGCGGCGGCGGGAGGCGGCGGTGGCGCTAGGGTTTGGGGGCGGGGCAGCTGGGACTGGGACGGCTTGGGCCTCGGGCTTTAAAGGCCGGCCGTGTCGGAGTCCCGGACGGACACGGCCCGGTAGGTCGGTTCGTTTTTTTTAATAATTATTGCGCAGAAAATCAAACGAAAGAAATACTAAACGGACTCCAAAAATCCCGAAATAAATTTTCCCCGGCTTCTAAAATCAAGATGGTTTAGATGAACATTTATTTGGGGCCTAAATGCAATTTTGAAAAAACATGCATTTTTTCCTAAATTCAAATAAAATTGCAATAAAATCCAAAATAAAATCTTATTTGATTTTTTTATTAAATCCTCAATATTTCTTTATTTTGGGAAAGTCATTTTATTCCCTCTCTCATATTTAAAATAAATAAAATCAAGTGATCCTATTTCCAAAATTTGAGAAAACTCAAATATGAAAATATCGAAATCCCCAACTCTCTCCGTGGGTCCTTGAGTTGCGTAGAATTTTCTAGGATCGAGGCAAAATGCAATATATATGATATGCAATAATGATATATTTGTATAACATTCCAAATTGAAAATTTGGGATGTTACAAACCTACCACCTTAAGATGAATCTCGCCCTCAAGATTCGGGTTGGCTAGAAAATAGGTGAGGGTGATCCTTCAGCAGATCTTCTTCTCTCTCCCAGGTAGCTTCATCCTCAGTGTGGTGGCTCCACTGAACTTTGCAAAACTTGATAACCTTGCTGCGGGTGACTCGGCTGGCATACTCAAGAATCTTAATGGGTTTCTCCTCATAGGTCAAATCGCTGTCCAACTGAATCGCCTCAAGCGGCACGGTATCTCTCAGTGGTATATCAGCCATCTCTGTGTGGCACTTCCTTAAATGGGAAACATGGAACACATCGTGAACTCCTGACAATCCCTCAGGAAATTCCAACTTGTAAGCAACTTCTCCCATACGCTCCAAAACTTTGTACGGTCCCACAAAATGTGGTGCTAACTTTCCCTTGACTCCAAAACGCTTAACTCCTCGAAGTGGGGATGCACGAAGATAGACTCTATCTCCGACTTCGTAAACTGTCTCCTTGCATTTTGAATCGGCATAGCTTTTCTACCTGGACTGGGCTACCTTTAGCCTATCGTGAATCAACTTCACTTTCCGTTCAACTCCTTAATCAATTCTGGTCCAAACAACTGGCAGTCTCCAACTTCATCCCAAGAAAACGGGGTCCTGCACCTCCTTCCGTATAAGGCTTCGAAAGGGGCCATCTTCAATCTGGATTATAACTATTGTTGTAAGAGAACTCTGCATATGGCAAATTGTCATCCCAACTAGATATGTAATCTAGTGCACAAGATCTCAGCATATCCTCCAAAATCTGGTTGACTCTCTCGGTCTGTCCATCTGTCTGCGGATGAAAGGCTGTACTGAACTCTAGTCTGGTACCCAAAGTTTCGTGCAACTGATTCCAGAACTTTGAGATAAACCGGGTTCCTCTGTCCGATACAATGCTCCTCGGAACTCCATGCAGACATACGATCCTGGTCATGTATATCTTGGCCAACTTAGCACTGGTGTAAGTGGTCTTTACTGGAATGAAATGTGCTACCTTCGTCAAACAGTCGACTACAACCCAAACCGAGTCATAGCCAGAATGAGTCATGGGCAATCCCGTGATAAAATCCATGCCTAGTTTATCCCACTTCCATTCGGGTATCGGCAATGGTTGTAGCAATCCTGCTGGCTTCTGATGCTCTGCCTTTACTCTCTGACATACATCACAAACTGCTACATACTCCGCAATATTCTTCTTCATTCTGGTCCACCAGAAAGTCTCCTTCAAATCCAAATACGTCTTGGTATTTCCTGGGTGAATCAAATATGGTGAATCATGGGCCTCTTGCAAAATCAACTTCCTGATCTCCGGGTCATTAGGCACATAAACACGGTCTTCAAACCTTAAGGTATCGTGCTCATCCTCACGAAATCCCTTAGCTTTACCTTTGCTCATATTCTCCTTTATCTCAGCAATTTCCTTGTCGGTCTTCTAAGCTTCTCTGATCTTATCCATCAAGGTCGACTGAATCTCAATGTTGCTGCATAGCCTCTCGGAACTATCTCCAAACATAGTTCGCAAAGGTCCTTGGCTAACTCCTTTGGCAACCCTGCGGTCATGAGTGTATTGACATGGCTCTTTCGGCTCAATGCGTTGGCTACTATGTTAGCCTTTCCGGGGTGATACTGCAATCTCATATCATAATCCTTGATGAGCTCCAACCATCTCCTCTGCCTGAGATTCAACTCCTTCTATGTGAAAATGTACGTCAAACTCTTGTGATCCATGTACACCTCACAATGATTTCCGGTAAGGAAATGTCTCCATGTCTTCAATGCATGCACTACGGCTGCTAGCTCCAAATCGTGTGTGGCGTAATTTAACTCATGAGGTTTAAGCTGTTGTGAAGCATACGAAACAACTCTCCCCTCCTGCATAAGCACTGCTCCAAGTCCTCGACGTGAAGCATCGCAATACACCTCGTAATCCTTGCTCTGATCTGGCAGAATCAACACTGGCAAGGTAACTAGACGTTCCTTCAACTCCTAGAAACTAGCCTCACATTCCTCAGTCCAATTGAACTTGGTATCCTTTTTCAACAACTTTTTCATGGGCTTTGCAATCTTCGAAAAAATTTCAATGAATCTTCGGTAGTATCGTGCCAGTCCAAGAAAACTCCGGATCTCTCCAACTGTTGTTGCTGCTACCCAATTTGTCACGGTGACAACCTTTGTGGGGTCTACTGCTATTCCTTATCCGGATATAACATGTCCGAGGAATCCAACTTCCTTCAACAAAAATTCACATTTGCTGAACTTGGCATATAACTGGTGTTCTCTGAGCTTCTCTAATACCAAATGCAAATGCTCCTTATGCTCCCCTTCGTTCTTCGAATAGATCAAAATATCATCAATGAAAACCACGGCGAACTTATCCAGAAACTCCATAAATACTTTGTTCATCATGTTCATGAAATAGGCAGGTGTGTTAATCAGGCCAAATGACATAACGGTATACTCATACAGCCCATACCTGGTGGTAAAAGCCGTCTTAGGTATATCCTGCTCTTGGATCTTCAACCGATGGTATCTTGATCGCAAATCGATCTTGGAAAATACCTTTGCTCCTTGCAGTCGATCAAACAGACCATTGATCATCAATAGTGGGTACTTGTTCTTGATTGTCACTGCATTCAATCCTCCATAATCAACAACCATCCTTAATGATCTGTCCTTCTTCTCCACTAGAAGTACTGGTGATCCCCAAGGCGAAGAACTTGGGCGAATGTAGCCTTTATCTAGTAATTCCTTAATCTGACTCTTAATTTCCTCCAAATCTTTTGCTGGCATCCTGTATGGTCTCTTGGATATCGGCCCTGTGCCTGGCAAAAGCTCAATCAAAAACTCAATGTCTCTATCCGGTGGCATGCCTGGCAACTCTTCTGGAAATACATCAGGAAAATCCTTCACTACTGGCACTTCCTCCTACACAACTCCTGATAAGGAAATTTACGTGCATCCTCTTCGGCTCATGTCTGGATACATACTTGATCCTCTTTCCTTCTGGCGTTGTAAGCAAAATCGTCTTACTGACGCATTCAATGTTCCCTCCATACTTCGATAACCAATCCATGCCTAATATCACATCCAATCCTTGTGATTCCAATACTATTAGGTCTGAGGGAAACATGTAGTTACCAACCCTTAATGGTAACCGATCACACCATAGTCTGGCCATATACTCTGCTCCAGGCGAGGTTACTAAGATGGGTGACCTAAGGGCTTGGGTTGTCAGTTTGTATTTATCCACAAATCCCCTTGATATGTATGAATGCGATGCACTGGTATCAAAAAGAACGAGTGCAGTAAATGACTTAACCAAAAACTTACCTATTACTGCATCGGGCCGGGCTTCAACCTCCTCCACGCTAACGTGGTTCACCTGTCCTCTGCTGAAAGGGATTGGCTTCTTCCCAGAGCTTCCATTGCCATTTCCATTTAGGCCTTCAGGACATTCATTGGTGTAGTGTCCGGTCTTCTGGCACTTAAAGCAAGTGACTTGACTCAGATCTCTCTTGGCTGGTGTTGAGGGGTTGGTACGGTTTTGGCCATTACTTCCTCCATTCCCGTTACCATTCTTGGAACCATTATGGTTGTGTGAGCTACCACCTCCATGGGCATGCTGGAACTGTCCTCCTGATTTCGGGGTAAAACGTGGCTTTTGCTGAGCTCCAGAATTGTATTCCCCTTGTCCATACTTCCTCTTGCGGTTTTCAATCTGCTGCTGCTTCCCTTCAATCATGAGAGCTCTATCTACCAACTCCTGGTAGTTATTGAAACTTGCTTCCATCAACTGCATACTCAGCTCATCATTCAGTCCTTCCAGAAACTTCTCTTGCTTAGTTGCATCCGTAGCAACGTCATCTGGGGCATAACATGCTAGTTTACTGAAGTCATCCACATACTGGCCAACTGTTCGCCCTCCCTGGCGTAAGTTGTGAAACTCACACTTCTTCATGGCCATAGCTCCTGCTGAAACATGGGCAGTATTAAAAGCCTACTGAAACTGATCCCATGTGATAGTGTCTACTAGATAGGTGGCTGTGAAATTCTCCCACCATGATGCTGCGGGTCCCTCAAGTTGATGTGCGGCAAATCGCACCTTCTCCGCATCTGTGCATCCTACAGTGTTCAACTCTCTGGCTGTCTTGCGAAGCCAATCATCTGCAACAATCGGCTCCGTGCTACTGGAGAACACCGGCGGATTCAACCTAAGAAAACAGGTTAGGTGATCAACAGGTGGTGGTGGTGGTGGGTTGTTGTTGTTGTTCCCCTGATTCTGGTTCTGGACTAGTATCTGCATCAATGCATTCTGCTTCTGGATCAACTGAGTGAGCTCCGGTGGAAAAGCAAATCCGTTGTCACGTCTCGGAGGCATCTGAGGGTTTAGAAAAGATGAGAATATAGAATAGAATGAGGTCTAGAGGGAAAACACTACCCATATGCACATGAGACAAATTGCAATCAAAAAACTTCATTCAAACAAGCAAGGGCATACAACGGTCTATCTATCATTACAAAAGTGCTTGAACTATACTAGATACATGGGGAAAATACTACTACTGTTAGGGTGGTCTACTAGAAAAACTGCTCCGATGAAGACTCCATGATATCTGCTCCAGCTTCATCAACATAGTCATCATCACTATCATCCGGATCCGAGTCGGTGTCGTCGGTAATGATGTAGTTCTCTAGACAAGTACAATCTTCATCTTCTCCAGTTGCTGGAAATCCCATGAACACTCTTAGCTTTTTATTCAGATCTTCATTCTTCTCTACTAGCGTTGCTATTTCCTCTTCATATCCATCGCGTGTAGACTTGAGTTCTTCCTCCAGTTCCGTGATCTTGGTCATGGCCTTCTTTAGATCCATCATGCCTGCGCACATCTGGTTCTCCTGGCGTCGAATGTGCTGGTTTAACCCCTGGATGAAAGCTGCAATTGATCTGTCCTTCCTGGTGCTGACCATCTCCCATTGCTCATCTCGGCGCCCACAAATCTGGTAGATAGTATCCTTAAGCTCCTTGTGGTAAACTTCTCCAATACGTCCCATGGTGATGTGGGCTGCCATGCTCTTTCCTAGGCTCCAGGTTGGTGCATCAATGGAAAACTCTATGGGCTTAGTGACGGGCATGAACGTCCTTCCTGGAACTTGAGCTTGAATCATCCAGCGCTCCTCTTCAGGTAAAGTGGCGTTATAGGTCCCGGTGAAGCTTGGTACTCCGATGTTCAGGTATCTAGTGACTTCCTTCAGGTGTCGTCCAAAAGATGTTTCTTCATCCGGTTGCGTGAACTTGTTCCTTGCATCCGCCATCCTAAAAGAGTAGAAAAGACGAGGAGTCAGAAATGAGAAGAGAGAGTAGTGATCTAGGGCTTTAGCTTAGTGGTCGTGTCCTACAGTCAGCGTGTGCTCTAATACAATCTTGTAGCGACCAGACCTCAAACAGTCTGATCTCTGTGCATCAGTGTCATCCCTGGATCAGTAATGCTGACACGCACAGTTCTTGAAGGATTTATAATAGAGTAGCAATCACACACTTATTACATCAAATGTCTCCAAAGAGAACTTATTACAATAAATATGGCTTAAGGCCATCTAATAACGATAACAGCGGAAGGCTTGGAAGATAAGTGAGTCCATCAACTCCAACGGCATCACTGAGTATAGAACCACGATCCTAGGGCATCTTACTCGTCGTCTGAAAAGTCTGCAACATGAACGTTGCAGCCCGAAAAATGGTCAGCACATGGAATATCCTGGCAATGTAACACATAGAGGGTAATGAAAGAATAAAGCTATACTACATGCATATATGGCTGGTGGAAAGCTCTATGGTTACAGTTTTTGCGTAAAGCCAATTTTTCCCTACTGCAAAGGAATAAATTTTATTTAACTATCATGGTGGTTGTTAAACATTGAGAATGGTTGACAGCATTCTCAATCCCAATTAAGTAACATCATCATTAAAAATCCAACAATATTAACTAAAGTAACATGATGAGATTCACATGATAATCCAAGTACTAGATACTCAAAACGTCCAATAACCGGGGACACGGCTAACCATGATTAGTTTATACACTCTGCAGAGGTTTGCGCACTTTTCCCCACAAGACTCGATCTCCTCCGTTGGGATTCTCGCACTACATGATGTTTGAGAAACGGATGACTGAGACATAGTCTTTCAGAAGTGCTAGCACCTTACGATCGGGTAGATAGTACCAACCTACATCCCCTACATCTGCTAGTCTACCACTATAAGAGTTCTCACAACTTAATCAACTATGCTAGAGCCCATAGTAGCTTGTGTCTGCACACGGAAGTTTCTAGCATGAATAATCTCATGATCCCTTTGGGCCTGGGTGGCGGTCCATAAAGAAAAACAACAGGCAATCTTGGAATACCCAGGTACCTCAATCCACCCAGATGTGTATTAAAGATACCACCTTAAATAAACCATTAAATTAACATTCTCACATCTGTCATGGATACACTCACCCAATCCACGTCTACTAGCATAGCATGGCATAATAAGCAAACATAGAGTAACTCCCAAAGGTTTGATATTAAAACAGGTAATAGGTACTACCTCATCTACTTCCCAAAACCCACATATTAATTGGATCCTAATCATGCAATTGTTTGAGGGCTGAGCTAATGCAATAAAACTGAGTAGTAAAGAGATATGATCAAAGTGTTACTCGCCTTGCTGATGGTCCGCGAAACCTAGGGATTCGAAGTAGCAAGCGGCGCAATCCAGGTACTCTATCGCAAGCAAACAAACAAACAAGAATACAATAAGTACTCATCTAATGCACAGGTAAAACTCAAATAAGAGATCTAACCAGAAAGCTCAACTTAAGAACTCCGGTTTCCAAAAAGAGTCAAATCGAACGAAGAAACAAAACTCAAACGGCGAAAGAAACAAGCTTCGTTTACTAATCTAAACCTAAGTAAAATTTTACAGTAGCAAAAACTTGTTTGAGTAGATTATTCGGAAAGAGGGTTTCGAGACGAAACTCTAGGCGCTTGAATCGCCTGATTTCGATAAACGAGCGAAAAGTTATACTAAGACGAAAATCGGATCAGAAAAATCACGGAATAAATCCGAGAAAAAGAAAAACGACGAACAGATTAACGAACGAACGTTCGTTCGTTATCTGGATCTAAACGATGAATGCGTTCGTTAAAATGAATGAACGAGCGAATGCTCGCTAATTAACCTAAACCGAACGAAAAACCGAACGGTTTTTAAAAAAACGGTGGCGGCGGCGGCTACCTCAGGCGTCAGGGCGGCGGGGCTGGCGGCGACTCCGGCGGCAGGGCTGGCGGCGGCGGCGAGGGGAGGCAGCGGCGGGGCGGTCGGCGGCGGCGGCATCGGCGGCGGCGGGATCCGGCGGCGGGGCGGCGGCGGCGGCGAGAGGCGCCGGCGGCGCTAGGATTTGGGGCCGGGGCGGTTGGGGCCGGGACGGCTCGAGCCTCGAGCTTTAAAGGCCGGCCGGGTCGGAGACCCGGACGGACGCGGCCCGGTAGGTCGGTTCGTTTTTTTAATAATTATCGCGCAGAAAATCAAACGAAAGAAATACTAAACGGACTCCAAAAATCCTGAAATATATTTTCCCCGGCTTCTAAAATCAAGCCAGTTTATGTGAACATTTATTTCGGGCCTAAATGCAATTTTAAAAAACACATATTTTTTCCTAAATTCAAATAAAATAGCAATAAAATCCAAAATAAAATATTATTTGATTTTTTATTAAATCCTCAATATTTCTTTATTTTGGGAAAGTCATTTTGTTCCCTCTCTCATATTTATATATTTGAAATAATTGAAGATAAAATAAATAAAATCAAATGATCCTATTTCAAAAATTTGAGAAAACTCAAATATGAAAATATCGAAATCACCAACTCTCTCCGTGGGTCCTTGAGTTGCGTAGAATTTTCTAGGATCGAGGCAAAATGCAATGAATATGATATGCAATAATGATCTATTTGTATAACATTCCAAATTGAAAATTTGGGATGTTACAAGGCACCTTGTTCTTCTAAAAAGGGGAAGAAGAAAAACGATAGGACTTTGCATGCTTCTAGTGAACCTACTGTAGACACACCTGAGAATCCCAATGATATTTCTATTTCTGATGCTGAAACACAATCAGGTGATGAACATGAACCTAGTGATAATGTTAATAATAATGTTCATGATGATGCTCAACCTAGCAAAAACAATGATGTAGAGATTGAACCCGTTGTTGATCTTGATAACCCACAATCAAAGAATCAACGTTATGATAAGAGAGATTTTGTTGCTAGGAAGCATGGTAAAGAAAGAGAACCATGGGATCAGAAACCCATGCCCTTTCCTCCTAAACCATCCAATTCAAAGGATGATGAGGCTTTTGAGCGCTTTGCTAAAATGATTAGACCTATTTTCTTACGTATGCGCTTAACTGATATGCTTAAAGTAAATCCTTATGCTAAGTATATGAAGGATATCATCACAAATAAAAGAAAGATACCAGAAGCTGAAATTTCCACCATGCTTGCTAATTACACTTTCAAAGGTGGAATACCAAGGAAACTTGGAGATCCGGGTGTACGAACTATACCATGCTCTATTAAAAGAAATTATGTTAGAACTGCTTTATGTGATCTTGGAGCCGGTGTTAGTGTTATGCCTCTCTCTTTATATCATAGACTTGAATTGAATAAGTTGACACCTATTGAAATATCTTTGCAAATGGCTGATAAATCAACTGCTATACCTGTCGGTATTTGTGAGGATGTGCATGTTGTGGTTGCAAATGTCACTATCTTAACAGACTTTGTTATTCTTGATATTCCCGAGGACGATAGTATGTCTATTATCCTTGGTAGACCTTTTCTTAATACTGCAGGGGCTGTTATTGATTGGAACAAAGGCAATGTCACTTTTCATGTTAATGGTAATGAGCATACGGTACACTTTCCGAGGAAACAATCTCAAGTTCATAGCATCAATTCTATGGAAAAAGTTCCAACTATAATTTTTGGAGGTTTTGAATTTCCTCTCCCTACTGTTAAGAAAAAGTATGATTTTCTTATTGTTGGGGATTTTCATATCCCCGTTGAGGTAACTTAGTGTTATTCGAAATTTCTCCGGTTCTGTGTTATTCGGAATGAGTTTGTTAACAAGACTTGATCAACCTTGTTAGTGGGTTCATTTTGATGATCACGAGATAGATGAAACTAGAAGGCACAACCTTCTGTACCCTCTTTTTACTTTCTATTATTTAGAATAAATAAAGCAAAAATAGTTTTATCCGTCTGTTTTCTGAATTATCCGTGCATTAAAAAATAGTCCGAAAATAAAAGTGCTCCAAATGCTCTGCAAATTTAGTATGATTTTTTTGGATTATTTGAGGATTTTAGGCACTGAAAACACTGCAGGAGGGGCAAGCACCAGGCCACGGGAGAGGAGGGCGCCCCCCCTATAGGGCGCGCCCCCCTGTCTCGTGGGCCCCTGGTGGCTCCCCTCCACTTATGCCAGCACCCACACACTTCATCTTCTACCCAAAAAAATCCCCATCCAGCTCAAGCCCGAGTTCTAGCTCGTTTTGCTGTGATTTTCGATCTCTTAGCTCAAAGCTCCATTCGCAAAACTGCTTTGGGAGATTGTTGCTTGGTATGTGACTCCTCCATTGGTCCAATTAGTTTTTGTTCTAGTGCTTTATTCATTGCAAATTTTTGCTGCATAGGTGACCATGTTCTTGAGCTTGCATGTTAAATTTTTGAGGTCCCAAGCAATTCCAATGCATGATATAGGCCCTAGGCACTTGTAGGAGTAGTTGCTATCAATCTTGTTTAGTTTTATTCACTTTCATTTTGAAGTTACTAAAATTTCAAAAATTTCAGAAAATGTTAAGGAGGCTCTTTAAAGGCTCTTCTAGCCAAAGCTCTAAGGAAAGACAAGACAAAGAGAAGGAAAAACCCAAGTATAATCTTCCTCGCTTAGCGGAAGTACGGTCATGCGAATGGCCGTGTGAGGATTTCTTGAAAGAAGCCGGAATTCATGAAGACTTTTATGCTTTAATCGGGACTGTAGGCCTCACCGGTTTCATGAACGACCGAATCGATCAGTATCTCTTACTTACCAATACTTTCGTGCAAAACTTTTATTATTATCCTAAGAAGTCACCGCCTGCAGTATCATTTCATTTATATGATGAATTCAAAGAAATGTCTTTACATCATTTTTGCGCGGTATGTAGGATACCTTATGAGGGAGAATTCGAGGAACCCCATCGTGAAGATGTCGATGGCTTCATTAAAACTATTGCTGTAGAAGAGCCAAAGAAGGGCTCCAAGGCGAAAGTCTCTAGCATACACTTTCCTGTTTTACGCTACTTTGCCATATTTCCTAGTAGATGCTTGATTGGTTGTAGAAATAGTGGAAACTTGAGCGTTCCTGATATTATCATTCTTCAACATGCTTTGCTTGGAGACAATACATTTAGTATGGGCGCCGTCGTTGCTAAACGGCTAGCCCTAAATCGTAAAAAGGCCCCATATTTGGAGGTATCTATGCTGCACGTCTTGCTGAACATTTTCAGATACCCATTAGGCACCTTGAGGAGGAGGAGACAAAATTACCTCCTCACATTTTAGATTACAAGAGCATGGTAGCACACAAGTTTATTGTTGACAATGAAGAGAAGATGCTCTTGTATAAACTTAGATTTAATAAGAAACACTTTGAGATTATTATTTTGCCTGCGCCTCTATTGTTTGATTTGCTTGCAGAAAATTTTCTTGTTATGCCGGAGGCAGTGAACAACCATCGAGCTCAAGCTTTTACTCCGGAACCTGAACCTGAGCTGGAACCTGAACTGGACCCTTATCGTGCATCATCTGTCCAGTGGGATCCGGAGGTGACCAACCAGTGGTATCCTGATTACACCTCCCATTACACCGGGGAGACTAGCGGCGGTCACTGGTATTAAACCAACTTAGGCCAAAAGCCTAAGCTTGGGGGAGTATGTATTTCTCACCGACTTTACATTCATGTTCACACACTAGTCGTCGGTGCTCATACTCTTTCATTGTATTATCCATGCTAGTCTAAATTTCTTTTTCTAGTTTTCTTCTTGTGTGTTTGATAAACTTTAAGAAAAAACAAAAAAATAGTTAGTTTAATTTCCTTTGCTTGTAGTAGAAATTAAAATGAAAACCCAAAAAGATTTCTCGTTCTTCTTTTTCTTGTTGGGAGCTTTCCCGTGTAAATAGTTTTCTTTTCTTTTCTTTCCTTTGGGGGTCGAGAAGTACATATTGAAAATGCTTAGTGGCTCTTATATGCATGATTGTTTATTTAATTTAGAGCCCATATTACTTGTCTTCTCTCTTGAGTTGAATGCTTGCAGATTCCAGCGTAGTCCAATGCACGTGCACTCTTATTATTATACACATCGTTCGGTCGTGCAAGTGAAAGGCAATAATGATGATATACGATGGACTTATTGGGATGAGAAAAGCTGGTATGAACCCGACCTCTCTTGTTTTTGTAAATATGATGAGTTCATCGTTCCTGAGTCAGCTATTATGAAGTAAACATATTTGCAATGACATTTTGAGATTATAGTTGCTTGTGTCATGCTTGATTAGCTATGAGTTATAATGGTTTACCTTGCGTGCCAACATGCTATTAGAATGATTATGATGTGGTATGATGGGATGGTATCCTCCTTTGAATGTATTAAGTGACTCGACTTGGCACATGTTCACACATGTAGTTGAATCAAATCAACATAGCCTTCATGATATTTATGTTCATGGTAGATTATATCCTACTCATGCTTGTACTTGATGTAAATTAATCTTAATGCATGTTTACCACTGTTGTCGCTCTCTCAGTTGGTCGCTTCCCAGTCTTTTGCTAGCCTTCACCTGTACTAAGCGGGAATACTGCTTGTGCATCCAAACTCCTTAAACCCCAAAGTTGTTCCATATGAGTCCACTATACCCTCCTATATGCGGTATTTACCTGCCGTTCCAAGTAAATTTGTATGTGCCAAACTCCAAACCTTCAAATGAAATTATGTTTTGTATGCTCGAGTAGCTCATGTTTCAACTAGGGCTGCCTATATCTTCCATGCTAGGTGGGTTATTCTCAAGAGGAGTGGACTCCGCTCCTCATTCACGAGAAAGGGCTGGTAACCGGGATGCCCAGTCCCATGATCCAAAAAGATCAAAACAAATCAAAATAATTAAACAGAACTCCCCCAGGGCTGTTGTATGTTGGAGGCACTCGTTGTTTCGAGCAATCCATGGATTGATGTTTGTCGGTGGTTGGGGGAGTATAAACCTTTACCATTCTGTTTGGGAACTGCCTATAATGCATGTAGTATGGAAGATACAGCCATCTCATAGTTGTTGTGTTGACAGCAAAAGTATGCCGCTCATAATGCTATTCAATCTCTATTTTAAAAATCAAGCTTTGGCACCTCTACAAATCCCTGCTTCCCTCTGCGAAGGGCCTATCTATTTACTTTTATGTTGAGTCATCATCCCTTCTTATTAAAAAGCACCCACTGGAGAGCACACTGTCATTTGCATTCATTATCATTGGTTTATATTGGGTATGACTTGAGGGGATCTCTTTTACCATGAATTACAATGTTTAGTCAGTCCTTGATCTTTAAACGTGCTCTGCATTTATGTTTTGCGGTCTCAGAAAGGGCTAGCGAGATACCATTTTGTTATATCATGTTATGATTATTTTGAGAAAGTGTTTTCATCCAAGTTTTATTATTATAGCTCGCTAGTTGATTATGTTATTGGTATGAGTAATTGTCAGACCTACGTGTTATTGTGAGTATGGTTAGTTCATAATATTTGATGAAACTTGAATGCTGGCTTTTCATGTTACAATAACAAGAGCAAACAGAGTTTGTAAAAGTTTTTTTTATCACTTTCAGTTTATCAACTGAATTGCTTGAGGACAAGCAAAGGTTTAAGCTTGGGGGAGTTGATACATCTCCAACGTATCTACTTTTCCAAACACTTTTGCCCTTGTTTTGGACTCTAATTTGCATGATTTGAATGAAACTAACCCGGACTGACGCTGTTTTCAGTAGAACTACAATGATGTTGTTTTATGTGTAGAAAAGAAAAGTTCTCGGAATGTCCTGGAAATCCACGGAGGCACTTTTTGGAATTAATAAGAATTTTTGGTGAAAGAATTAGTGCCAGGGGGCCCATGACCTATCCACGAGACAGGGGGCGCCCCCTCTAGGGCGTAGCCCCCTATCTCGTGGGCCCCCTGGACCTCCTCCGACCTCAACTCCAACTCCATATATACCATCTCGGGGAGAAAAAAATCAGAGAGAAAGTTTCATCGCGTTTTACGACACTGAGCTATCGCCAAGCCCTAATCTCTCTTGGGAGGGCTGATCTGGAGTCCGTTCGGGGCTCCGGAGAGGGGGATTCGTTGCTGTCGTCATCATCAACCATCCTCCATCACCAATTTCATGATGCTCACCGCCGTGCGTGAGTAATTCCATCATAGGCTGGACGGTGATGGGTTGGATGAGATTTACCATGTAATCAAGTTAGTTTTGTTAGGGTTTGATCCCTAGTATCCACTATGTTCTGAGATTGATGTTGCTATGGCTTTGCTATGCTTAATGCTTGTCACTAGGGCCCAAGTGCCATGATTTCAGATCTGAACCTATTATGTTTTCATGAATATATATGTGTTCTTGATCCTATCTTGCAAGTCTATAGTCACCTATTATGTGTTACGATCCGACAACCCTGAAGTGACAATAATCGGGACACTTCTCGGTGATGACCGTAGTTTGAGGAGTTCATGTATTCACTATGTGCTAATGCTTTGTTCCGGTTCTCTATTAAAAGGAGGCCTTAATATCCCTTAGTTTCCGCTAGGACGCCACTTCAACGGGAGGGTAGGACAAAAGATGTCATGCAAGTTCTTTTCCATAAGCATGTATGACTATTTACGGAATACATGCCCACATTACATTGATGAATTGGAGCTAGTTCTATATCACCCTATGTTATAACTATTGCATGAGGAATCGCATCCGGCATAATTATCCATCACTGATCCATTGCCTATGAGCTTTTCATATATTGTTCTTCGCTTATTTACTTTTCCGTTGCTACTGTTACAACCACTACAAAACCCCAAAAACATTTATCTTTACTTTTGCTACTGCTACCATTATTATCATACCACTTTTGCTACTAAACACTTTGCTGCAGATACTAAGTTATCCAGGTGTGGTTGAATTGACAACTCAACTGCTAATACTCAAGAATATTCCTTGGCTCCCCTTGTGTCGAATCAATAAATTTGGGTTGAATACTCTACCCTCAAAAGCTGTTGCGATCCCCTATACTTGTGGGTTATCAGGGTACCCAAGTGGTTAAGTCCAAATGAAGTGATTCTAAAACTCCAAATTTAAAACCAACTCAACTGAAAACTAGGCAAAGAAAAGAGGGCAAAAACCAGGCTGTCACAAACCTCCCCCACTTAGAATGAATCTCTTCCTCGAGATTCAGTTGCTTGGGAAAACCATTCTGGATAACATGCCCTTAGAAATTCTTCTGATTCCCATGTTGATTTTGACTCGGTATGATGCTTCCATTGGACTTTGTAAAACTTCTATGTTTTACTGTGAGTGACACTTTCCATCTGATCCAAAATTTTCACCAGCCTCTCTTCATATGGTAAGTCCTTTGCCAGCTCTATTTCTGTTAAATCAGTCTTTTTCTCGGGCTGTGATATGCACCATCACAATTGTGAAACGTGGAACACATTGTGCACGTCTGACAACTCAGGGGGCAACTCCAACTAATATGCCATAGCACCCACTCTCGTCATAACAATAAATGGACCAATAAATCTGGGTGCCAATTTTCCACGAGTCTGAAACCTCTTGATACCTTTCATAGGCGTGACTCGAAGATAGACATGTTGTCCGGGTTCAAAGCTAATCTGACGGTGCTTTGCATCATAATAACTTTTCTGTCGTGATTTAGCCAACTGCAGACTGTCTCTAATTTCCTTGACTTGCTTTTCGGCTTCCAGCATGAGATCCATTCCGAAAATATGGCTATCTCCGGTTTGAGACCAATTTAATGGAGTGCGGCACTTACGGCCATACAAAGCTTCATACGGTGACATCTTTAAACTGTTCTGGAAGCTATTGTTATACGAGAACTCGGCGTATGGCAAGCAGTCTTCCCATTTCGGGCCTTGGGCCAAAACACAGGCTCGTAGCATATCCTTGAGTATTTGGTTTACTCGTTCTGTCTGTCCATCAGTCTGAGGATGATAAGCGGTACTGTATTTCAACTCCGTCCCTAAGGCTCGATGGAGACGGGACCAAAAAGCGGAGGTAAAAAGTGAACCTCGGTCTGAAGTAATGGTTCGGGGGACTCCATGCAGACTGACTATCCTGTACACATACAATTGTGCAAGCTCATTTGCTCGATATGAGGTACGGATCGGGAGGAAGTGGGCTACCTTGGTTAATGTATCCACTATGACCCAGATTGCATCATTGCCCCGTCGGGTCTTAGGTAGTCCTGTGATGAAATCCATACAGACATCAACCCATTTCCATTGTGACACTGGCAGCGGTTGGAGAAGTCCGGCTGGCTTCTGATGTCCTACCTTTACTTTGTTGCATATGTCGCAACAGGCCCCGAAATAAGCAATGTCTTTCTTCATTCCATCCCACCAGAATATTTTTTGAAGGTCTTCGTACATTTTTGTACCTCCAGGGTGAATGGAATATGAGGATTCGTGGGCTTCTGACAGGATCTTCTGCTTTAATTCCGCTTGATTGGGCACACAAATCCTTCCCCTAAATCAGAGGGTACCGTACAGATCCTTCGAGAAATCAGAATGCTTGACACATTTTTGCAGATCGGCGTCGCCTGGATGGGCCTTGCGGATTTCTTCCGCAAGAGTAGGGGTAACTTCTAGAATGTTGGCAAAGCCAGCCTCAACTATGACCAGGTTGAGCTGAGCAATCTCTTCTTTAAGTTCAGGAGGCAAAGATCCCAATAGGACATTTAAACTGACGGGCTTTTGACTGAGCGCGTCGGCAACCACGTTGGCCTTACCCGGATGGTAATTTATTCCAAGGTCATAATCCTTGACCAACTCAAGCCATCTTCATTGACGGAGATTTAAATCTGGCTGAGTAAATATATATTTGAGGCTTTTGTGATCAGTAAAAATTTGGCACCTTTTTCCGATGAGGTAGTGTCTCCAAATTTTTAAAACATGAACCACTGCGGCCATTTCCAAATCATGAGTGGGGTAATTCCCCTCGTGGGGTCACAGCTGTCGTGAGGCATAAGCTACTACCTTGCCATCTTGCATAAGCACGCATCCCAGTCCTTGCCTGGAAGCGTTGCAGTACACATCAAAGCTGCGGTAGATATCTGGAAGGGTTAATACCGGTGCAGTTGTCAGACGTTTCTTTAACTTAGTGAAACTTTTCTCACAGTCCTCAGTCCATTCAAACTTCTTATCCTTTTTGAGCAGCTCTGTCATGGGTTTAGAAATCTTGGAAAACCCTTCAATGAAATGGCGATAATATCCGACTAATCCAAGAAAACTCCGGATCTGAGATACGGTTGCCGGTGGTAACCAGTTGAGCACATCCTTTACCTTGCTTGGGTCCACGGCTATACCTTCAACAGATAGCACATGCCCGAGGAATCTAACTTGCTTGAGCCAAAACTCACATTTACTGAATTTGGCGTATAACTGATGCTCATGGAGTAGTTGTAACACTGCTTGGAGGTGTTCCTTATGCTCTTCTTCACTTCTTGAGTAAATTAGTATATCATCGATGAAGATGACCAAAAACTTATCGAGGAAGTCCATGAATACTTTATTCATCATGTGCATGAAGAAGGCAGGGGCGTTGGTGAGGCCAAAAGACATGACTGTATATTCATAGAGACCGTAGCGAGTGGTGAATGCGGTCTTGGGAATATCCTCCTTTTTAATTTTGAGCTGATAATACCCCGTCCGTAAATCAATCTTGGAGAATACCTTGGCCCCACTAAGCTGATCAAACAAATCATCAATTCTTGGCAGAGGGTATTTGTTTTTGATGGTGACATCATTCAGCTGACGGTAATCCACACACATGCGGACGCTGCCATCTTTCTTGTCCATGAAAATAGCAGGTGATCCCCATGGTGAAGAGCTGGGGCGGATATACCCTTTTTGGAGCATTTCATCAAGCTGTTTCTTTAGCTCCACTAACTCTGATGACGGCATTCGATAATACTTCTTGTGTATTGGTGCGGTTCCGGGCACAAGATCTATCGCAAACTCAAGCTCTCGATCAGGTGGCATGCCTGGCAGTTCTTCTGGGAATACATCAGGAAACTCGCTGACCACCAGAATTAATTCCATTTCAGCCATTGCTGTAAAGACCATTTCCTTGGAGGGTGTGCTCCTACGAGCAATAAATTTTGTAGTTTGTCCCTCTCGGTCGGTCAAGTTGACTTCTCGGGTCGCACAATTTATGCATACTTGATACCGAGTCAGTTAATTCATACCCAAGATAACATCCAACTTATCAGATTCAATAAGTATCAAAGAAGTTGGAAAACGGACTTCGTTGATATTGACTTCCAGATTATGGCAGACTATATTGCTTCTGATTAGAGATCACGGGGTTTGTACCAGCATATTCTTGCCCAAAAGCAAACAAGGAAATTTGTTTTGGGCAACAAAACTCTAAGAAATAAAAGAGTGGGAAGCCCCAGAGTCAAATAAAATTACTGCAGGTATGTTATTAACAGGGAACATACCAATGACGACTTCGGTGTTCTCTTGGGCTTCGCCGGCGGAAATGTGATGAATGTATCCCGTGAGGTCGTGCTGATCTGGGCATGCCTCCATATAATGGACTTGTGGCTTGAATGTAGCATTTGCCTGATTGTTCGTGGGACACTATTTGGCATAATGTCCGGTTTGCCCACAATTAAAACAGGAATTGGTGCGCAAACGATTCTCTAGAATCGGGTTGAGCACGTCATTCTTGACTTGGGTGGTGGTCTTGTTAACATTTTTTTGCCAATTGGGCTTGTATGCTACCTGAGTCGGCTGCCAAGTATGAACCTTCTGCACTGCTTGCATTTATTTTCTTGGCTCAAACTTGCGCTTGTGATCATTGTTGATAGGCTTAGTATCTGATACAAGCTTGTGTTCCCTTTCAGCAATGAAAGCCTTGTTCACCAGGGTTTTGAAGTCTGGGAAATTGAACATACTGAGAGTACAACGGAGTTGCGGGTTTAACCCACCAAGACACCTATCCATCTTTCTTTCCTCAGTGGCCACGTCATATTGAAAGTAACGTGACAGATGACTGAATTTCTGCAAATATTCTCCCACAGACTGACTTCCTTGGAGGAGCGCGAGAAATTCACGTTGCTTAGTCTTCATAATTCTCGTAGGGATGTGATATTTCCGGAATCATTCCTTGAATCTTGACCAGGTAATTTCTTCATCAGTAGTCCACATGGCTTTTTCATTTTCCCACCATATGGCAGCAGCACCTTCAAGATAATGTGTTACAAATGGAACCTTATCCTCTTCATTAGTTCGAGCAACCTCAAGCTTCTTTTCCATAGTTCTCAACCAATCATCTGCATCCAAGGGATCAATGGCCTGACTGAAACTGGGAGGCTTAGTCCTTTGAAAATCAGATAGCTTGGAGTGATGACCGGGCTGATTTCCATTATGTCCAACCACAGCTTGAATACTTCTGAATATTTCCATCAGATCATTATTTCGTATTTCCTCAAACATATGCAGAATTTGCTCGGTGGAGGGCGGATTTGGCGGTGGAGGAGGTGGTGGAACGTACGGCTCGGGTGAGTGTCCTGCCTGTCGTGCGGAACGACGAACAGGAGAACCCTCGCGAACGTTGCTACTACAGCCTCCCTACATCATCCTAATATGATTATTTTCTCAAGGCAATGCAACCGAGATGAGAAGCATTCAAAATAAACTAGGGAGAAGCCACCAACAAAAATCCGAGTAAAACCGAAATGATGAAGAAAATACGGCGAATAAAATAAAGTTCCAACATAATTACACATAGACTCATACATGAAAGATAACAACATGCCAGGTCCAACTACCCTCATACATGACTCGAAACATCATGACTCATATGACTACATCCATACTCCATCCTGACGACTGCGAATACTCGGAAGCTCTACTGCTCTGCAGGTGCTGCGGGGTCCTCTCCTGAAGCGGACTCGGATCCTGAATTGACGGGGTTAACTGAGACCTCCGGGTTAAAAGTGACACGACGACGCTCCCTCGAGGGCTCTCCCTCCGGGGCAGGTGGAGGGTTAATCATCGGGGCTACAGGAGTGGCGAGGAGTGATACCCACTCAATAGGAGCACTAACGGGACTCACAGTCGCGGTGCCCAAGCTACTCGGAGGAGTAACCGGGGAAACAGGGGATCGAGAACTGGCAGGAATATAGGGAGTAAATCCTACAGATGGTGGAGTAGTTGTTGGGGAACGTAGTAATTTCAAAAAAATTCCTACGCACACGCAAGATCATGGTGATGGCATAGCAACGAGAGGGGAGAGTGTATGTCCACGTACCCTCGTAGACCGTAAGCGGAAGCGTTATCACAACGCGGTTGATGTAGTCGTATGTCTTCACGATCCGACCGATCCAAGCACCGAACGTACGAGGCCTCCGAGTTCAGCACACGTTCAGCTCGATGACGATCTCCGGCCTCCGATCCAGCCGAGCTCCGAAGATGAGTTCCGTCAGCACGACGGCGTGGTGACGATGATGATGTTCTACCAGCGCAGGGCTTCGCCTAAACTCCGCGACGATATGACCGAGGTGGAATATGGTGGAGGGGGGCACCGCACACGGCTACGGAACGATCCGTAGATCAACTTGTGTGTCATGGGGTGCCCCCTGCCCCCTATATAAAGGAGTAAGGGAGGAGGAGGCCGGCCCTAGGAGGAGGGCGCGCCAAGGGGAGTCCTACTCCCACCGGGAGTAGGACTCCTTTTTTCCTAGTCCAACTAGGAGAAGGGGGGAAAGGGGGGAAGTGGAGAAGGAAGGGAGAGGGGGGCCGCGCCCCAAACCCTTTGTCCAATTCGGACTGGGCTTGGGAGGGGCGCGTGCCACCTCCTGGCTCCTTCCCACTAAAGCCCATCAAGGCCCAATACTCTTCCCCGTATTCCCGTAACTCCCCGGTACTCCAAAAAATACCTGAATCACTCGGAACCTTTCCGAACTCCGAATATAGTCGTCCAATATATCGATCTTTATGTCTCGACCATTTCGAGACTCCTCGTCATGTCCCCGATCTCATCCGGGACTCCGAACTCCTTCGGTACATCAAAACTCATAAACTCATAATATATCTGTCATCGAAACCTTAAGCGTGCGAACCCTACGGGTTCGAGAACTATGTAGACATGACCTAGAACTATTCTCGGTCAATAACCAATAGCGGAACCTGGATGCCCATATTGGTTCCTACATATTCTACGAAGATCTTTATCGGTCAAACCGCATAACAACATATGTTGTTCCCTTTGTCATCGGTATGTTACTTGCCCGAGATTCGATCGTCGGTATCCAATACCTAGTTCAATCTCGTTACCGGCAAGTCTCTTTACTCGTTACATAATGCATCATCCCGTAACCAACTCATTGGTCACATTGCTTGCAAGGCTTATAGTGATGTGCATTACCGAGAGGGCCCAGAGATACCTCTCCGACAATCGGAGTGACAAAACCTAATATCGAAATACGCCAACTCAACATGTACCTTCGGAGACACCTGTAGTACTCCTTTATAATCACCTAGTTACGTTGTGACGTTTGGTAGTACCCAAAGTGTTCCTCCGGTAAACGGGAGTTGCATAATCTCATAGTTACAGGAACATGTATAAGTCATGAAGAAAGCAATAGCAACATACTAAACGATCAAGTGCTAAGCTAACGGAATGGGTCAAGTCAATCACATCATTCTCCTAATGATGTGATCACGTTAATCAAATGACAACTCTTTTGTCCATGGCTAGGAAACATAACCATCTTTGATAAACGAGCTAGTCAAGTAGAGGCATACTAGTGACACACATGTATTATGTTTCCGGTTAATACAATTCTAGCATGAATAATAAACATTTATCATGATATAAGGAAATAAATAATAACTTTATTATTGCCTCTAGGGCATATTTCCTTCAGTAGTGGCTGAGCTAGCAGAGACTAAAGCAGAGGCTAAAGCAGAGGCTAAAGCAGTACGGGCACGACTCAGCTCACAAGCCAGCTCGTAGATCAGAAGATAGCTAGCAGTGATATAGCGAGAAAGGTGGCTAGCTACACTATCAGACTCCGGGTCAATGACAGGGAAACGGACACGACCATTATCGTGGAGAGAAGGATAGTAGTGGAAACCTGGGTGGTTCTGCATCCGAACCTCGTTGTAACGGAGCTCAACGAGTAACTCGAATGCAGCAAACTGGACAGCCTGATAAGCGGTAGAAGCATAGCCGCTTCGAGAAGTACGAGTGTAAGTGCTGGAATCGGAACTGGTACACAGAGTAACCACGGCGTGATACTCATACACTGAGTCAGCTAGACGCTCCTGGTACACACGATACACTGGATCGTCACCGTGAGGGTACAGCCGACACCACACGTTATGAAGGAGATGCGGCGACGTGTACGGCATCAGCTACAACTGGCACGGATACAGCACCGGAGCCATCTACACTCACAACCATTAGCATGTTAGCATAAAAATAAACATCAGTGCATGCAATGCAACAACCAGCTACAAAATGCTACCGGCACTCAACTACAAATCGTATCTAATGTCCAATTAACTCGGTGTAGTCTAGCATGGCCTACAGTCAGCGCGGCTCTGATACCAAGCATTGTGGCACCCCGGCTCAGAGACCTTGTCTTCTGGCAACACACAACAACTTGGTACAGAAAAACAACCGCTTTATTCATGCTAGCGGAGCATAGTTCATATTACAACAGTTAGCGAGGCCAAGCGGCACACACGGTGCGGCTGAACAATATGTACATTATTTAGTAAACATAAAAGGGGCCTCGATCATGACAACTACGCGGCAGCGGAACAACGTCGTAGCGGGACTCCATAGCACAGGGAAACCGATGTGGACACGATCTAGACTCGGACATCTCTCCTTCCACCGAGACTTTCCTGAAATCTGGCATGACACGCCAGTCAGTACATTGAATGTACTTGCAAGCTCACAACAAGCATAAACATAATGACAAACAATATCATGATACTTAACCAATTAATAACAATGCAACAATATATCCAACATGCTGTGAATATGCTCAAGTGGTACTCATCCCATGGACTGGCTTACCAAACATGATCATTTACAGACCACAAACATGAAGAACTCAACGACAATCTCGTGATCCTTACGGCGATCACAACCCTGACCAACACCTGGTCTCAAACCGTGATCCTTACGGCGATCACAACCAGACCACACCTGGTCCAACTCATCACAATGGCCTCACAGCCATCACCTAAGTGCAATCTTAGTGTGCAAATTCATTAAGTGTTGACCCATGGTGTACCTTGCTTTCAAGCATGTCCGTAACCGTGGACTCGGCTATCGATAGATTATTACACTCTGCAGAGGTAGCGCACCCGACCCACACTACGGAACCCATGGCCTCGCACTCCCATTCGGGTGGACCAACGACATTCCAACGAAACCACTTCATTGTCATGACACTCTCCTGGCCACTCCGACTCAATCCCCATCGGGCTAGTCCTGGGTGGCCCCGTGTCTACCTCAAGACACCTCAAACCACCGTCGTGGCAATGATCCACTCTGGGACCCAAACACTTAACTCATCAACGGGCACACAAGGTTATGCTTGCTTACCGGGCCAGCGTACAACACGCCCATAACCTTCCCTAGATGGAGGCACCGACCAGAGGCACGACAATGAAACGCATTAAGGCCGTCCCATACCGGCAAATGTGGTTGCACTGGGAAAAACTCGTTTCAGCGGCACCACGACCCAGTCAACAACATATTCAAGTTGAATTATTTACCAGGTTCAACTTAAAGTGAAAGTAACCGGTGTCATAATGCCATGCTATACATCACTAACATTTGCATCACATAACCATGAAAATAACTAAATCAATTACGCTCCCACGGAGCCATCATAAACTCAAGATACTTCTCTGGTTAAGATCAAACCTCACTTAAACCAGAATCATTTCTAGCAATCTCATCATTTTTCATCATGCAAGAATAATAATTAAACTAGTTATTAACCTCCATGACCATATCATTTTATTGTTACTCATATCTAAGTTCTTGTTAGCTTATCAGCAAGATTCATTTAAAACTTTTTGTAAATCAAGCATACTTAACACGACAAGCATTTAACAGAATATAATTATCATAACAATTATTAAAATGTATGAATAATCATAAGTTCAAGTAGGAAAATCACAAATATTGAAGTGGCACTATGAAAATGTTGATGTGGCTTGTCTTAGTGCTGATGAGGTTCACAAATCTCCTGGTGATCCTCAAGACAAGCTTGCTCTTCTGAAAATAAATAAAACCACAAAAAGAAAACATCAAGAAACCTTCTAAAAATTACCAGAAAATCTAGACATCAAGGAAAAATCCCATCTTTTGGTGCTGTTAGATTTTTGGACAAAGAACACAATGCAAAAAGAATCAATGCATTTGGACCTATAGATAAAAAGTTATGGCTGTCTGAAGTTTCCTGGATTTAAATGAATTTGAAATAAAAATAAATAGACCGGGGGGTGACGTCGAAGGCGTAAAAGCCCAGGGCGCCTAGACTCGTACCGCTTCGTGCGTGTACTGAGTGGCTGACTAGCGGGCCCCGCTAGTCAGGCCAGAAGGAGGGGGAGAGGGAAACAGAGGGAGGCAGAGCTTCACCATTGCACATGCCGGCAACGAGGGATCTTGGGGCCAAACGAGAGGGGGGTCGAAGGAGAAGAAGATGGTGCACCTGCCCGTACCCGTAGCGTGGCTAGAGGTGACCAGACGGCGTCGGAAACGGCCTCTCCAGCGGAGGCAGAAGGCAGCGGTCGCTAGAGACGAAGACGACGGCGGCTCGGGGCGGCTCCAGGGGCTCCAACGGGGTGGAACGGCTTCACCGAGGAGTGGCGGAGGCCCTGGCAGGGTCGCCCTAGCCTGGGAGGGGTTGGAGCTGCGGGGACAATCCGGAGGGGATCGCCGGCGAGCTCAGGCTTCAGGACGGCAGCCCGAGGCCTGCCCGGCCGGGCTACGGCTTCTACTGGCTTGTGGAGGGTGTGGGAGTAGCTGCGGGTGCTCAAGGAGGGCTGGGGTGGCGGCATTTATAGGCGGGCAGCGAGAGGGGTTCGGGCTCCGCCGGAGGACACCTGTCCACGGCGCCCGGCAACGAACGACGCCAGTGAGAGAGGGGGAATATGACGAAGGTCACGCGGGAACTATTAGCGGGCGTGGACGAGCATAACGGCGAGGGGGAAGACGACGAGCATAGTGCACCGCGCACTGTGTCATTGGCCGGACCGTGCCTGTGCCCGCTGCGGCGAGCTCCGGCGTCGACGAGTGCCAGGGGGAAGTTAAGGGAGTGGAGACGGGGATGGTGGCGAGGCTTGGCATGCTCGGGCAGGCTGGGCTGCGAGCACGCGCTCAACAGAGTGCTAGGCGGCACGCAGAGCGCGTGTTTTGCATTCCTGCACGCCCGGACAAACACGGTCACCACGTGAACTGTGACATCAGGCCACCCTAAGCAATAACTTGATGTCTGGCATGTAGTCCTTGGTAGTTTGGAGTGTTACCACGGTTGGGCTTGGATCCAGGTGCAGTAGAAATGGATTTGTACTGCTAGCAAGTTTTTGGACAGTAACTTTGGAGGTTTACTGTGGTCAAACCACCGGGAGTTAAGTGCTGAGCTTTGGAGGCTTGCTTACACTTATTAAGGTAAATAGGCACAAGAAAAACCAGCTACAATGGAGCTAGTAAAATGGTAGTTGCTATAGAAACTACCATTTGTGTCCAGAAATGAATTTATTTTCTGTAGCTAAAATATTCGAAAGAGTGAGGAAATATTTTTGCTCAGAAAGGTGCCCTAGGGTTCAAAGAATAATTGGGATTTTTCTCAGGATTGTTGGGGCAAGAAAAATTAAGGTTGCTTTGGAGCACAAAGGGCTAGCTAGGGTTTTGGATGGCAAAATGAATATTTTCATTTAAGAAAAATATTCCAAGCAATATTTTGAGTTGATCCAGAGGTGAAATGATGGTTTTGAGGAGGAGAGGGAGCACTTGGGTGAAAGTCAAGGGGTACCCAAGTGGTTAGGTCCAAATGAAGTGTCACAGCCTAGTTTTTGCCCTCTTTTCTTTGCTTGATTTTCAGCTGAGTTGGTTTTAGATTTGGAGTTTTGAATCATTCCATTTGGACTTGATCACTTGGGTACCTCTTGATTTTCACCCAAGTGCCCTCTCTCCTCTTCTAATCCATCATTTCATCCCTGGCCAACCCAACAATATTGCTTGGAATATTTTTCTTAGATGAAAAATATTCATTTTGCCTCTTAAACCCTAGCTAAACCCTTTGACCTCCAAAGCAACCCTCATTTCTGTTGCCCTAAAAATCCTGAGAAAAATCCCAAATATTCTTTAGACCCTAGGGCACATTTGTGAGCAAAAATATTTCACCACTCTTTGGAGTATTTTGGCTACAGAAAATATTTTCACTTCTGGGCTGAAATGGTAGTTTCTACAGCAACTACCTTTTTACTAGCTCCAATGTAGCTGGTTTTCCCTGTGCTTATTCACCTTAGAAAGAGTCAGTAAAACCCCAAAGCTCAGCCCTTGAATCCCTGTGGTTTGACCACACTAACTCATCAAAGTATCTGTCCAGTAACTTAACCTCTTCACCATTTCACTTCTACTGCACCTGGAAACAAACCGAGTTGTGGTAACACCTAAGTTTACTAAGGACTACACGCCAGACATCATGGATAGTGCATATGTGGCCTGATGTCACGGTCCACGCGGTGACCGCGTTCGTCCAGCGTGCTCTGCGCGTCGCCAGCGCCTCTATGGCGCGCGTGCTCGCTGCTCGGCCAGCCAGAGCGTGTCCCCCCTCGCCACCATCCTCGTATCCACCTCCTTTACTCCATCCTACCGCTCGCCGATGCCAGAGCTCACTGCAGCGAGAACGGGCACGGTCCGGCCAACGGCACAGTGCCCGCGCACTATGTTCGTCCCTTTCCTCCTCGCTCTTGTGCTTGTCCGCGTCCGTGCACAGCTCCCGCGTGACCCCCGTCGCCTTCCCTCTCTCTCTGGCACCATTCGTCGCCGGGCACCGGAGACAACTGTCCTCCGGCGGAGCCCGAGCCCTCCTTGCCGCCCCGCCTATAACCCCCCCCCTCCGCAGCCTCCTGGAGCATCGCACCTCACCACCTCTCCCTCCTATAGCCACTAGAAGCCGCAGCCCGGTCGGGCAGGCCGCGGGCTGCCGTCCCCGAGCCGAGCTCGCCGGCGATCCCCTCTGGATCGTTTCGTAGATCCGACCACCCCCAAGCCAAGGCGATCCCGCCAGGGCCTCCGCCTCTCCTCCGTGAAGCCATCGAGCCTAGCTAGAGCCCCTGGAGCCGCCCCTATCCGCCGTCTTCCTTATCTCCGGCGACCATCGTGTTCTGCCTCCGCTTGCGAGGAAGAATCCGACACCGTCCGGTCACTGTTAGCCACGCTACGGGTACGGGCAGGTGCGCAAGAACCTTTTCCGTCGATCCCTCCCTCTCGTTTTCCTCCAAGAAGCCTCAACGCCGGTGTAAGCTGCGGCAAAGCGCCGCGCCTCTCTGTTTCTTTCTCCCCTCCATCCGGCCTGACTAGCGGGGCCCGCTAGTCAGCCACTCACTATGCGCGCGAAGCGGTATGAGTGGTGGCGCCCTGGGAAAATACGCCATCGACGTCACCCCCCCCTCTGTTTTCTTTTTCAAATTCATTTAAATTCCAGTAGCATTCAAACAGCCATAACTTTTATTCTACAAATCCAAATGCAATGTTTCTTTTTGCATCGTGTTCTTTGTCCAAAAATCTAATAGCTCCCAAAAGATGGGATTTTTCCTTGTTGTCTAGATTTTTTGGCAATTTTCAGAAGGTTTCTTGATATTTTCTTTTGTGGCTTTTGAATGTTTTCAGAGGAACCAGCTTGTCTTGAGGATCACTAGGAGCCTTGTGAACCTCATCAGTACTAAGGCAAGCCACAGTAACATTTTCATGGTGCCACTTCAATATTTATGATTTTCATACATGAACTTATGAATATTGATGCATTTAAATTAGTTATATAATAAATATATTATGTTATATGCTTGTTATGTTAAAATGCCTGAACTTTAGTATGTTTGAAGTAAATATTGTTTCTAAGATAATGAGAACTTAGTTGCAAGTGATAAATAAATAATATGGTCATAGAGTTGATGAGTAATTGGAATAATATTTTTGCATGAGGTATAATGATGATAGTTGCTAGAAATAGTTCTGGTATAAGTAAAGAGAGGTTTTAACCAGTATAGTACCATGAGTTTATGTTGGCTCCGTGGGAGCGTGATTGGTGCAATCTTTGCACGTTATGTGAGGCATATGTTAAGTGATGCATGGTATGGCAGTATGACACCGGTTATTTTATTTTCACATTAAGTTGAAGATGATTAATAATTCAACTTGAACATGTTGTTGACCGGGTCGTGGTGCCGCTGAAACGAGTCTTTCCCAGTGCAACCACATTTGCCGGTATGGGACGGCCTTAATGCGTTTAATTTTCATGCCTCTGGTCGGTACCTCAATTTAGAGAAGGTTATGGGTGTGTTGTACCCTGGCCCGGTAGGCAAGCATAACCTTGTGAGCCCGTTGTTAAGTTAATTTTGGTACCGGATCCCAGTGTGGATCGTGGCCACGACGGTGGTCGAGGTGTCTGGAGGTAGACACGGGGCCACCCAGGACTAGCCCGGTGGGGTCTGAGTCGGAGGGGCCGGGAGAGTGTCATGACAGTGAAATGGTTTCGTCGAAACGCCGTTGGTCCGCCCGGATGGGAGGGTGAGGCCATGGGTTCTGTAGTGTGGGTACAGCGTACTAACCTCTGCAGAGTGTATTTAATCTATCGATAGCCGAGTCCATGGATACAGACACGCTCGAAAGTAAGGTACACCATGGGTCAACACTTAATAAATAGGGATAATTAATTTGGTGCCCCTAGTTGTGTCCCACTCGGCAGGTTTACCCCTAGTTTCTGAAAACACTTGTTCCTGCCCAAACCACTTTGCTCCTCTTATGCTTTTGCCCTTTGACCATTTGACCATCACTTTGAAAACTTCATAAAAAATTCATACTAACTCAGAAAAATTCAAATAAGATATCAAAATGTTTAGAAAAGCATCACCTATATGTGCATGTCATTTTCATTCGTGAAAAAAAGTGTTGGCCAGTCCCCATCTTAGTTTTAGCTCAAATGATCTTAGCATGAATAGTAAAATCTAAAAAACTTCTAAAAATTCTAAAAAAAATTGGTGTGAAACTTTGACCAAAGTTTTGAGTGCTTGCCAAGTTTCATGAGGGAATGAACTTCGTGGAAGTCGTGGCAAAAAAACAAAAATTAATGCTCCAAAATTTCATTTTTTTGCCACGACTTCCACGAATGTCATTTCCTTATGAAACTTGGCAAGCACTCAAAACATAGGTCAAAGTTTGCCACCAATTTTTTTTAGAATTTTTAGATTTTTTTTTAGATTTTACAATTCATGCTAAGATCATATGAGCTAAAATTGAGATGGGGACTGGCCAATACTTTTTTCATGAATTCAAATGACATGCACCTATAGGTGATGCTTTTCTGAACATTTTGATATCTTATTTGAATTTTTCTGAGTTAGTATGAAATTTTTATGAAGTTTTCAAAGTGATGGTCAAACGGTCAAAGGGCAAAAGCATAAGAGGAGCAAAGTGGTTTGGGCAGGAACAAGTGTTTCCGGAAACTAGGGGTAAACCTGCCGAGTGTGACCCAACTAGGGGCATAAAATCAATTATCCCTAATAAATATGCACACTAAATTGCCCTAAGGATGACAGTGAGGTCATCGGGTTGAGTTGGACATGAGTTGTCGGGTTGTGATCACCATAAGGATCACGGGCCATGAGATGGTCGGGTTGTGATCGCCGTAAGGATCACGAGTATGTATTGGTAATATTTTGGTTGTTGGTCACACCTGGTAAGCAAGTCGGGAGAATGAGTACCTGTTGAGCACTGTCACAGCATGTTGGTTATATAGTTGCATTGTTGATTAAATTGGATAAATATCATAATATTGTCTGTCATCTTGTTTATGCTTATTGTGAGCTTGCAAGTACATTCAATGTACTGACTTGGCGTGTCATGCCAGATTTTAGGAAAGTCCCATTGGAAAGGAGTGCTGCCTGAGTCTAGACCGTGTCCACGTTGGTGTCCTTGTGCTATGGAGTCCCGATACGATGTTGTTCTGCTGCCGAGTAGTTGTCATGATCGAGGCCCCTTTATGTTCACTAAATAATGTACATATTGTTCAGCCGCACCGTGTGTGCTGCTTGGCCTCGCTAACTGTTGTAATATGAACTATGTTCCGCTAGCATGAATAAAGCGGTTGTTTTCTGTACCATGTTGTTGTGTGTTGCCAGAAGACAAGGTCTCTGGGCTGGCAATGCAGGGTAAACCGGTCGCTGTGAGCCGGGGTGCCACAATGCTTGGTATCAGAGCTGCGCTGACTGTAGGCCACGCTAGACTAAGCCGAGTTAACTAGGCGCTAGATACGAGTTGTAGCTGAGTGTCGATAATAGCTGTAGCTGATTGTTGCATTGCATGCACTGATTATATTTTCCTATGCTAACCTGCTAATGGTTGTGAGTGTAGATGGCTCCGGTGCTGTATCCGTGCCAGTTGCAGCTGATGCCGTATACGTCGCCGCATCTCCTCACGTGTGGCGTCGGTTGTACCCTCACGGAGACGATCCAGTCTATCGTGTGTACCGGGAGCGCCTAGTTGACTCAGTTGTAACGCCCCGAGACCGACGCTCCAGAAGACTTCCAGCTACTCCGAGTTTCGTCGTGTGATTTGTCTTGTTTGTTGCATCTCTTGCATTGCATCATGTCATCATGCCATCATATCATTAATTTTATAACTCTTTCAAATAAATTGTCTGGATCTTCGGTCCATTTAAATCGAGGGAAGGGTGACTTCTCTTTATAACATATTCCCCCAATATTAGGGAGCTATAATAAAAATATTCCATTAACTTTGGAATCACCATAACACACCTGCAGTTTAAGTTCCATGCATTTTCTATCTAAATTCCTTGCCTCAAACTTTGCCAACAATTCTTTCTCCATTTATTGTGGCTCCTCCTAAATTCTCAACATTTTTGGACACTCCTAAATCCTAGACTCCATTCAAACTCCTTTGGCGCAAGTTAAATAATTTTGGGTTTAACTTCGCCTATTTTGCTAGAACCACTTTTGTTGGGTTGGAAACATTCCATAAAGCCTTACAAAAATATCCCACCATTGTACTCTTCTCCATGGCCTCTTCTCTTGATTCTTTTTGGTCTCTCTCTATTTTTCTGTAAGGAGTATATCAAGAGAGAGGGGAGCAGTGCATTGCCGAAGCCCGCTTAAGGCCCACCTGCGGCCTGACCTAGCCGGCCCAAGAGGCCTGCCCAATCTCCTCTTATCCACCCACTCGCTCGACCCCCTCTCCCTCGTTCCCCTGCTAGCGCCGCCACTCACACGCACGCATCGAGCCAGGGAGTGGAGCTCCCTGCGCCCGATCCCCTCGCCGGCTTGCCGCCACTACCGCGAGTCCTCCGTCGCGCCGTCCCTACCTCCCAGAGCTGTCGCCCCGTTCAGCCCCGCCGTCGCTTCGCATCCACGTGCCCCCTCGAGCCGCTCCCTCCTCCGCCATCGTCCGACCATCTTCTGCCGCTGCTCTACCTCCTGCTTGAGCTCCGAAGTCCGCCGTCTTCCACGACCGGCCGGACTCTGCTTCCTCGCCTCGCCGCCTTGGCCTCGCCAAGCTCGCCGGCAGCCATGAGCTCGCCTATCCCCGCCGTCCTTCTCCGTCGCGCGCCTCCTGCCTGCTCGCTAGTGCCAAGGCGATCCTCTTCCTCCGCGTCCGACCCTGTTGCTGCTCTGCCGCACCATCGCGTTTCATTTCTTCATCGCCAAGGCCAAGTGCAGGACGCCTCCTCTCCTCCTCACTTCGTCCGCGTCGCCGGGATCGCGGCAAGTCCCTCGCTGTTGTCCTTTGCTCGGGAACGAGCTCGGCCCCGCGCCCTGGCCTCGTCCCATGCCCAGATCTCCCTGCGCCTCACCACCTGCTGCCTCCTCTGCATTGCGCCAAGCCCCGTTCCTGCCTCTGTTCGAGAGGACGATGCTGCAGACGCGCCCAGTCGCTCACGTTGACCGCGACCTGCCCATCTCCTTCGCCTCCTTGCTATTGCTGTTGACGCCAAGTCCCTCTTCTAGATCTATGTATGACCTTTGTAATGATGTGCCAAGTACCTCTACGGGCGCACTGAACGGCTACGAACCATGCACGACTACAACGGGAACGGGTACCCGATTGCCCCGAAGAACTCGGATTCGTCAAGTACCTCTCCAAAACGAACGTGTACAACTAATTCCACTACCGTCGCTATGTGAACAACTACTTCCCACGACGACTCGTGAACGACTACTTCCTCTACATCGTACCGAACCCGAACCGCTCCGAAAATGCACGCTTCAAAGGTATAACACCGAGACGATGCCCGTGAACGAATGCATGTTGTATGAGATGCTCATGTTCGAACCGTGTCCGAGTTATTATTGCACATTCCTCCTCGGTTTCCAAGCCGTCGACCCATGTGGGACACCCGGTATCCGGGAGCACCCCACCATCTTGCATGACTCGCGCACGCTCACTTCCTTTTGCACCGGTATCTCCATGAGCTACCGGAACCGATATGGTGCCGTGGCATCATTTTCGGATTCGTTGCCATGGCACCCGTTTTGTTCCGCCATAGAGACCAAATGCTTCATAACATGCTCTTGTCAACATTTTCATAAATATTGCATAAAACTTGCATATGTCATCCGCATCATCATAACAACAATTAAAATGTTTAAAATTGTTGCTTGCTTTAAATTGCTAAATAACATGGGGATTTTCCGGAAGTGTTGTTTGTGTTTCCGGCCTCATTTAAACTTGCCTAAATATGTAGTTTAATTATGCTTCACCTCTTGCCATGTTAACCAACATTTAATCTTGTCTTGTTCATAACCGAGAGAGAAACTAAATAATTGATGTGGTGTTCCGTCAATATGCAACTCATTGCATATTGAGCTCCACTTAATTTGTAGTATTGTTTGTGCACTTTTCCATGCCATGCCTCATTAAACCGGACATGCATCATACTTGTTTGTGCATCATGACATGTTTATGCTTGTGTGTTTACCATGTTGTTTGTTTCTTTCCGGTTTGCTTCTCTCGTTAGCTTCGGTTTCATTCCGGAGTTGTGAGGATTCGTGCGACTTCGTCCGTTTGTCTTCTTCATGGACTCGTTCTTCTTCCTTGCGGGATCTCAGGCAAGATGACCAGACCCTCGAAATCACTTCTATCTTTGCTTGCTAGATGCTCGCTCTTTTGCTATGCCTATGCTACGATGCCTACCACTTGCTATATCATGCCTCCCATGTTGCCATGTCAAGCCTCTAACCATCCTTTCCTAGCAAACCGTTGTTCGGCTATGTTACCGCTTTGCTCAGCCCCTCTTATAGTGTTGTTAGTTGCAGGTGAAGATGAAGTTTGTTCCTTGTTGGAACATGGAGATGTTGTTCCTTGTTGGAACATGTTTACTTGTTGGGATATCACAATATTTCTTATTTAATTAATGCACCTATATACTTGGTAAAGGGTGGAAGGCTCGGCCTTATGCCTGGTGTTTTGTTCCACTCTTGCCGCCCTAGTTTCCGTCATATCGCTATTATGTTCCTGGATTTTGCGTCCCTAACGCGGTTGGGTGATTTATGGGACCCCCTTGACAGTTCGCTTTGAATAAGACTCCTCCAGCAAGGCCCAACCTTGGTTTTACCATTTGACTACCTACCACATATACCCCTTCCCTTGGGTTCTGCAGACTCAAGGGTCATCTTTATTTTAGCCCCCCCCTCCCCCGGGCCAGTGCTCCTTCGAGTGTTGGTCCAAAACGGGCAGACTGCGGGGCCACCACGGGGCAACTCGAGGGCTGGTTTTACTCGTAGGCTGACCTATCCGGTGTGCCCTGAGAACGAGGTACGTGCGACTCCTATCGGGATTTGTCGGCACATCCGGGCGGCTTTGCTGGTCTTGTTTTATTACTGTCGAAATGTCTTGTAGTCCGGGATTCCGAGACTGATCGGGTCTTCCCGGTAGAAGGAATATCCTTCATTGATTGCGAGAGCTTATAATGGGCTAAGTTGGGACACCCCTGCAGGGTATTATCTTTTGAAAGCCGTGCCTGCGGTTATGAGGCAGATGGGAATTTGTTAATGTCCGGTTGTAGAAAACCCGAAGTTGGCCTTAATTAAAATACATCAACCGCGTGTGTAACCATGATGGTCTCTTCTCGGCGGAGTCCGGGAAGTGAACACGGTGTTGGAGTTATGTTTGACGTAAGTAGTTTCAGGATCACTTCTTGATCGCTACTAGCTTCACGACCGTGCCTTGCTTCTCTTCTCGCTCTCTTTTGCGATTGTAGCCACCATATATGCTAGTCGCTTGCTGCAGCTCCACCTCATTACTCCATCCTTCCTATAAGCTTAAATAGTCTTGATCTCGCGGGTGTGAGATTGCTGAGTCCTCGTGACTCACAGATACTTCCAAAACCAGTTTGCAAGTGCCAATGAAACCGTGCAGGTGACGCATCCGAGCTCAAGGAGGAGCTCGATGAAGATCTTGCCCTTTGTGTTGTTTCGTTCTAGTTGATCAGTAGTGGAGCCCGGTTGGGGTCGATCGGGGACCTTTGTCGCATTTGGGGTTCTTCTTTTATTTTGGTTCCGTAGTCGGACCTTGATTGTATCTGGATGATGTAATGCTTTACTCATGTATTGTGTGAAGTGGCGATTGTAAGCCAACTATGTATCTCTTTCCCTTATGTATTACATGGGTTGTGTGAAGATTACCTCACTTGCGACATTGCTTTCAATGCGGTTATGCCTCTAAGTCATGCTTCGACACGTGGGGGATATGGCCGCATCGAGGGCGTTACAAGTTGGTAATCAGAGCCTTCCCCGACCTTAGGAGCCCCACTGCTTGATCGTTTTTAGCGGCCGAGTTGTGTCTAGAAAAATGTTTTGAGTCATTCAGGATTATATATATCGGAGAGTTAGGAATTCTTTTTACTCCCCAGTCTCTTCATCGCTCTGGTAAGGCATCCTGACGTAGAGTTTTGACTCTTCTCTTCTCAAATTTCACTAAATTTTTTTTTAGGATCACACGGGTATCTTGGAATCGTTCCGATGGTTTTATGATGAGAACATTGTCTTGGTGCCTCCTGTCAGGGGTTTAGTGGAAGTGTCCCGGGGAGTTGAGCTCTGAGGTGTTGTCGCCATAATTTTATCGTTGCAGTTCTGGAATACCTGAGTTTAGTACGCCAACATCGAAAATCTCTTTTATGTAGTTCGTTGGTGAGATAACCTCGACGCCACCCAGTACTGGGGCGGGAGTTCGGGAGTATCGCCATAACTTGTATAACGGATGCTTTTCGAAGGTTGAGGTAGACGATTTCCGAAGGTTTCTTGGTTATGTGTTGAAGGATGGATACAGCTGGATGTAGGATTTGCTAGTTTTGGGTGAAATATTATGCTTTCCCTGTATCCCCAACACCTAATTGCATAACCAGAAAGTTTCGGGAGTTTATAAGTGGGAATTCTAGTAGCTTATAGGATATCTTTCCGACAGATGTATGATATGAGATTGGGGTTCGACGTCTAGTGGTCCGCCTATCCACGGTCGTTTTTTACAGTGGTCTCGTTGTGTCTTAAAGAATCCTTGGCTATGCCGATTCGGGGACACTTTGTATGTCATGTGCACTGCCTTGTACATGATGGTGTTGTACGATCGAGCCCGTGTAGGCCCCACCACGAAAACTTCGGACGAAATCTCTATCATATGTTTGTTCCGGCTTATTCTGCAAGCCAGTCCTTTGTTTTTGTTTTGAGTTGTGGTATTCGAGTTGCTTCAATGTCAAGTGTTGATTCCATACCTTTCCGAAATGGTGTTCTCATACTCCGATGTGAATACCAATCCTTCTCGACAATCGAGATTGTCATGTCAATCCTTTTCAACCGGCGTGTTTCTCTTCAAGTGGATCCAATCACTTCAACATCAGCAAGACCAATTATCATTTCTTCTCAACGGTGTTTGTTTCATCCGTCTCCAAGTTGCCTTTGTTTTTTCCCGCCCACCCACCCTTATTCCTCAAGGACTAAGATTTCTTTACCAAGTATCCTTTTATTTTTGTGAAGTTTCTCCATTCTTTTCCGTCAATGTTCTTACCCGGTGGTTCTCAAGAAGATGTTCTACTAGTTCGTCATTCCTCATTCCTTTCTCTTCTCCGGTGGATTCAAGTCAAGTTTTGTTGATCATACCTTTTTCCTCATTTCAATGTCTTCTCATACCGGTGCACCTCATTATCATTCTACTTCTCGCTATTTGTTATTCCGGAGTGCTCAAGATATCTCAAAGATTCGTGTTTCCACTCTGCATTCGTTCAAGCTCTTTCGAGATTGGTATCTCATTCAAGTCATTTAATTCAACCGGTGCAACATCTCTTTTAAATCTTTTCAACGGTGTTCTTTTGAGTGGGCCCATAACCCACAGGTCTTTTCCCAGGATCTTACCTAACTCTTCTATTTTCCCAGAGCTATCCTAAATTCTTCTCCAAGTTTGACGTAAGAATGAGTTATCATCAGTCGAATGCTTTTCTCCAAGATCTTTCAAATTCTTTTCATAGTTGGCTCAACCTCTTCGCTTTTGATTCTTCCGGTGTGCCTCAATAATTCTTGGTGGTGTTTCTCGTTGTCATTCTCATCATTTGAAGACCGAAGAAGAGTTTCTCTTTAATCTTGCTCTATTCTCTTCAAGATTCATGGTGCTAGCTTGTTGCCATCCTCTCATAATTGTTTTCGATTGTGAGAATCTTTTTCACCCATCTGGAGCATTTTAGGAGTCTTTTCAGTTTCATTCTTTGAAGCCCATCATCTCAGTATTATTCATTCAAGCTTTCAGCTCTCGTTCTCCAAATCATACCGGTGCATCATTCAAGTATTCTCTAATCAGCTCGTGATCTATTCGTTCATTTGTATCTAAATACCTTCAAGTATCTTCATTCATTTTGCAATTCTTCCCGGTGATTTGTGCATTTGCTACATTCAATTTCAATTCTTACGGTGGTTCGTTCAAGAGTTCTCTTTCTAAGTTATCATAGCAATTCATTCGTTCTTTCCAAATCCTACCGGTGGTTTGTTGAAGACCTTCTCAAGTTTACGCCATATCTCTCTTAATCCTTTCTACGAGAATAAGTAGTATGCCAAATCTGTTGCTTGTCATCAATTTAAATTGGTGAAGGATACGCATAACATAATTCTTGTTCTTCTTTCATCCAAGTGATTAATTCCTTCTTTCGGAGTTTGTTCATGATGAATAAATTCTCGGTTTCAGTTGTTTCATCTTTTCTTTTCCCGGAGTTCCAAGATCTCATCATCACAAAGATCCATCTAAATCATTGCAAGGCTTCACCTTGTGTTTTCAACTTCTCTTTCTTTCTATCACCCTTTTGTTTACCGGAGTTCTTCATGGAGGCTCTACATGGTGCTTCATCAAGGATTCTTTTCATTCTTCAATCGTTCATCAAGATTTCTCTCGAAGTTAAGATCCATCAAGCCATACTTCAAAATAAACATGGTGCTCAACACATGTTTTGTTTTGAGGAGTTCAAGTATTCTTTATCTTGCATTCCAAAGTGCAATTCTTTCTACCTTATCTTCTGAGGTGGTGTTAGGTCATTCTTGATAATTTCCCTTCGCATTTCATGATTCACAAGTATTCAAGAGTGACATATTTAAATCCATCATTTTCTCTTTGTTCAAGAGATCTTTTCAACCATCAATCTCCTCATTGGAGTTATCTTGGTATAGATTTCACCTAAAGCCTTCCCTAAGGAATGTTGCTGTTTTGGTGCTTATTAACGACCCAAGTTATCTCTTTTCCATCTTGATGGAACAAGCTTTCATCTCTTCGTTAATCTCAAGCAAGCAATTGTTTCCGTTAGTGGCCGGTTGTCACCTCATAATGTTGAGATGTTTCCATAAGCCCACTACAAACTTATTCTTTTCGTAGTTGGTCTTCCAACAACTCTATTCTAACCTTCTTGCAAGGATGCCTTCCAAATTCAATTGTGGTAGAAGTTGTCATTTTCTTCTCCGTCCCTTTATCCCAACGGTCTAGCTTCTATTCTTTCGTTACAGAGGCATTGTGATGTTGCTCTCTTCACCCATCACCTCGTTTTGTCAAGATCATGTTATTTTCTTGCTTATCCATTTAACTGGAGTGTTGTGTTCTCATTCAAGTTCTTTCATCTTATCAAGTTTTGCCTCTCTTTTCAACTTGAGTGCTGTTTGAAATCCTTCTTACCCATTGTGCCATTCTTTCAATAGTTCCGGAGGCAGTGTGTTGTTGATTTCATCAAGTATCATCCCATTTTCTTATGTTCATGTTCTATTCCTTCCATGTTCAACCGGAGTGCTGCCCGAATTCTTCCTCTCTCATCTTGTTTTAACCGGAGTGGTTTCGAATTCTATCTTGTCCATTAAACTCTTGATTCATGTCTTTGCAACCTTCAAGTTCTCGTAATGTTCCTTGTTCCTCTTATCTAACGGATTGTTTGCAATCTCGTTCATCTCTGTTGTCTCTCTTTCAACTTTTCAGCCTCTCAAGGTTCTTTGGTTTCACTTATTTGTCGAAGAAGCAACTTAGTTTTACATCTTGTCTTCCTCTTCCGTTTCTCTCCGGTGCCATGCTAGATCTCGGGACGAGATCCTTTCGTAGTGGTGGAGTGTTGTAACGCCCCGAGACCGACGCTCCAGAAGACTTCCAGCTACTCCGAGTTTCGTCGTGTGATTTGTCTTGTTTGTTGCATCTCTTGCATTGCATCATGTCATCATGCCATCATATCATTAATTTTATAACTCTTTCAAATAAATTGTCTGGATCTTCGGTCCATTTAAATCGAGGGAAGGGTGACTTCTCTTTATAACATATTCCCCCAATATTAGGGAGCTATAATAAAAATATTCCATTAACTTTGGAATCACCATAACACACCTGCAGTTTAAGTTCCATGCATTTTCTATCTAAATTCCTTGCCTCAAACTTTGCCAACAATTCTTTCTCCATTTATTGTGGCTCCTCCTAAATTCTCAACATTTTTGGACACTCCTAAATCCTAGACTCCATTCAAACTCCTTTGGCGCAAGTTAAATAATTTGGGTTTAACTTCGCCTATTTTGCTAGAACCACTTTTGTTGGGTTGGAAACATTCCATAAAGCCTTACAAAAATATCCCACCATTGTACTCTTCTCCATGGCCTCTTCTCTTGATTCTTTTTGGTCTCTCTCTATTTTTCTGTAAGGAGTATATCAAGAGAGAGGGGAGCAGTGCATTGCCGAAGCCCGCTTAAGGCCCACCTGCGGCCTGACCTAGCCGGCCCAAGAGGCCTGCCCAATCTCCTCTTATCCACCCACTCGCTCGACCCCCTCTCCCTCGTTCCCCTGCTAGCGCCGCCACTCACACGCACGCATCGAGCCAGGGAGTGGAGCTCCCTGCGCCCGATCCCCTCGCCGGCTTGCCGCCACTACCGCGAGTCCTCCGTCGCGCCGTCCCTACCTCCCAGAGCTGTCGCCCCGTTCAGCCCCGCCGTTGCTTCGCATCCGCGTGCCCCCTCGAGCCGCTCCCTCCTCCGCCATTGTCCGACCATCTTCTACCACTGCTCTACCTCCTGCTTGAGCTCCGAAGTCCGCCGTCTTCCACGACTGGCCGGACTCTGCTTCCTCGCCTCGTCGCCTTGGCCTCGCCAAGCTCGCCGGCAGCCATGAGCTCGCCTATCCCCGCCGTCCTTCTCCGTCGCGTGCCTCCTGCCTGCTCGCTAGCGCCAGGGCGATCCTCTTCCTCCGCGTCCGACCCCGCTGCTGCTCTGCCGCACCATCGCGTTTCGTTTCTTCATCGCCAAGGCCAAGTGCAGGACGCCTCCACTCCTCCTCACTTCGTCCGCGTCGCCGGGATCGCGGCAAGTCCCTCGCTGTTGTCCTTTGCTCGGGAACAAGCTCGACCCCGCGCCCTAGCCTCGTCCCATGCCCAGATCTCCCTGCGCCTCGCCGCCTGATGCCTCCTCTGCATCGCGCCAAGCCCCGTTCCTGCCTCTGTTCGAGAGGAGGATGCAGCAGACGCACCCGGTCGCTCGCGTTGACCGCGACCTGCCCACCTCCTTCGCCTCCTTGCTGTTGTTGTTGACGCCAAGTCCCTCTTCTGGATCTATGTACGACCTTTGTAATGATGTGCCAAGTACCTCTACGGGCGCACTAAACGGCTACGAACCATGCACGACTACAACGGGAACGGGTACCCGATTGCCCCGAAGAACTCGGATTCGTCAAGTACCTCTCCAAAACGAACGTGTACAACTAATTCCAATACCGTCGCTACGTGAACAACTACTTCCCACGACGACCCGTGAACGACTACTTCCTCTACATCGTACCGAACCCGAACCGCTCCAAAAATGCATGCTTCGAAGGTATAACGCCGAGACGATGCCCGTGAACGAATGCATGTTGTATGAGATGCTCATGTTCGAACCGTGTCCGAGTTATCATTGCACGTTCCTCCTCGGTTGCCAAGCCGTCGACCCATGTGGGACACCCGGTATCCGGGAGCACCCCACCATCTTGCATGACTCGCTCACGCTCACTTCCTTCTGCACCGGTATCTCCGTGAGCTACCGGAACCGATATGTTGCCGTGGCATCATTTTCGGATTCGTTGCCGTGGCACCCGTTTTGTTCCGCCATAGTGACCAAATGCTTCACAACATGCTCTTGTCAACATTTTCATAAATATTGCATAAAACTTGCATATGTCATCCGCATCATCATAACAACAATTAAATGTTTAAAATTGTTGCTTGCTTTAAATTGCTAAATAACATGGGGATTTTCCGGAAGTGTTGTTTGTGTTTCCGGCCTCATTTAAACTTGCCTAAATATGTAGTTTAATTATGCTTCACCTCTTGCCATGTTAACCAACATTCAATCTTGTCTTGTTCATAACCGAGAGAGAAACTAAATAATTGATGTGGTGTTCCGTCAATATGCAACTCGTTGCATATTGAGCTCCACTTAATTTGTAGTATTGTTTGTGCACTTTGCCATGCCATGCCTCATTAAACCGGACATGCATCATACTTGTTTGTGCATCATGACATGTTTATGCTTGTGTGTTTACCATGTTGTTTGTTTCTTTCCGGTTTGCTTCTCTCGTTAGCTTCGGTTTCGTTCCGGAGTTGTGAGGATTCATGCGACTTCGTCCGTTTGTCTTCTTCATGGACTCGTTCTTCATCCTTGCGGGATCTCAGGCAAGATGACCATACCCTTGAAATCACTTCTATCTTTGCTTGCTAGATGCTCGCTCTTTTGCTATGCCTATGCTACGATGCCTACCACTTGCTATATCATGCCTCCCATGTTGCCATGTCAAGCCTCTAACCATCCTTTCCTAGCAAACCGTTGTTTGGCTATGTTACCGCTTTGCTCAGCCCCTCTTATAGCGTTGTTAGTTGCAGGTGAAGATGAAGTTTGTTCCTTGTTGGAACATGGAGATGTTGTTCCTTGTTGGAACATGTTTACTTGTTGGGATATCACAATATTTCTTATTTAATTAATGCACCTATATACTTGGTAAAGGGTGGAAGGCTCGGCCTTATGCTTGCTGTTTTGTTCCACTCTTGCCGCCCTAGTTTCTGTCATATCGGTATTATGTTCCCGGATTTTGCGTCCCTAACGCGGTTGGGTGATTTATGGGACCCCCTTGACAGTTCGCTTTGAATAAGACTCCTCCAGCAAGGCCCAACCTTGGTTTTACCATTTGACTACCTACCACATATACCCCTTCCCTTGGGTTCTGCAGACTCAAGGGTCATCTTTATTTTAGCCCCCCCCCCCCCGGGCCAGTGCTCCTTCAAGTGTTGGTCCGAAACGGGCAGACTGCGGGGCCACCACGGGGCAACTCGAGGGCTGGTTTTACTCGTAGGCTGACCTATCCGGTGTGCCCTGAGAACGAGGTACGTGCGACTCCTATCGGGATTTGTCGGCACATCCGGGCGGCTTTGCTGGTCTTGTTTTATTACTGTCCAAATGTCTTGTAGTCCGGGATTCCAAGACTGATCGGGTCTTCCCGGTAGAAGGAATATCCTTCGTTGATCGCGAGAGCTTATAATGGGCTAAGTTCGGACACCCCTACAGGGTATTATCTTTCGAAAGCCGTGCCCGCGGTTATGAGGCAGATGGGAATTTGTTAATGTCCGGTTGTAGAAAACCCGAAGTTAACCTTAATTAAAATACATCAACCGCGTGTGTAACCGTGATGGTCTCTTCTCGGCGGAGTCCGGGAAGTGAACACGGTGTTGGAGTTATGTTTGACGTAAGTAGTTTCAGGATCACTTCTTGATCGCTACTAGCTTCACGACCGTGCCTTGCTTCTCTTCTCGCTCTCTTTTGCGATTGTAGCCACCATATATGCTAGTCGCTTGCTGCAGCTCCACCTCATTACTCCATCCTTCCTATAAGCTTAAATAGTCTTGATCTCGCGGGTGTGAGATTGCTGAGTCCTCGTGACTCACAGATACTTCCAAAACCACTTTGCAGGTGCCGATGAAACCGTGCAGGTGACGCATCCGAGCTCAAGGAGGAGCTCGATGAAGATCTTGCCCTTTGTGTTGTTTCGTTCTAGTTGATCAGTAGTGGAGCCCAGTTGGGGTCGATCGGGGACCTTTGTCACATTTGGGGTTCTTCTTTTATTTTGGTTCCGTAGTCGGACCTTGATTGTATCTGGATGATGTAATGCTTTACTCATGTATTGTGTGAAGTGGCGATTGTAAGCCAACTATGTATCTCTTTCCCTTATGTATTACATGGGTTGTGTGAAGATTACCTCACTTGCGACATTGCTTTCAATGCGGTTATGCCTCTAAGTCGTGCTTCGACACGTGGGGGATATAGCCGCATCGAGGGCGTTACATCAGTGTATGAGTATCACGCCGTGGTTACTCTGTGCACCAGTTCCAATTCCAGTTCTTACACTCGTACCTCTCGTAGAGGCTACGCTTCTTCCGCTTCTCAGGTTGTCCAGTTTGCTGCATTTGATGTACTTGTTGACCTCCGCTACAACGAGGTCGGGATGCAGAATCACCCAAGTTTCCATTACTACCCTTCTCTCCATGATAATGGTAGTGTCCGTTTCCCTGTCATTGATCCGGAGTCTGATAGTGTCGCTAGCCACCTTTTCGCTACATCACTGCTAGCTATCTTCTGATCTACGAGCTGGCTCGTGAGCTGAGTCGTGCTCGTACTGCTTTAGCCTCTACTTTAGTCTCTGCTCGCTCAGCCACTACTTCCCCATCTGTGGGATTTATTCCCTACGTTCCTGCCAGTTCTAGATCCCCTGTTTCTCCGGTTACTCCCCCGAGTAGCTCGGGCACCGCGACTGCGAGTCCCCTTAGTGCTCCTGCAGAGTGGGTTTCACTCCTCGCCACTCCTGCAGCTCCGGTGATCCACCCTCCACCTGCCCCAGAGGGAGAGCCCTCGAGGCAGCGTCATCGTGTCACTTTTAACCCAGAGGTCTCCGTTAACCCCGTTAGTTCTGGATCCGAGTCTGCATCAGGAGAGGACCCCGCAGCGCCAGCCGAGCAGTAGAGCTTTCGAGTATTCTTAGTTGTCGGGATGGAGTATGGTTGTAATCGTACTAGTCATGATGTTTCGTTTCATGTATGAGGGTAGTTGGACCTGGCATGTTGTTATCTTTCATGTATGAGTCTATGTATAATTATGTTGGACTTTATTTTATTTGCCGTATTTTCTTCGTCTTTTCGGTTTCGCTTGGTTTTTGTGCTAGCTTCTCCCTAGTTTTTGTTGAATGCTTCTCATCTCGGTTGCGTTGACTTGGGAAAATCATATTAGGATGACGCGGGGAGGCTGCAGTAGCAACGTTCGCGAGGGTTCTCCTATTCAGCGTTCTGCGCGACAGGCAGGACAATCACCCAAGCCGTACATTCCACCACCGCCTCCACCGCCAAATCCGCCCTCCACCGAGCAAATTATGTGTATGTTCGAGGAATGATGAAACAATGATCTAATGGAAATATTCAGAAGTATTCAAGCAATGGTTGGACAGAATGGAAATCAGCCTGCCTCTCACTCCAAACTGTCCAATTTTCAAAGGACTAAGCCTCCCAGTTTCAGTCAGGCCGTTGATCCCTTTGATGCAGATGATTGGTTAATAACTATGGAAAAGAAACTTGAGGTTGCTCGAACTGATGAAGAGGATAAAGTTCCATTTGTAACACATTATCTCGAAGGCGCTGCTGCCATATGGTGGAAAAGTGAGAAAGCCATAGGGACTGAGAATGAAGCAATTACCTGGTCAAGATTCAAGGAGCAGTTCCAAAGATATCACATCCCTGCAGGAATTATAAAGACTAAGCAGCGTGAATTTCTCGTGCTCCTCCAAGGAAGTCAGTCAGTGGGAGAATATTTAAAAAAATAATCACCTATCACGTTACTCTCAATTTGATGTGGCCACTGAAGAAAGGAAGATGGACTGCTTTCTTGGTGGATTAAACCCGCAACTTCGTTGTGCTCTCAGTATGTTCGATTTTCCAGATTTCCAAACCCTAGTGAACAAGGCTTTCATTGCTGAAAGGGAACACAAGCTCGTGTCAGATACTAAGTCTGCCCATAATGATCACAAACGCAAGTTTGAGCCCAAGAAGCAAATGCAACCAGTACAGAAGGTTCGTACCTGGCAGCCAACTCCGATGGCATACCAGCCCAGTTGGCAACAAAATGTTAACAAGACCACCACCCAAGTGAAGAATGGTGTGCTCAACCCAGTTATGGAGAATCGTGTGCGCAACAATTCATGTTATAGTTGTGGACAAACCGAACATTATGCCAAACAGTGTCCCAAGAACACCCGGACCAATGCTACGTTCAAGCCTCAAATCCATTATTTGGAAGCCGGTCCAAGTCAGCATGACGTCACGGGATAAGTTCATCACATTTTAGCCGACGAAGCCCAAGAAAATCTCAAAGTCATCATTGGTATGTTCCCTGTTAATAACATACCTGCAGTAATTTTATTTGACTCTGGGGCTTCCCACTCTTTTATTTCTCGGAGTTTTGTCGCCCAAAACAAATTTCCTTGTTCGCTTTTGGGCAAGAATATGTTGGTACAAACCCCGAGATCTATTATTCAAAGCAATCTTGTATGCCGCAATCTGGAAGTCAGGATCAACGAAATCCGTTTTCCGACGTCTTTGATATTGATTGAGTCTGAAAAATTGGATGTTATCTTGGGTATGAATTGGCTGACTCAGTACCAAGTATGCATAAATTGTGCGACCCGAGAAGTCAACTTGACCGGATAAGATGGACAAGCTACCAAGTTTGTTGCTCGTAGAAGCATACCCTTCAAGGAAATGGTTTTTACAGCAATAGCAGAAATGGAATTAATTCCAGTGGTCAGTGAGTTTCCCGATGTATTCCTAGAAGAACTGCCGGGCATGCCACCTGACCGAGAGCTTGAGTTTGCAATAGAACTTGTGCCCGGAACCACACCAATACACAAGAAATATTATCAAATGCCATCATCCGAGTTGGTGGAGCTAAAGAAACAGCTTGATGAAATGCTCCAGAAAGGATATATCTGCCCCAGTTCCTCGCCATGGGGATCACCCGCTATTTTTGTGGACAAGAAAGATGGCAGCCTCCGCATGTGTGTGGACTACCGACAGTTGAATGATGTCACGATCAAAAACAAGTATCCTCTACCAAGAATTGATGATTTGTTTGATCAGCTCAGTGGAGCCAAGGTATTCTCAAAGATTGATTTGCGGACTGGATATTACCAACTCAAAATTAAAAAGGAGGATATTCCCAAGACCGCGTTCACCACTCGCTACGGTCTTTATGAATATACCGTCATGTCCTTCGGCCTCACCAACACCCCCGCCTTCTTCATGCACATGATGAACAAAGTGTTCATGAATTTCCTTGATAAGTTCATGGTCGTCTTCATCGATGATATACTTATTTACTCAAGAAGTGAAGAAGAGCATAAAGGACACCTCCGCGCACTGCTACAACGACTCCGTGAGCACCAGTTGTACGCCAAGTTCAGCAAATGCGAGTTTTGGCTCAAGCAAGTTGGATTCCTCGGGCATGTACTATCCGCTGAAGGAATAGCCATGGACCAAAGCAAAGTAAAAGACATGCTCGACTGGTTGCCACCCGCCACCGTGTCTCAGATCAGGAGTTTTCTTGGATTAGCCGGATATTACCGTCAATTTATTGAAGGGTTCTCCAAGATTGCTAAGCCCATGACAGAGTTGCTTAAAAAGGATAAGAAGTTTGAATGGATGTCGGACTGTGAGAAAAGTTACACCGAGTTAAACAAGCGCTTAACAACTGCGCCGATATTAACACTTCCAGATATCTACCGCAGCTTTGACGTATATTGCGACGCTTCCCGGAAAGGACTTGGGTGCATGCTTATGCAAGATGGCAAGGTAGTAGCCTACGCCTCACGGCAGCTACGACCCCATGAAGGAAATTACCCCACTCATGATTTGGAATTGGCCGCGATGGTTCATGCTTTAAAAATTTGGAGACACTACCTCATTGGAAAAGGTGCCAAATTTTACCGACCACAAAAGTCTCAAATACGTATTTACTCATCCAGATTTAAACCTCCGTCAGCGAAGATGGCTGGAGTTGGTCAAGACTTATGATCTTGGAATAAATTACCATCCGGGTAAGGCCAACGTGGTTGCCGATGCACTCAGCCGAAAGCCCGTCAGTTTAAACGTCATGCTGGAGTCTCTGCCTTCTGAACTCAAAGAAGAAATTGCTCATCTCAACCTTGTCATTGTTGAGGCTGGTCTTGCCAATATTCTGACGGTCACTCCTACTCTTGAGGAAGAAATCCGCAAGGCCCAGCCCGGCGATGCCAAACTGCAGAAACGCATCAAGTCATCCGATTTCTCAAAGGATCAGTACGGTACCCTCCGATTCAGGGGAAGGATTTGTGTGCCTAATCAAGCTGACCTAAAGCAGAAAATTTTGTTAGAAGCCCATGAGTCCTCGTATTCAATCCACCCTGGAGGCACAAGAATGTATGAAGACCTTCGACAAATATTTTGGTGGGATGGAATGAAGAAAGACATTGCTTATTTCGTGGCCTGTTGCGACATATGCAACAAAGTTAAGGCGGAATATCAGAAACCAGCCTGACTTCTCCAACCACTGCCTGTGTCACAATGGGAATGGGACGATGTCTATATGGATTTCATCACAGGATTACCTAGGACCCGACAAGGCAATAATGCGATCTGGGTCATAGTGGATACATTAACCAAGGTGGCTCACTTCCTCCCAGTCAAAACCTCATACCGAGCAGATGAGCTTGCCCGACTGTATGTATCCAGGATTGTCAGTTTACATGGAGTTCCCAGAACCATCACTGCTGACCGAGGTTCACTTTTCACCTCTGCTTTCTGGACCCGTCTCCATCAAGCCCTTGGGACGGAATTAAAATACAGCACCGCATATCATCCTCAGACGGATGGGCAAACGGAAAGAGTAAATCAGATACTCGAAGATATGCTCCGAGCCTGTGTTTTAGCCCAAGGACCTCAATGGGAAGATTGCTTGTCGTATGCCGAGTTCCCGTAAAACAATGGATTCCAGACCAGTTTAAAGTTGTCACCTTATGAAGCTTTGTATGGCCGTAAGTACCGCACTCCCTTAAATTGGTCTCAAACCGGAGACAGCCGCATTTTCGGAACAGATCTCATGCTAGAAGCCGAAAAGCAAGTCAAGGAGATCCGAGACAGATTACAGCTGGCCAAATCGCGACAGAAAAGTTATTACGATGCAAAGCACCGGCAGATCAGTTACGAACCCGGAGAACATGTCTACCTTCAAGTCACACCTATGAAGGGAGTAAAAAGGTTCCAAACCCGTGGAAAATTGGCACCCAGGTTTATTGGTCCATTTCTCGTCATGACACAAGTAGGTGATGTGGCATATCAGTTGGAGCTGCCTCCGGAACTGTGCGACATGCACAACGTGTTGCACGTTTCACAACTACGATGGTGCATCTCACCACCAGAGAAAAAGACCGATTTGGCAGAGATAGAGCTGGCAAAGGACTTACCCTACGAAGAGAGGCCAGTGGAAATTTTGGATCAGATGGAAAGAGTCACTCGCAGTAAGTCGCGAAAGTTTTACAAGGTTCAATGGATGCATCATACCGAGTCAGAATCAACCTGGGAATCGGCATGTTATCCAGAATGGTTTTCCCAAGCAACCGAATCTCGAGGACGAGATTCATTCTAATTGGGGGAGGTTTGTCACAGCCTGGTTTTTGCCCTCTTTTCTTTGCTTGATTTTCAGCTGAGTTGGTTTTGGATTTGGAGTTTTGAATCATTCCAATTGGACTTGATCACTTGGGTACCTCTTGATTTTCACCTAAGTGCCCCCTCTCCTCTTCTAATCCATCATTTCACCCCTGGCCAACCCAACAATATTGCTTGGACTATTTTTCTTAAATGAAAAATATTCATTTTGCCTCTTAAACCCTAGCTAAACCCTTTGACCTCCAAAGCAACCCTCATTTCTGTTGCCCTAAAAATCCTGAGAAAAATCCCAAATATTCTTTGGACTCTAGGGCACATTTCCGAGCAAATATATTTCACCACTCTTTGGAGTATTTTGGTTACAGAAAATATTTTCACTTCTGGGCTGAAATGGTAGTTTCTACAGCAACTACCTTTTTACTAGCTCCAATGTAGCTGGTTTTCCCCGTGCTTATTCACCTTAGTAAGTGTCAGTAAAACCCCAAAGCTCAACCCTTGAATCCCTGTGATTTGATCATAGTAACTATTCAAAGTTTCTGTTCAGTAACTTAACCTCTTCACCATTTCACTTCTACTGCACCTGGAAACAAACCGAGCCGTGGTAACACCTAAGTTTACTAAGGACTACACGCCAGACATCATGGTTAGTGCATATGTGGCCTGATGTCATGGTCCATGCGGTGACCGCGTTCGTCCAGCGTGCTGGCATGCCAAACGCATGCTCTGCGCGTCGCTAGCGCCTCTGTGGCGCGCGTGCTCGCTGCTCGGCCAGCCAGAGCATGTCCCCCCTTGCCACCATCCTCGTCTCCACCTCCTTTACTCCACCCTGCCACTCGCCGATGCCGGATCTCACCGTAGCGAGCACGGGCACGGTCCGGCCAACGGCACAGTGCCCGCGCACTGTGTTCGTCCCTTTCCTCCTCGCTCTTGTGCTCGTCCGCGTCCGCGCACAGCTCCCGCGTGACCCCCGTCGCCTTCCCTCTCTCTCTGGCACAATTTTTCACCGGGCGCCGGAGACAGCTGTCCTCCGGCGGAGCCCGAGCCCTCCTCGCCACCCCACCTATAAAAACCCCCCTCCGCAGCCTCCTGGAGCATTGCACCTCACCACCTCTCCCTCCTATAGCCACTAGAAGCCGCAGCCAGGCCGGGCATGCCACGGGCGGCCGTCCCCGAGCCGAGCTCGCTGGCGATCCCCTCTGGATCATTCCCGTAGCTCCGGCCACCCCCTAGCAAAGGCGACCCCGCCAGGGCCTCTGCGTCTCCTCCGTGAAGCCATCAAGCATAGCTAGAGCCCCTGGAGCCACCCCTAGCCGCCGTCTTCCTCATCTCCGGTGACCACCATGTTCTGTCTCCGCTTGCGAGGAAGAATCCGACGCTGTCCGGTCACCGTTAGCCACGCTACAGGTACGGGCAGGTGCGCAAGAACCTTCTCCGTCGATCCCTCCCTCTCGTTTTCCTCCAAGAAGCCTCAACACCGGCGTAAGCTCCGGTGAAGCGCCGTGCCTCTCTGTTTCTTTCTCCCCTCCCTCCGGCCTGACTAGCGGGGCCCCTAGTCAGCCACTCACTACGCGCGCGAAGCGGTATGACTGGTGGCACCCTGGGAAAATACGCCATCGACGTCACCCCCCCCCCTCTGTTTTCTTTTTCAAATTCATTTAAATTCCAGTAGCATTCAAACAGCCATAACTTTTATTCTACAAGTCCAAATGCAGTGATTCTTTTTGCATCGTGTTCTTTGTCCAAAAATCTAACAGCTCCCAAAAGATGGGATTTTTCCTTAATGTCTAGATTTTCTGGCAATTGTCAGAAGGTTCCTTGATATTTTCTTTTGTGGCTTTTGAATGTTTTCAGAGGAACCAGCTTGTCTTGAGGATCACCAGGAGCCTTGTGAACCTCGTCAGTACTAAGGCAAGCCACAGTAACGTTTTCATGGTGCCACTTCAATATTTATGATTTTCATACTTGAACTTATGAATATTGATGCATTTAAATTAGTTATATAATAAATATATTCTGTTATATGCTTGTTATGTTAAAATGCCTGAACTTCAGTATGTTTGAAGTAAATATTGTTGGTAAGATAATGATAACTTAGTTGCAAGTGATAAATAAATAATATGGTCATAGATTTGATGAGTAATTGGACTAATATTTTTGCATCAGGTATATTGATGATAGTTTCTAGAAATAGTTCTGGTATAAGTAAACAGAGGCTTTAAGCAGTATAGTAGCATGAGTTTATGTTGGCTCTGTGGGACCCTGATTGGTGCAATCTTTGCATGGTTATGTGATGCATATGTTAAGTGATGCATGGTATGGCAGTATGACACCGGTTATTTTATTTTCACATTAAGTTGAAGCTGATTAATAATTCAACTTGAACATGTTGTTGACCGGGTCGTGGTGCCGCTGAACGAGTCTTTCCCAGTGCAACCACATTTGCCGGTATGGGACGGCCTTAATGCGTTTCATTGTCGTGCCTCTGGTCAGTACCTCAATTTAGGGAAGGTTATGGGTGTGTTGTACCCTGGCTCGGTAGGCAAGCATAACCTTGTGAGCCCGTTGTTAAGTTAATTTTGGTACCGGGTCCCAGTGTGGATCGTGGCCACGATGGTGGTCGAGGTGTCTGGAGGTAGACACGGGGCCACCCAGGACTAGCCCGGTGGGGTCTGGAGGTGCCAGGAGAGTGTCATGACAGTGAAATGGTTTCATCGGAACGACTTTGTTCAACCCGATGGGAGGGTGAGGCCATGGGTCCCATAGTGTGGGTACAGTGTACTAACCTCTGCAGAGTGTATTTAATCTATCGATAACCGAGTCCACGGATACAGACACGCTCGAAAGTAAGGTACACCACGGGTCAACACTTAATAAATATGCACACTAAATTGCACTAAGGATGACAGTGAGGTCATCGGGTTGAGTTGGACATGAGTTGTCGGGTTGTGATCGCCGTAAGGATCACGGGCCATGAGATGGTCGGGTTGTGATCGCCGTAAGGATCACGAGTATGTGTTGGTAATATTTTGGTTGTTGGTCACACCTGGTAAGCAAGTCGGGAGAATGAGTACCTGTTGAGCACTGTCACAGCATGTTGGTTATATAGTTGCATTGTTGATTAAATTGGATAAATATCATAATATTGTTTGTCATCTTGTTTATGCTTTTTGTGAGCTTCCAAGTACATTCAATGTACCGACCTGGCTTGTCATGCCAGATTTCAGGAAAGTCCCGTTGGAAAGGAGTGCTGTCCGAGTCTAGACCGTGTCCACGTCGGTGTCCTTGTGCTATGGAGTCCCGCTACGATGTTGTTCCGCTGCCGAGTAGTTGTCATGATCGAGGCCCCTTTATGTTCACTAAATAATGTACATATTGTTCAACCGCACCGTGTGTGCCGCTTTGCCTCGCTAACTATTGTAATATGAACTATGTTCCACTAGCATGAATAAAGAGGTTGTTTTCTGTACCATGTTGTTGTGTGTTGCCAGAAGACAAGGTCTCTGGGCTGGCAATGCAGGGTAAACCGGTCGCTCTGAGCCGGGGTGCCACATGAAGTGATTAAAAAACTCCAAATTCAAAACCAACTCAACTGAAAACCAGGCAAAGAAAAGAGGGCAAAAACCAGGCTGTCACACTTGTAAATTATTTCAAATGGTAAGAGCTCAATGGCCCATTTGGCAATCTGGCCGGTGGCCTCCGCATTGTTTATAATATCGTTAAGTGGTACTTCAGAAGCCACCGTGATCGAGCACTCTTGAAAGTAGTGCCGCAGCTTGCGGGATGCCATAAAGACCGCAGATGCTATCTTTTGATAATGCAGGTATCGGGATTTGTATGGTGTAAGGATCGTTAATACGTAATATACTAGTTTTTGAAGTGGGAATTTATGTCCCTCCTCATCTTGTTCGACGACGAGCACCGCACTCACAGCCTGGTGAGTTGCATATATGTAGAGCAGCATCGGTTCATCGATGTTTGGTGCGGCTAGGATTGGGTTACTTGCTAACAGAGCTTTTATTTCTTCCAGTTCGGCTATGACAGCGTCCGTCCACACGAAGTGGTCAGTGCGGCGGAGCAGGTGGTACAATGGCAACGCCTTTTCCCCTAGTCTGGAGATAAAACGGCTTAAAGCTGCCACGCAACCAGCTAGTTTTTGGACCTGCTTGAGGTCTGTTGGTGTTGCCAACTGTGAGAGGGCTCGGATTTTAGCGGGGTTTGCTTCGATTCCTCTATTGGAGACAATGAACCCAAGCAGTTTTTCGGCTGGAACACCGAAAACGCATTTTTCCGGATTGAGCCATATGTCATACCCTTGGAGGTTGTCGACTGTAAGGCATAAGTCATCCACCAATGATTTGACATGTTTGGTTTTGATGACTACGTCATCTACATATGCCTCCATAGTTTTGCCGATTGGCTTTTCCAGGCATGTTTGAATCATGCGTTGGTACGTTGCACCGGCGTTTTTGAGCCCGAAAGGCATAGTGTTGAAGCAGAAGGGCCCATACGGAGTGATGAATGCCGTTGCGACTTGGTCGGATTCTTTCATCTTAATTTGATGGTATTCGGAGTATGCGTCGAGGAACCACAGGGAATCATGTTCTGCGGTTGCGTCAATAATCTGGTCAATTCGAGGTAGTGGGAAGGGGTCCTTAGGGCAAGCCTTATTAAGGTCTTTGAAATGGACACACAGGCGCCAGGATTTATCCTTCTTAGGTACCATGACCAGGTTTGCTAGCCAGTCTGGATGTTTGATCTCTATGATAAACCCGGCTTCGAGTAGCTTGGCTAGCTCCTCCCCCATAGCCTGTCGTTTGGGTTCGAAAAATCGGCCCAGAGTTTTCTTGACTGGTTTGTATCCTTTCAGTCTTTGTGGGATACCTGGCATATCCGAAGGGTGCCAGGAAAAAATGTCCCTGTTCTCACGTAGGAATGCGCATAATGCAGCATTGACCGGGATCCAGCTGTGCCCCAATGGAAGCTGTTTTCTTGGGGTCCGTCGGGTGGACTTGAAATTTGACTATTTTGTTTGCTAGCTTGAAGGAAGTGGATTTGGGTCTCTTATCGAGGATTACATCGTCCCTGTCCACTATGGAACGTAGGGTGGTTAATTCTCTGGCCGCGAGGGCCTCGGATAAGGCCTCGAGGGCCAGAGAGGCGGTTTTGTTTTCAGCGCGGAGTGTTATGTCCGGATCACTAGTGATAGTGATAACTCCATTTGGCCCAGGCATTTTGAGCTTCATATACCCGTAATGGGGTACGGCTTGGAAGCACGTGAATGCATCTCGCCCCAGCAAGGCATGATACCCACTATTGAAAGGTGCCACATGGAAGAGTAACTCCTTGGACCTATAGTTCTCTGGCGTGCCGAATACCACATCAAGTTTGATTTTCCCCGAGCATCTTGCTTCCCGACTAGGGATAATACCGCGAAAGGTTGTGTTACTTTGCTCAATGCGACTCCTGTCCATTTGCATTTTATTGAGCGTGTCCTCGTAGATGAGGTTCAGTCTGCTACCGCCGTCCATGAGCACTTTAGTGAGTCTAAAGCCGTCTACGATTGGGTTTAGGACCAAAGCGGCTGGTGCCCGGACTGAGCGTGATCTTGGTTCGTCATCGGCGTTGAAAGTGATCGCCGTATCGTTCCAAGGATTTACTTCTGCCACCTGGCAGATTTCGGCGAGGTCGCGGAGCACCCTTTTGCGCCAATTATTTGATGAAAAGGTCTCGAAGACCGTGAATACTTTGAGATCATTGTCCTCCGAAGAGTAGTTCTCTGGGGTGTTGGTGGTGAGGATACCCTCGCCGCTCTTGGCCACTTGCCGGAGTATCCAACATGCTCTAAGGCTATGTGTTGGTTCGTTGTTTGGCGTCATGTGAATTTGACAGGACTTGTCGAGCCATTCCTCGAGGACAGTTCTATGCTCTGTAAAGGGCTTGTTTTTCTTGTCCACGGGATGATGATTAGGTGCTCCACGAGGGTGCATCCTCTTGGCCCGTCCGGGAGATGGTCTAAAGGTATGTGGTTCCTAGCGGGTTGTCTGGGTTTTCCATGCGCTTTCCATTGCGCAGTACTTCTGATATGTGTGCCAAATCTGCAAAGTACAGTATGCGACAGCGGTTTAGGGCATTAAGGATTCCCTCATATGTACAATTGCTGCAAAATATCGAGATCGCGTCGTTGTCGCAGCAATCTTCGATCTTGTTTTTAACAAGTAAGAATCTGGCCCAAAAGTTATGGACTGTTTCTTGAGGCTGCTATCGTACATACATTAAATCACATATGTCCGTAGGACCGGAATTCCTTTGTGAATATTGCTTGTGGTGGGTGGGCGGGTTTAAATCCGAACCCAGACCCACTGTGAAGTCCGGATCCTGAGAAATTTCCGAGGTTACTAGCCCGGGCTTCGGAGCGTCCGGTGAGTTCTTAGGCTCAACGCCCAATTCTAGAGGACAAGAAGTGTCCTCCCGAAGATGGGTGTCCGGTTCTTTGAGCTTGGAAATCCAAACATACTTTGTTCTCGACTTAGGAGAAGAGTTACCGTTGGCTTGTTCCTCCATAATTGCCACCTGATGGGTGATCGACGGAGATCTGATTTCTCTCTGATCGGGTTTAAGCCCAATCCGATCATAGTCGGTTGCAACCCCCAGGGCAGCGATGTGATCTAGTAGTTCGTTTAAAGCCGATACATCTCCTGGACCCATCTTGTCGGAGTATTCAGGGCCGATGCAGAGACAATTTTTGGTGACAAGCTGGGCTGCCTCTGGCTTAATGGCCGAACGAGCGCCCATGGTGAAGCTGCCGAGCCGGAGGGTTTGCCCCAAAGCTAGGGCTTCTCCGGAAGTGATAATGTCCTTGATGAAAACGCAAGCCATCAACCCTTCTGTCAATGGCACAGAGGAACTCTCAATGAAAGCACCAATGTTGGTGTCAAAACCGGCAGATCTCGGGTAGGGGGTCCCGAACTGTGTGTCTAAGGATCAAAGGTAACAAGAGGCAGGGGACATGATGTTTACCCAGGTTCGGGCCCTCTTAATGGAGGTAATACCCTACTTCCTGCTTGATTGACTTCGAGGAGTATATGGGTTACAAGAGTTGATCTACCTCGAGATCATAATGGCTAAACCCTAGATGTCTAGCCCGTATGATTGTGATTGCCCCTACGGACTAAACCCTCTAGTTTATATAGACACCGGAGGGGGCCAGGGCTATACAAAGTCGGTTTACGGAGGAAGGAAACTACATATCCGGACGCCAAGCTTGTCATCCACGCGAAGGAGAGTCCCATCTGGACCCGGGAAAAGGCCTTCTATCTTGTATCTTCACGGCTCGTCAGCCCGGCCCATGTCACATAGGCCGGCTCCCTGAGGACCCCATAATCCAGGACCCCCTCAATACCCGCCGCGTGCCTCGACACTCATCTGACCGCATACATCGGTATGTATTATTTCCAATAAGTCATTGGCTCACTCCATTGTTTCATATAACAAAGTTTTAGTCATCTTGCCTATGAGGCATGGTTCGCAAGTATCAAATGATTCATAATCAAGTGATTCCAAAAGTCCATCTGCATGGAGTTTCTTCATGCGCTTTACACCAATATGACCTAAACGGCAGTGCCACAAATATGTTGCACTATCATTATCAACTTTGCATCTTTTGGCATCAATATTATGAATATGTGTATCACTATGATCGAGATTCAATAAACCATTAACATTGGATGTATGACCATAGAATGTTTTATTCATGTAAAAAGAATAAAAATTATTGTCTGTCTTAACGAATAACCCTATTGCAATAAACACAATCCTATCTTTTTCATGCTCAACGCAAACACCAAATAACATTTATTTAGGTTCAACACTAATCCCGAAAGTATAGGGAGTGTGCGATGATGATCATATCAATCTTGGAACCACTTCTAACACACATCATCACTTCACCCTCAACTAGTCTCCATTTATTCTGCAACTCCTGTTTTGAGTTACTAATCTTAGCAACCAAACATGTATCAAATAGCTAGGGGCTACTATGAGCACTAGTAAGGTACACATCAATAACATGTATATCAAATATACCTTTGTTAACTTTGCCATCCTTCTTATCCGCCAAATATTTGGGGTAGTTCCACATCCAGTGACCATTTCCTTTGCAGTAGAAGCACTCAGTTTCAGGCTTAGGTCCAGCTTTGCGCTTCTTCACGGGAGTGACAACTTGCTTGCCATTCTTTTTGAAGTTCCCTTTCTTTCCCTTTGCCCTTTACTTGAAACTAGTGGTCTTGTTTAATCATCAACATTTGATGCTTTTTCTTGATTTCTACCTTCGTCGATTTCAGCATCACAAAGAGTTCGGGAATCACTTTCATCATCCCTTGCATATTATAATTCATCACGAAGTTCCAGTAACTTGGTGATAGTGACTAGAGAACTATGTCAATCACTATCTTTTCTGGAAGATTAACTCCCACTTGATTCAGGCGATTGTAGTACTCAGACATTCTGAGCACATGCTTACTGGTTGAGCTATTCTCCCAATCTTGTAGGCAAAGTACTTGTCTGAGGTCTCATACCTCTCGACACGGGCATGAGTCTGAAATACCAATTTCAGCTCTTGGAACATCTCATATGCTCCATGGCATTCAAAATGTTTTTTAGGTCCCGGTTCTAAGCCGTAAAGCATGGCGCACTAAACTATCAAGTAGTCATCATACCGAGCTTGCCAAATGTTCATAACATATGCATCTACTCCTGCAATAGGTACATCATCTAGCGGTGCATCAAGGACATAATCTTTCTGTGCAGCAATGAGGATAATCCTTAGATCATGAACCCAGTCCGCTTCATTGCTACTATCATCTTTCAACTTATTTTTGTCTAGGAACATAAAAAAAATAAATGGGGAGCTACATCGTGAGCTATTGATCTACAACATAATTTGCAAATACTATCAGGACTAAGTTCATGATAAATTAAGTTCAATTAATCAAATTACTTAAGAAGTCCCACTTACATAGACATCCCACAAGTCATCTAAATGGTACGTGATCCAAATCTACTAAACCATGTCCGATCATCACGTGAGATGGAGTAGTCATCAATGGTGAACATCTCTATGTTGATCATATATACTATATGATTCACGTTCGACCTTTCGGTATCCAGTGTTCCGAGGCCATGTCTGTACATGCTAGGCTTGTCAAGTTTAACCCAAGTACTCCGCATGTGAAAAACTATCTTGCACCCGTTTTATGTGAACGTAGAGCCTATCACACCCGATCATCATGTGGTGTCTCAGCACGACAAACTGTCGCAACGGTGCATACTCAGGGAGAACACTTATACCTTGAAATTTAGTTAAGGGATCATCTTATAGCGCTACCACCGTACTAGGCAAAGTAAGATGCATAAAGATAACCATCACATGCAATCAAAATATGTGACATGATATGGCCATCATCATCTTGTGCTTTTGATCTCCATCTCCAAAGCATCGTCGTGATCTCCATTGTCACTGGCTCGACACCTTGATCTCCATCATTGCGTCATGGTCGTCTCGCCAACTATTGCTTCTACAACTATCGCTACTGCTTAGTGATAAAGTAAAGCAATTACGTGGCATTTTCATTTCGTACAGTAAAGAGACAACCATAAGGCTCCCGCCGGTTGCCGATCACTTTTACAAAACATGATCATCTCATACAATAACTTATATCACATCATGTCTTGACCATATCACATCACAAGCATTCCCTGCAAAAAGAAGTTAGACGTCCTCTAGTTTGTTGTTCCAATTTTTATGTGGCCGCTACAGGCTTGTAGCAAGAACCGTTCTTACCTACGGCAGAAAAAACCACAACGGTGATTTATCAAGTTTGCTGTTTTAACCTTCAACAAGGACCGGTCGAAGTCAAATTTGATTCAACTAAAGTAGGAGAAACAGACACCTGCCAGCCACCTTTATGCAAAACTAGTTGCATGTATGTCGGTGGAACCGATCTCATGAACGTGGTCATGTAAGGTTGATCTGGGCCGCTTCATCCAACAATACCACCGAATCAAAATAAGACATTGGTGGTAAGCAGTATGACGATCACCGGCCACAACTCTTTGTGTTCTACTCATCCATATCATGTACGCATAGACCTGGCTCATGATTCCACTGTTGGTGAACGTAGCATGCAATTTTAAAATTTTCGTACGCTCATGCAAGATCTATCTAGGAGATGCATAGCAATGAAAGGGGAAGAGTGTGTCTACGTACCCTCATAAACAGAAAGCGGAAGCGTTTGACAATACAGTTTATGTAGTCAAACTTCTTCTAGCTCCGACCGATCAAGTACCGAACATACGGCACCTCCGAGTTCTACACACGTTCAGCTCGATGATGTTCCTCACCCTCTTGATCTAGCAAGGTGTCGAGGAAGTAGATGAGTTCCGTCAGCACGATGGCGTGGTGACGGTGATGGTGAAGTGATCCACGCAGGACTTCGCCTAAGCACCGCGACAATATGACCAAGGGTGTAAACTATGGAGGGGGGCACCGCACATGGCTAACAGTTGATGTTGTGTGTTGTAGGCGCCCTCTCCCCACATATATATAGGTTGGAGGGGAGGAGAGGCAGCCAAGGGGGCATCCCAAATAGGAGGAATCCTACTTGGGGTCCTCTCCCAATTCAGCCAACCCCCCTCTCCTATTCCTATTCAGAGTAGGAAGGGAAGAGGGGGAAGGGGGAATCATATTCCCTTTTTTCCTTCCCCCTTCCCCTTTCCTTATCCAATTTCGCCAGCCCATATGGGGGGTGCACCATCCCCTTTGTGGATGGTGCATTTCCTCTCTTGGCCCATAAGGCCCATATCTTTTGTCGGGGTGCCCGGAACCCCTTCCGGTGACACGATAAGTACCCGGTGATTCCCGAAACACTTTCGGTGTCCGAATACCATCATCCTATATATCAATCTTTACCTCTCGACCATTTAGAGACTCCTCGTCATGTCCGTGATCTCATCCAGGACTCCGAACAACATTCGGTCACCAAATCACATAACTCATATAATACAATATCATCATCGAACGTTAAGCGTGCGGATCCTACGGGTTCGAGAACTAGGTAGACATGACCGAGACACCTCTCCAGTTAATAACCAATAGTGGAACCTGGATGCTCATAATGGCTCCTACATATTGTACGAAGATCTTTATCGGTCGAACCATTATGACAACATATGTTATTCTGTTTGTCATCGGTATGTTACTTGCCCGAGATTCGATCGTCGGTATCTTCATACCTAGTTCAATATCGTTGCTGGCAAGTCTCTTTACTCATTCCGTAATACATCATCCTACAACTAACTCATTAATCACTTTGCTTGCAAGGCTTCTTATGATGTGTATTACCGAGAGGGCCTAGAGATACCTCTTCGATACTCGGAGTGACAAATCCTAATCTTGATCTATGCTAACCCAACAAACACCTTCAGAGATACCTGTAGAGCATATTTATAATCACCCAGTTACGTTGTGACATTTGATAGCACACAAGGCATTCCTCCGGTATCCGGGAGTTGCATAATCTCATAGTCGAAGGAATATGTATTTGACATGAAGAAAGCAATAGCAATAAAACTGAACAATCATTATGCTAAGCTAATGGATGGGTCTTGTCCATCACATCATTCTCCTAATGATGTGATCCCGTTCATCAAATGACAACACATGTCTATGGTTAGGACACTTAACCATCTTCGATTAACGAGCTAGTCTAGTAGAGACTTACTAGGGACATGGTGTTTTGTCTATGTATCCACACATGTATCAAGTTTCCAGTTAATACAATTCTAGCATGAATAACAAAAATTTATCATGATATAAGGAAATATAAAATAACAACTTTAGTATTGCCTTTAGGGCCTATTTCCTTCAATTGCTATTAGCCTTTTTCTCTATTTGCATCTTTTATTTTCAGATCTATATTATCAAAAACCCAAAAATACCTCGTTGAATTTTATTTATCGTTATTCAATTTGCATCTAGCAATCTATCTCTTTACCAATCTTTTACCCGAGAGGGATTGACAACCCCTCTTACACATCGGGTTGCAAGTATTTGTTCTTTGTGTGCACGTACTGTTTACATAGTGTTTCTTGGTTCTCCTACTAGTTCGATAACCTTGGTTTCATAACTAAGGGAAATACCTACCGTAGTTGTGTTGCATCATCCCTTCCTCTTCGGGGAAAAACTGACATGGACACGAGCCATCATGTACATTGTTGTTAGTCTCATTTGCCATGTAAAAGTTAGTCTATCTTGCTTGCTACAATGTTAACTATTTTTCCCTAACTCATGTGTACTAACATAAACATTTCAGGATAAAGTGACATCAACACAAATTTCTCAGATAAGTACGGCATGGCCGTTAGCAAACAATAATGGGTTGGAATTGGAATGCGCTGATGTTCTAGAGCATTTTCTAGAGGCGGAAAGACAACATTCATATGCGCTCCAAGATTTAATCAAAATGTTGAGAAGGGAGATGCAAGAATGAGATGTATTAGTCACCATGGAACAAGTGACTAGAAGTTAGAAAGAATGTGGAGATTGAGCAGAGTGCAGTTTGTGCTATTTGAATCCGGGCAATCCTATTTTCTGAAGAGATCATAGTTCTTTATTTGTATGCATGATGTATGATGTGTATGTGCCCAGTGTATGTAATTTGTTGTTTGGTTGGACTTTATTATCACTGTTGATGTGCAGTAGATATAATATGTCATAATTTCTGTATTGTATAGTGTTGGATTATTCTTAGTTTCTATGGCGTAATTTATTTATTGTATAGTGTAGGTTTTTTGAGGGGATTGTATAGAGTAGTATAATTCTTAGTTACTGTATACGCTATTGTTGAAAAGGCCAAAAGCATCGACGGTGGCCAATGGGCCAAAATGTTATTGGGACGCCGTTATTTGGCTGGACCACAAATAATACGTGAATCCTAATCCACCTAGGACCTTAATGGATCGGATGGGCCCATTGTTCTTAAGTAAACCCATAAGAATCATGGGCCATTGGGTGGCAGAAATGGCATGTTGGCCCTAACAAGTGAAAGTGCTAGTTATCGACTAGAGGGGGGTGAATAGGCAATTTTTATGAAAGTCTTTAAGACGGGCAGTTAAAACACTAACTAAATAGGATGCAGTGGAAGATAAACTACACTAGTCGTGCAAAAGAGTCAAGTAAAATCCAGGTAATGACAAAGACAAGTAGCAGCTAGGTAGAGCAGATCAGAATTCAAATATAGTGTGAAGACAAATATGCAATCAGAGTGAATGTCTTCACACAATGTCTTCAAACAAAACAGGCAAGCAAAGACTTCACAAAGCTAAACAGTAAGTAAAGGAGTGAAGTGATAGAACCAGCTGCTCGATGAAGACAAGGATTTGGTAGACCAGCTCCAGTTGCAATGACAACTGTAGGTATGGTTAGGGAGGGTGAGATTGAACTCAAAAGGCCATGTCTTCACCTTATTCCCCTTGAGCTAAGGTTACTTAGACCTCGCCCAATCATTCAGGTAAGTCTTCAAGGTAGACTTCCAAACCTTCACAAACTTTGTTCACCGACGATCCACAATGACTCTTCGACACCCAAAACGCGACGCCTAACCGACTGGAAGATCACAGTCTTCAAGTGTAATAAGTCTTCAGTTCACGCGGAACAAAAAGACTTCAATGATGCCAAACACTCTTGGGCTCTGGGTGTTTTGAGTTTTGTCCTTGCAAGGATTCTCTCTCAAAGGCTTCGGAGGTGGGTTGCTCTTTGATACGTCTTCGTCGTATCTATAATTTTTGATCATTCCATGCCAATGTTATGCAACTTTTATATACTTTTGACAACATTTTATATTATTTTTGGGACTAACATATTGATCCAGTGCCTAGTGCCAGTTCCCATTTATTGCATGTATTTTGTTTCACAAAATATCCATATCAAACAAAGTCCAAATGCAATAAAATTTTACGGAGAATTATTTTGGAATATACACTGGTATGCGTCGGTGCTATACAAACGGTTTTTAACCCCTTTCCGCGACGGCATTTGGAACCGTCCCAAGTGAGTGTGGGAAATAGGGGGGTCCTTCCCACACGACCCAGAAACCGTCGGGGATAGGGAACCAAGATGCATGTACAGTACTCCTACTCATTTGTGCTCGCATTACCATCACAGTCGGTATTCTGTGGTGCTATGTTTACGGTGTGCGGCCCATCACAAACGGTTCACTATTATAGAACATGTATGATAAGCATACAATCACACACATTCGCTTTTCACAAACCGTATGCGATAACTAATTAAGAAGATTAGCTAATCATCGTACGAGTGTCGGATAGGATTACGAAATGTCGGACCGTCGTAACATCATCGTACACGACAACTATCGCACACGCTATTCTGTGGTGCAACGTTTACGATGCATACTTCATCAGAAATAGTTCATGGTTGCGAATCATGTACGATAAGGAAACTATTGCACATGATATTCTGTGGTGCAACATTTACGATGCATACTTCATCAAAAACAGTTCATGGTTGCGAATCGGATAAGGCAACTATCGCAAACGGTTAGTTTGCCAGCACCATTTGTGATATTATCTTCCATCGCAAACGCTTTGCAAACGACAACTGTGTGCACGCTTGCACATGTTTCTTCTCCGTGAACCGTCTCGGATTATGGTGTATATCACAAACGTTTGTGTTTTACCAACCGTGTGTGCCATAACAACCTGGAGAGCGTAATTTCACCGTAATTTAATTGCTGCTATATCAAATTGAAATGGAAATTGAATTTGAATTTGAATTTGAATGTATGCTATAGCTTTATTCATATCCATTAGGTCCAGACAACCAATGCATTATTTGATTCATAGGTACACATCAAGAATTACATAAGAACCAAATAAATTCTGGTTGCTGAACAAGGTGAAGTGGAATGCTATTGTGCCCTCCTCCATGCAGAAGGCACGCACGACTCTAGTCCAACCCCTTGTGATGGTCGACCACCCATCCTTCACGGTCTTCATGAAAACATCTAGATAATCGTCGTGTTCTGGTAGAAATACTTTAATTTTTGCATGCCCACCAATTATGTAGTTTGAGAGGTAATCTTTAAACTGCTTTGGGAACCAGTGCAAAGGAAAAAAGATTCAGACATTGTCATCTAACACAACTCATTACGGGCAGTAAAAAGAAGGCTGCAGAGTTCTTACTTACCATCCTGCAGTTTGTTGTTGTATTGGATAAAGTGTAAACAAATAGTTTAATTGCCATCTTTTGACCCATTTTACTAACAATTTTTATCAGCTTCCTCACTTGATGTTGGTTCATCAATATCTAATTTCCCCATAAGCAGAAAGGGTCGAAGCACGGATCTTTACCAATGACATATGTACCTAAAAGCACCAAGTTAATATTAGAAGCTAACCACCAATTGCACAATGATGTAGTACAACACTCTTTTATAATATCTTATAACATCCAATATACTCACATATTAGATGAATTAACATCTTATATTATGGGCCGAAAGGAGTTTATTGCATTCTTACAATTTATTGGTTGATTAACTGATGTTGTATCCATGGGTTAGAGTTAGTTTGAGCTAGTTCGGGCTCAAATAGCCCTAAAGTATATCTAAACATGAGGGCTAGTTTGAGCTAGTTGCATCTATAGCCCACCCCAAAAAACTATCCAACCCAAGAGTGCTAATTGGAGCTAGTTCTCCTAGTGCATTTATTGTCAATCTAAGTATCTAACCGTGTCATCCAAACACCTCTTTGGATGGAGTTAGTTCAGGGTTAGTCATGAGCTAGAAACTAACTCTAACCTCTAAGCTAAGTTGAGTATCCAAACAGGGATGTGTTGTTGTTGTTGTTGTTGCTGCTGCTGCTCTTCTACGTGTATCTAGACATCATCAGAACATTAAGGTAACACTCTTCCTTGTTGCTATGTAGCCTAGGATTGCATATGTAGACATTAAGTACAGTGCATGTTGCTATGTAGCCTCAGATATATTACATATGGCCCTAGTTAACCTAACGATAAATGGGTTGTAGATATATTCAGTTAAAAGTCTGATTCACCGATTAGTCCCTTATTAGCCCCCGGCCTATATGGTACCAGCTACCGATATATCCTGAATAGTGAGCATATATAAGCCATGGGATGAAACTAAACTCGATGGAAAACAACAGTCGTTCCCAAAATTGTCCTGTGTAGGTACATCGAGAAGCATAAGCACAACAGGCTAAACATCAACCAAAATTATCCATGGCAAACAAAATAATCTCCAAAAGATAGCTTCAATGTGCAGGTGTACGCATGCTAGTAAAGCAAAACAAGTGAAAAGGTTTGTTAACTGCAACATGCCTAACATTTAACAACAAGCAAACATAGTCATTCAAACTGGTATTATGCCGGTCTTAGTACACTGGTTATTGTTAAATAAAAATGGAAAGGTGTGTTTAACTACAAGATGTAGCAACCAAATGTAGTCATTCATGCCCTGTTTTTTTCAGCTTTGGTTGGATTTTAATCACCTATGGATTCGCTTCAGTGGCGAAGCTGTTTCTGCGAATCAGCTTCACCACCGAAGTACACTTTGAGGTGCTTCAGGAAATTGCACTAAAAATGACCAAATCCAGATTTAGCTTCATTGGCAAAGCTGATTCCAAATAGCTGTTTGTTTTGGATTCCAGATTCGGCATCACTGGCAAAGCTGAATCTGGTCCCAGAATCCGAAACAAATAGGGCCATAGTGGTATTGTTGAAACTGGTACTGATGAAATTGAACTGCACAGTTCATGTTTGCACATATAGAACATCACATTGTGAATAACTGGAATAAACAAGGCATACTGCAAACAACCAAAGATAGCATTTGAAACTGGACATATGCTAACTACACTACAAAAGGGACTCGACAAAACAAATCATGGGTTCCCCCTGTGAAGAGGCACGACAAAACAAATCATGGGTTTCCTCACTTGTCACAGATGGGCTCGTTCCCGTGGGAAGAGCATGGACCCAGGATGTGCTCCATGTTGTCGCAGATGGGCTCCTTCCCCTTGGAAGAGCACGGCTGTAGGGTGCCCCCCTAATGTCGCAGACGGGCTCTTTCCCCTTGGAAGAGCAGATGAGCTCTTTCCCCTTCGAAGAGCTGGAGAGGGTGCCCTCCTCGTGGTCGCCGTCAATGAGGTCTGACTTGGAAGCTGTGGATCCCAAGCCAGCGCTGCAGAACATGTCCTTCAGAAATGACAAAAGGGGCTCGATGGCGATGTAGGATGGCAAATTGTTGATAGCAAGCTAGAGGAGATCAGCGGCGGGGCCATGGATGAGATCAACGACGGTTGAACCCGAGGGGTTGGGGTGGACCACTTAACCTGTGACATAGCCCACCTCAGGCCGTCGTTGTTGATGACCCCAATATCATAGCCGGCGGCCAAGACATGCCCACATACTTAAGCCCGCTGCTTGAGTGCCTGTCGCCAGTAATGGTCGTCAGCTTCCTCGGTGACGTCAGGCGAAGAGACCGCGATACACCTCTTTTGGGCCAGTCGCTCCTCGAGCTCCACGGGAAGCATAGTGGGCTTAGGCTGCGACACTCTGGAGTGGGGGATGGGGATCTGTGGGAAAAGGGATGTTTGGTAGGCGTCATCTCAGAAACTCAGGGCGGCCTTGGTATGGAGATCGATGGGTAAGCTGCATGGGCAAACCGGCAGATATTGACAATGGAGGTCTCGCGGCGGAGGCGACCGTGGGGGAGGGGGGGACCTTGCTAGGTTTCGAGTGAGGAGGGTGCGTGTGCGCGCGCGCACGCGCACGAGGAGGTTTTGGGGTGTGTGTGTGTGTGTGTGGAGGGGGGCGGGGGGTGTGTTTGAGGAAATGACGTGGGTATTGAAAATTTTACTACGCGGGAGTGAAATGCCAGGGCTATATATATATATATATAGGACAGCACTATTCTGATCCTGGGATCAGAATAGTTATTTGGATCACAGCAGCCCTATATAGGGGCGATCGGCTGTTCTCGAACTCCCAAACACACAAAATCACCGGCCCGTTACACTCCTTCGAACGGCCCACCCCCACTCCACGAACTTCCCCCCAACGCTTTCAACGCTCGCTTGCACCAGGAACCGGCGCCGCCGTTGTCGTTCCCCAGCAGGAACCCGCGCCGCCGCCATTGTTCCCCAGCAGGAACCCACGCCGCCGCCATCGTTCCCCAACAGGAAGCCACACCGCCTCCACTGTCCCCCACCAGGAAGCCGCGCCAGCCGCCATCGTCCACCCACCAGGAAGTCGCTCCGCCGCCGCTGTCCCCCACCAAGGACCCGCGCCGTCGCCGCCGTCCACCCACCAGGAAGCCGCCCCGCTACCGCCATCCACCCACCAGGAAGTCGCGCCGCCCGCCACCGTCCACCCATGAGGAAGCCGCGCCGCCGGCGGCGTCCACCAAGGAATCTAAGCCGCCGCCGGCCCCCACCAGGAAGTTGTGCTGCTGCAGCGGCCACCACATCCACACACCGGTGCGACCACCCGACACCACATTTGTCAGCTCTTTCGCCACCTCCCCTCTGGATCGGGTCTTCCCCGTCGATCCACTGAGCTGCAAGCTTCCCCCGACTGCTGCTACTGTTTGGTGTTGTCCTCGCCAACCGCCTCCTCGTCGCTCACCGTCTCAGGCTTGTCGGCACCGACCTCGGGCGGCCACCAGTCACCCAACCCCCTGGCATCCCACTCCCCTCTGCCCAGCATGCCCGATTCGTCCCCACGCAGGCATCCCATGATGCCATCAGCACAAAAAGTCAACCCGGCGCAAGCGTGTGTGCAGGTCAAGTTGATCTACTCAGTGTTGATCCATGAGGCCGATCTGAACTTCACTAACTGTTGGCTTCTTCCTGCAGAGCACCAACATGAGTTCTCTCCCAAATCCTCTTTGGCCATGCTCCATTTTTTGTAGATGCAAGAAGCACTGCCCTCTCTATCACTCCATCTCTCTCAAGTGGCAGGCAGAGGAAACAAATCTCTGAACAACCATCTCATCGGCGTCATTTTGGAAATTCAGACCAAAGCTGAATATTTTCTTGAAGAGTTCACCTTCGGTTAGTGCTTCTGTGTGTGTATAACTATTGGCAGTAGAAAAATCATTTTACATAGAACACAAAAAAGGTTCGAAAATATTAATGATAGAAGTTCATGTACATGAAGATTGATGCTTCGCATGTTGTGTGTATATACAAGAGCACACAGAAATCATGTTGTGCCATTATTCAGTAGCAGTTCGACAAGAAAACCTGCAAGAGTTCTATTAGTATAGTTCGAGCAGAAGAAAAATCATATAGTCCTACTTGATGTTTACAAAAAAAAGATGTCATATTGTGCTACTTTTATAAAAAAAAATATCAGATCTTTAACGTACTTATAGAAAACCAAGAAATTCCACATTAAAAAAATGGAGAAGTTCACTACTTGTAATAAAACGGATTTTCCTCGTTTCCAAAAAAAATACCTTGAAGTTCAAAATTAAAAAACGGAGTGGTTCGATGTCCGGTTTGAATTATTTTCCCTTCTAAATAACAAATTCAAAAAAAATTCTAAGAAACAAAAACAAAAGCAAAAGAAGGTCAAACTAAAAGAATAGAGAAGTACAAGTTTAAAAAAACTCAGATTTCCCTCGTTATCAAAAAATGGAAACAAGAAGTTCAAAAATTAAATGACAAGAAATTCAACTTTTAATAATAGAGCGCTTCAAAATTTCGTAAAAAAAGATTAATAAATAAAACCAGGAAGTCCATATTGAAAAGATGGAGAAGTTCGATGATTATAGAAACTCAAATCTTCCTCGTTATTAAAGAATGGAAACAAGAAGTTAAACTTTTAATAATAGAGCGCTTCAAAATTTCATTACAAAAAGATTAAGAAATAAAACTAGGAAGTCCATATTAAAAAGATGGAGAAGTTCGATGATTATAGAAAACTCAGATTTTCCTCATTATTAAAGAATGTAAATAAGAAGTTCAAAAATTAAATAACAAGAAGTTCAACTTTTAATAATAGAGCGCTTCAAAATTTCATAAAAAAGGATTAAGAAATAAAACTAGGAAGTCCATATTAAAAAGATGGAGAAGTTCGATGATTATAGAAAACTTAGATTTTCCTCATTATTAAAAGAATGGAAATAAGAAGTTCAAAAATTAAATAACGAGAAGTTCAACTATTAAAAATAGAGCGGTTCAAAATTCATTAAAAAAGGATTTAGAAAATCAGTTTAAAAGTTCATAAAAAAACTCAAAAAAAATCACGTAACCGAGAGAAGTTCAGGTTGATAACTGTCAGAAGTTAATGTACTAGATGGTGTGCATTTTATATTAAAAAGGAATAAAAAAGCAAAGGCTAAAAGTTTTGTCGTTATAAGTTCAAGTTCTTTGTCGGAGAAAGTTAAAAAAATTATTGTGAGAGAGTTTTGTACAAAAAGAAAATATTATTTGTGTTACACTAACGAATGGATGAGAAAATTAAAAACAAAAATATGTCACAGAAGTTCAACGTGAAAACAACAGGAAGTTCAACTGCTACGCTGAATGAATTTCAGATGAAAAACTTTCAAAATCGTCGCGAGTATGAAAAAATGATCAACACGGGAAAGTTGTGTGTTTACAGCAGCTTTCCATCGGTATATCACCCGCTCAATTCCCGTGAGTGGGATGGAGAGCTACGAGCAGTGGATGAAGATCTACGAGCAAAAAAATCACGTGAAAAACAGAGTGAACTTCAGGTACACGCACCGAGAAGTTCAGGTTCTTCACGCGGTGCATTTTTGAAAAATCTGTTTCGCAGTAGAGGTAGAACGAATGATCCCGCCGTTTTCGGAATTACTTGAAAACGGCTAGTAATCAGAGAAAAACATCAACATGAAAAAGTTTCGCATTTTCTGTAGCTTTTCAACGATATATTATTTTCCCAATTCCGATAAAGTTTGTAGAAACTACAGCAAAAATATGTTTTTCGCCATTTTCAAAACTGACTTAAGACCGTAAAGAATTGGGAGAAACAATACATACCAAATAGTTTCGCATTTCTTCAAGCTTTCCAAGGCCATATCATTTGCTTCATCCGGAAGCACGGTTAAAAAATTAGCTCGAAAATACGAACTCGGTAGGACTTGGACCATTTTCTAAATTACTCTTAAACCATTTAAATTAGAAAAAAACTTTGAAGATGAAAAAGTAGCGCATTTTCATAAGCTTTCGAATGCCATATCATATGCCTCCATTGGATTAGCCGTTTAGAAATGACATCGAAAAAACGAACTCAGTTGTTCGGTTTACGAAATTTTACATTTTTTCAAATTACTCTTTAACCATAGGGAATTAGAAAAAACTTTCAACATGTGGAAGGAGCGATTTTACAGCAGCTTTCCAACGCCATATTATATGCCTCATTCCGATAAACGGTTTAGAAATGCGATCGAAATTACGATTCACGTTTTTTGTGTGAAGAAAAAACAGTTTTCAAAACTGCTCTTAAACCGTGTACATTTTGCAAAAAATTTAACTTGGGTCATGATACTCGTGTCCATAGCTTTCCAACGGTATATAGCAAGCCCTATTTGGTCAATGTTGCGGGAGGTTCAACCTAGCACAGGGGGAAGTTCAGGTCGAACAACTCAGGCAGTAAAATCGCAAAAAATGCGAGTTCTTCACGACCCGAGTGCAAAATCCGCCTATGAGCGAGATTCCTATCTAAAACGAGTATTTAGTTGCTAAAAATCGTTTGAAGATTACACTTACATCACATGGAACACGACTAACCAGAAAAACTCGCGGTAGAAGGCACAGTTGCGAAGATAGCCCGAAGGTCGGGTTCGTACAGAGAGAAGTTCAGGCGCGTTACTCAGGCAGTTCAGGTTGTGATCAGAATATTATTCTGATCCCGTGATCAGAATAGTGTTTATGTATATATATATCCCCTCCCACCTCTTCGACGCGTATTGTATACCACCATCACACAAACAAAAAAGATTCTACCTTGCTGGTCAAATTAACCTTACTACCGGCTGTTCGTCAAAGTGATGGACCACAACCTCGCGGGCCCACAGAAAGCGTCATACGCGAGTATCAAGTGTCGTGTAGGACAACCATCGACTGCATGTGGCCAAAACATGTATGTATGAAAGGGTTGTGTAATATTTTAAAGTACGAATTCACGACTCTGATCTGGCACCGGCCTGCCTAACAAAATGGCCAACCCACATGATGGCTCCTTGCTTTGCCAGAAGCTCATACTCTTTGATGGATTCCTTTTGGATCACCGCTCCATCCGAGAATTTGGCGACGTATCGACTGTATCAAAAAATATCCGGGAATAAGGGCAGTTCAAAGGAATTAGAAGTTGTGAAACAATGTACCGCAGGAACTTACTCGATGTACGGCCGCACTTCTTTAGGTTGGTGAAGATATACAACGAAATGGTCTGGCATTCTTCGACATCCAACGATATTGGTTACGAAGCACCGGTTGGTGCGAGATTCCCTTTGAATAGGCAGAGGTTGGAACCACCTTTTTTTATGGTTACCAACATTGTACCGAGGCTTCAGATTATGCAAATGACGATTTTTGGCTTTGTAGTGTGCTGTCACGAAGTTTGCCGCCTCCTAAGTAATGAATGCCTCGGCCATTGATGCTTCTATTCTATGTTTATTTTTACATTTTGCTCGGAGCATCTTCTGCATCCTCTTAGTTGCGTAGCACCAACGATTTTGCACGCCCCCCCCCCAATCTTGCCTCAGTTGGGAGATGCAAAATCAAGTGTTGCATTGGATTAAAGAAGCCCGGCGGGAAGATCTTATCTAACTTGCAGATCAACTCTGGTGCCAACTCTTCCATTTCTTCTAGCACAACAGGCGATAGTTCTTTTGCACAAAGAACACGGAAGAATAGCTTAGCTCTACCAGTACTAGCCATTCATCCTTAGGGATGAAGCCACGCAACATCACCGCATTACCCGCTCAATCCATATAGCTGCATACCCACTCTTGAGACCAAATATTTTCAATTTGTCAAGACTCACTCCCCTCTTTAGATTCGCTGCATACCCATCGGGGAACATCAACTGTATTTTCATGCACAAGATAATTTCCCTCATAGCTGGCCTTCCAAGATTGAACCATGCCTTTGGCTTCATCCAGTTCTGCTTACCTTTCGGTTCTTACATGTTTTGTAATGGTCTATGACATAGTGCCTCCTGATCGACTCTAGCCTTAGTATTATCCTTTGACTTCCCCTCTATACCGAACAATGTACCAAAAAGTGCCTCGGTGATATTATTTTTAGTGTGCATCACATCGATGTTGTGTGGGCAAAGGAGGTCTTTGAAGTAAGGCAGATCCCACAAGCATGTCTTGCGAGTCCAGGCGTGTTTCGAATTATACCCCTTGAAATATCCAGGATGCTCTGGATCTGGCTCGAGAGCATTTAACTGATCCAGGGTCTCTTGGACTGTCAACAGAGGTGGTGCAGAGTTTTTGACAACTCTACCTTTCATGAAGTTCTTCTTATCTTTCCTAAACTTATGGCTAGGATCCAGGAACTGTCTATGCAAGTCAAACAAGAAAACTTGCAACCCACCTACAGCCAACAAAACTCAAGAGTTGCCTTGCATGTGGGGCATGGAAACCTTCCATGCACACACCAGCCAATGAACAGCGCATACGCCGGCAAGTCATGCATCGAGTACATGTACCAGACACGCATTATGAAGTTCTGTTTGTTAAAGGCATTGTATTTCTTGAATCCATTATCCCAGGCTTCTTGCAATTCGTCCTTAAGTGGTTGCATGTACACATTCATATTCTTCCCCGGAGAGTTCGGCCCTGGAATTATCAACGTCGGGAAAATGTGCTTTCTTTGCATAATCTGTCCGGGGGGAGATTGAGTGGAAAGACAAATACGGGCCAACAATTGTATTGGGTTGCCGTCAGACCAAACACACTGAACCCATCTGTGCTGACACCGACTCAAGGATGCCTTGGATCTGCCGCTCTTTCCGCATATACTGCATTGAAGCGCTTCCACGCTTCACCATCTGATGTGTGTACCATCATCAGATTCCCATCTGCATCTAGTTTGGTTCTTTTGCACGTTTTGTGCCATGTCATCTGCTGGTCGTCTCTTCGACCATGAAAAGACATTGAAGTCTTGGTACGATTGGCATATACCGAAGAACAATAATTGGGATTTTGGTCTGCGTCTTCTCACCCATACCGTTGTCTACCACAATATACCTGGAAGACTTGCAAATGGGACAATAGTTCAAGTCCGCATACTCAAGCCTAAATAAGGCACATCCTTTCTCACAGGCATCTATCTTCTCATAGGGCATCTTAAGAGCACCGAGGATTTTGTCTGAATGGTATAGATTTGCAGGCAGTACATGGCCTTTGGGTAGATAGCATCCAAATATTGTCATCATCGTGTCGTAGCATTCTCTGCCCAAGTTGAATTGAGCCTTCAGAGCCATTATTTGTGAGATGGCATCCAACTGACAAAGCTCAGTGTGCTCGTGAAGAGGACATTTTGAAGACTCCAACATATCATTGAAGGCCTTTGCAGATTGCTTCATCTCTTCGTCCAAATCCCGAGCATCATCAAAGTTTTGCAGCATGTCTTCCATTCCGGTACCATGCTCGTCGGTGCGATGACGAACCACCTCAGCTCTGGTATGTTGGGTACACTCACCATGAAATATCCACACCGTATAACCGGGCGTAAAACCACTCTTCTGCAGGTGTTTTACCATTTCATCATGTGTCCTCTTTTCCCAATTGTTCCACAAGACATAGGGGCACCAGTTTTTCCTCTGGCCATTTGCAAAATGCGGCTTTCACAAACCCCTTAGTTTTTGTTAACCATTCATTAGTAATCAATTTCTAACTAGTGCGACCAGTGTACATCCACGCACAATCACTCATCTTGCTTAGCTACTAGATAGACAAGAAATATATATATAATTCAACATGTATATTCATCAGTTAATCTAGTTTGTCAATTTTATTACGTCCATGCAACCTACACTCTAATAGGTAAAGATAGGTCCTAATTAATCCCACCTGAGTATGTGTAGATTAAGTATGTTCTCCATGCTCTACCCCATTCCGAGACAAAATTCCGTTAGCGCCTCTCTGTTGTTCTCCGGATGCACATGAATGAGTATGTTCTCCATGCTCTACCCCATTCTGAGACAAAATTCCGTCAGCACCTCCCTGTTGTTCTCCGGATGCACATTCATGTGCATCCGGAGAACAACAGGGAGGTGCTGACAGAATTTTGTCTCGGAATGGGGTGGAGCATGGAGAACGTACTCAATCTACACATACTCGGGTTGTCCATGGAAATCGCTGGACAATCCAAATGAGTTACGGTGATAAATATGCAACTCAATGCATATTTATCGATGCAACCCTTTCGGACGGGAGACGCATATTGGTTATGCGACTGTAGTTACCTAGCTAGTGTCATCGACACGAAGGCCGGAACAGAGCAAATAATTAAGGGGGAGGAGGAGATGTCATTTGTGCTCACCCATGAACGCAGGGGCGGAGCTCGTCGAACACCAGACCCTCGCAGCAACGAAACAACTGCACATTGAAATCGAAAGATGAGTAACATAGCAGTATTGTTTTTGTCATCAACCTAACTAAATATTTACAACAGTATGCCACCGAAATATATGTCATTAAGGGTTCGTCGACGTCGAGGCACCCCTCTTCTTCTTCTTCTTCCTCTCCTTCCTCCTCCTTTTCTAATTATTCTTATTTTCTTCTTCTTCTTTTAGAACTAAACCTAAAACTAAACTAAAACTAAACCTAAAACTAAAACTAAAACTAAAACTAAAACTAAACTAAACATAAACCTAAAACTAAAAAAAGGAAAAAAAAGAGGAGGAGGAACTCACTGCAGGGGAGGGGCCAGCCGATGGAGGAGGGCGGGCAGCCCAATGGAGGAGGTCCGCCGCAAGGGAGGGGGTGGCATCGCGGCCTTCCTCACGTTGGGGCTCGGGCGGCCGCCGCAAGGGAGGGCGTCGTGGCCGAGGCGGCGGGGCGACGTTCATGGAGCGGCGGATCAGGGCAGCGGGGATATGGTGGGGGTCAGGGGCGGGGCGACTGGGGTGCGATGGGGGTCAGGGGCGGGATGGCGGGGGCGCGGGGGGGTCGAGGGCGGGACGGCGGGGGGGTCAGCGGCGGGGGTCGGGGGCGAGGCAGCGGCGGGGGCGCAGTCGGGGGCGGGGCTGCAGCGGGGCGCGGTGGGGGTCGGGGGCGCGACGCAGTTGGGTCGGGGGAGGAGATAGAGAGAAGAGAGAGAGGTGTGGGGGTGCGCCGTTATTAGCCATTAGGTATTAACCTCTTTGTCGTCCGCTAGCATTCGACAAAGATGGTTTGCCATCGGCTAGCGGACGGCAAAGAGGTGGGGCGGTGGGCTGTTACAGCAGTGTCGTCCACTGGACCCCACCCAGCTCTTTGTCGTCTGCTAGCCGGCGACAAAGAATCTTTGTCGTCGGCTAGCTGACGGCAAAGAACTGGCTGATGGCAAATAGTATCTTTGCTATCAACCAGTTCTTTGTCGTCTGCTTTTTGTAAGCGGACGGCACAGACGTTCTTTGCCGTCAGCTAGCCAATGGCAAAGAACTGACTGATGGCAAATTCCCTGATTCCAGTAGTGTTAGTCATTTGCTTGCAAGCTTATGATGTGTATTACCGAGAGGGCCCAGAGATACCTCTCCAATACTCAGAGTGACAAATCCTAATCTCGATCTATGCACACTCAACAAACACCTTCAGAGATACCTGTAGAGCATCTTTATGATCGCCTAGTTACGTTGTGATGTTTAATAGCACACAAGGTATTCCTCCGGTATCCGGGAGTTGCATAATCTCATAGTCGAAGGAATATGTATTTGACACGGAGAAAGCAATAGCAATAAAACTGGATGATCATTATGCTATGCTAAGCTAACGGGAGAATGATGTGACCCCGTTATCAAATGACAACACATGTCCATGGTTAGGAAACCTTAACCATCTTTGATCAACGAGCTAGTCTAGTAGAGGCTTACTAGGGACACGGTATTTGTTTAAGTATTCACATATGTATTTAAGTTTCCGATTAATATAATTCTAGCATGAATAATAAAGCTTTATCGTGAATAAGGAAATATAAAATAACACCTTTATTATTGCCTCTACGGCATATTTCCTTCAACTATGCCAATAGGTTAGTCCAAAAAATGATATAAAATTGCTACAAAATGATTGTAAACATCCAAGAATGATAATATAACAGCATGGAACAATCAAAAATTATAGATACGTTGGAGACGTATCAGTAACACATATTGTTTAGAGTATATATCTATGAGGACCAAAGACAATATGAGATAATTGTGATTCATGAAACTTAATGCTTGGTTCCGGTCCAAGGACCTTAATTATGGAGACGACCACTCTGTGGCAACAGCAAAGCAGGACCATAGAATAGAATGTAATCCCACGAGGAGGAATTTCATAACTTTAGCGTGATTCGCCTACAGAACACACATATCAAATACTATGAGTATAACACAAGGTAACTGGTATTGCCGTCGCACTGGCACACTTGATACATTCTTACCGTGAACTGAATTCTCTCCACGCCTAACAGGAAATGCAACTCTACTTCCACTTTTATTTATGTTATTTATTTTTAAGAGTTTTTACTGTCGTTACTATAAACCTTTCATCCTTGTCACTCTGGTTTATTCGTCCACTAGGATAGTAACAATATTCGCAGAAGCTCAAGCAGTAACTTCACACAATAAATGTGACACCTTGTGTGTGACAGAAGCGCCAATATAAATACTTTCATCTGCTCTTCGTTGGGATGATAACTAATTGGGATATTTCCACGAAAGTGCTACATAACCTTGTTTTGCTTGCAGGCACCATCGAACCCAACAAGGAGCTAAAAATAGAATTATTATTCTCTCAAGTTCTATCGACCATCGATACAACTCTATGCACACAAACATTCACTTTACCTAGAACAAGAAATAAACTACTTTACGATAATAAAAAGATAGTTTTGCATGAAAATAAAGAGTTAGTTGTTTTAGTGAAAGAATAACAAAGAATAAACTTTTGGAGAACAATGAAAAAGATTGTCCCTAGGCAATTGAATATGACACAATAGTGATACTTATAATACTTATGAGGGAGAGGCTTAAATAACATGTTCTTTGTTGGAGTAATGGGCCACGGGTAGCCTAACCCGAGTCCCTGAGCCTTTCAAGACTTTGGGCCGGTTTTGCCCCACGACACTCCAGACTGAAGCGCCGCCTTCCGGTGGCCGGCTAGCTCAACGGTCGGCTGTCCGATGATGGCCGAGCATCAGCAGACAGCACCAAGAAAGGCCGAATCCTAGCAGACGGCCTCCGTAGAGGCCGGCTTCTAGCAGGCGGCCACCCGGCGCCCTCAGAGTCTGCGCCCCTCATCAAGAGGACAAGACAGGGTGAGGCCATAGTGTAGACCCTCACCCCCCGAATCCTGGGCTTGGTGTGGCTACAGTGCCCCATACAGGCAGAGATCTTCGCACGACGCGGCACTGTTGCCACTTCCCTCTTAACGACATTCCTGAAAGGCGGAGCCCTGTTCCCATGACGGCCTGTCGGTACGGCCTGCAGGCGGTGGGCCCTACCAGGCAGTGAGAGCCCGGAAGACGGTGGAAGCCAGACTAGCCGGACCTAAGGGAGGCTGGCTTCCAGCAGGCGTCCACTTCCTCCCTCCAGGCTCGTGCACCATTAACCAGATGGGGCATGGAGTGGCTACAGTGATCTCCCACCAGGCGGCGGGATTGTAGCCACGCTCCCCTGACCAAGACTTCGTCATTAGCATCACAGCTACAGTGATCAGGCACCAACCAGACCCGCCAGCGGCGGGAGCGGCCTGTCGGCTCCGTACCAGACCGGTCGGAGGGGCCTACCAGGCGGCGGGCCCTAGCTGCCGGCGAAGAAGCCGGTGACCAGAGACACTGACAGCCGGGTCCTGCACCCGGCCAACTTAACATTTTACCCCTGGGGGTAGGCCTATATAAACCCCCCAGGGCTCCCATGCAAAGGGTTCCCAACCTGTTAGAACTAGCCTCACATCTAGAGGAAGAAGAGAGCTAGCCCTGCCTCCTTCTACCTCTAGCACATAGCTCAAGGAGCACCTTTGTACTCACTAGTGCCTTAGTGATCATGCGGAGCCCCCACAGAGCAGGACTAGGGCTGTTATCTCCTAGGAGAGCCCCGAACCTGGGTAAAGTGCGCCGGCGTTTGTGTCTATGCCTCATCCCGCTTCCAGGCACCAGTGACGTTCTACTCGCTCCCACCATGATAAGCCATCCTTTGGCATATGTCGCACCCAACCCCCGACATTTGGCGCCCACCGTGTGGCGAGGTGCACCGTCATCCGGAGACCTGTTCTGGACGGGAACCTTGTTCCTTCCTGGCGAGCGCTGCCAGCCCAGCACGCCCGACGGTGTTAGCCTCGACGCGCTGCACGGCGCGGAGATCGCCTGTGGGGCAAGCTGCCTCGCCGACCTTGTCGGCGAGATCCGCCTCTCCGATGAGCCTGCATCCGATGCGGGCACCGACTGCCCCGAGAGCGGCCTTGTCAGCCTCCTCGACCAGCTCCACGTCACCAGCAAGTCTGTTGTGGACTTGGAGTCTATTGGCTCCACTGACCCGATAATTGTCAACTCCGACACGGCATCGCTTGACGCGTTCCCCATCAACATGGTGGTCTACAACGAGCCGCATCCTCGCGAGCACAGCGGCGGGAGCACCGTCACGGAGGTGCTTGTCATCAACAGTGGAGAGCACTCGGACGGAGGCGTTCGAGACCCACTCGATGCGGCACTGCGAGAGTTGTCAGCGCCCACCCCAGAAGACGCAGACGCTGAGACACTGGAAGCACGCCGCGTCCAGCTCGTCGAAAGCGCCAACCGACTGGCCAGCATGCGACGCCCCTCGGAAGCCTACCGGCGCGAGATGGACCGAGCCATCGGCGGCACGCCGGCTCCTGAGGGGCCTAGCCGCATCGGCTCGATCCGGCAGCATGGCGCGACCATCGCCAGCATGTTTGGGACGGATCGTCCCGTCTACGCCACGCCTGCGGAGAACATCCGAGCTGCCCAGGCAATGACAGATGAGCTGGAAAAGTACGAGGGCGACGAGCATCGCCACATGACAGAGTGCGTCCAGCAGCTCCTTGACGCGGCCGCCGACCAGCATGAAGCCGGCTGCCGCGCCGAAGCGCCCATCCGATGGAATGATGAACCGCCCCCTCGCCAGGATCATGGCGCGACATCCCGGACGCCGACTGGTGGCGCTCGCAGTAGAAGAGGCAATGAGCCAGCTGCTAGCCGCGGTTGGACTCACCTCTCAATCGAGCGTGACGCAGACGGCCGCCCCCGAGCTGTGGAGCGGTGAGGCGACCCGCCTCCTCCTCCGCCCCGCGGAGAAAGGCATCCCACTCAGCCGCCTGTCATGCACCCGACAGTCGGCGACCGCCTTGGCCGCCGAGAAGGAGTCGGAGAGAACGACGCGCGCCATCGGATCGACCGCCTCAACCGATCCCTGGCGCTAGAAGAAGAAGACGCGTTGGGCCCGCCCTATTTCGGCCCGCGAATCCGAGATGAGCCTTTCCCTCGAGGGTTCACGCTCCTAAGAGATACGCCCAAGTATACCGGCTCCGTGAAACCGGATGACTGGCTGGTCGACTACTCCACGGCCGCCAGCATAGCAAACGGCAACAAGCGTGTAGCTGTGAAGTACGTCCCGCTCATGCTCGAGGGCACAGCCAGGACGTGGCTTAACAGCCTGAAGCCCCGCCAGCATCAACAACTGGGTCGATTTCACCGAAGCCTTCATCCGCAACTTCACCAGCACGTACAAGCGGCCTCCCAAGCCCCGTCAGCTCTCCTTGTGCGTCCAAGGGCCCAGCGAATCGACTCGCGACTATCTCACGCGCTGGGTCAAGCTGCGCAACACCTCGACAAGGTGCAGGCCATCGAATACTTCACCGCCGGGTGCCGAGAAGGCACCCTCCTCAAGCACTGGCTTCTCTACGACGAGCCAGCGACCCTCGACAAACTGCTGATCATCGCCGACAAATACGCCACGGCCAACTCCTTCATGAAGGCAGAGATCCAAGTCGACGCAACCGGCAAGGTGGCTCCTCAGGCTCCTCGGACTCCGGCTGGTGATACCAGTCGGCAACAGTAACCAAGCAACAACAAGCGCAAGGCCACACAGCCAGCTTCCACCAGCCGGCAGGTGGCTACAGTCGAGGACCAGCAGCCGGAAGGACAGCCCCCGCCCAAGCGTCAGAAGGGCGGCAAGCCCAATTGGTTGCCCGCCTTCTCGTACGAGTAGACCCTTGATGCACCCTACAAGTTCCATAGTGGTGCGAAGTCGTCCAATCACACCGCTCAGAAGTGCCATTGGCTCACCAGAATCGCCAAGGGAGATGGACTCCTGCCTCCTCCGCCTGCCGGCCCGCCGCCTCCTCCGCCCCAGCAGCCGGCGGTTCGGCCAGTCTGCGCCATACAAGATGAGTATCCAAAAGAGCATGGAGCTTACGTCGTGTTCACCAGTGTGGCCGACGACAGGCGCAGCAGACGGCTGCAACAGCCAGAAGTACATGCAGTGGCGTCAGATACCCCAGAGTTCATGCATTGGTCTGAGAAGCCCATCAGTTGGAGCAGGGCTGACCACCCGGAGGTGATGCCCTCCCCTGGTTCTTATGCCCTGGTCTTAGATGCCACCTTCGCAACAGAGAGGCAGGCAGCTCGTTTCTCCCGAGTCCTGATAGATGGCAGCAGCAGCATCAATATCATGTACCGTGACACAATGGAGAAACTGGGAATCAAGCAGAAGCAGCTTCACCCCAGTCAGACTGTATTCTATGGCATAGTTCCAGGCCTTTCCTGCTCACCAATCGGCAAGACCCAAATTGGCATTCTCTTCGGAGACAAAGATCATTTCCGCCGAGAGCTAGTCTGGTTTGAGGTGGTGGACCTTGAGAGCCCCTACCATGCGCTACTTGGCCGGACTGCTCTGGCCAAATTCATGGCGGTCCCCCACTATGCTTACCTCAAGATGAAGATGCCGACCACCAAGGGAATCCTGACCATAGTCAGAGACTACAAGAAGTCGTCCGCCTGCACAGCAGACAGCAGCCGGCTGGCTGAGTCCCTTGTGATTGCAGCTGAAAAGCGGCTCCTTGACCGGGTTGTGGAGATGGCAGGCAAGAAGCCGGAAATGTCACCCACCCCCAAGGAGACGGAAGTTGAGGGCTCGTTCAAGCCGGCGAAGGAAACAAAGAAGATACCCTTGGACCCAGAACACCCGAAGAGGCACGCTGTCATAGGTGCAAGCCTTGATAGCAAATAGGAAAGCGAGATCATCGATTTCCTCTGTGAGAATCGGGACATATTTGCATGGTATCCCAAAGACATGCCGGGTGTTCCGACGGATTTCGCCGAGCACAACTTACATGTCCGACCTGACGCCAAGCCGGTCAGGCAGCCCTTGCGCCGCCTGTCAGAAGAAAAGAGTAGAGTTGTTGGGGAAGAGATAGCCCGGCTTCTAGCAACCGGGTTTATCATGGAAGTATTCTTCCCAGAATGGTTGGCCAACCCAGCTCTTGTGCTGAAGAAGAATAAGCAGTGGCGCGTGTGTATTGATTATACCAGCCTCAACAAAGCTTGCCCCAAAGATCCCTTCGCTCTGCCAAGAATTGACCAAGTGATATACTCCACAGCCGGATGCGAGCTGTTGAGTTTTCTGGATGCATACTCAGGGTATCATCAGATCAAGATGAACCCGGCCGATAGGCTGAAGACCGCCTTCATCATGCCATTCGGAGCCTTCTGCTGCCTGAGCATGACGTTCGGCTTGAGAAATGTCGGCGCCACGTTTCAGCGTTGCATGCAGAACTGTCTCCTCAAGCAACTCGGCAGAAATGCCCATGTTTACGTGGACGATGTGGTGGTGAAGACAGAGAAGCATGGCACGCTGCTAGAAGACCTCAAGGAGACATTTGAAAACTTGTGCCGATTTCAAATCAAGCTCAACCCGGAGAAATGCATCTTTGGAGTACCAGCCGGCCAACTTCTCGGCTTCCTGGTCTCAGAGCACGACATAGAGTGCAACCCTGTGAAGATCAAGGCCATCAAGAAGATGGAGGTGTCCACCCGACTGCTGGACGTGCAGAAATTTACCGGCTGCTTGGCGTCCATCAGCCGTTTCATCAGTCGGCTAGGCGAGAAGGCTCTCCCCCTGTACCAACTCATGAAGAAAACCACTTTTTCGAGTGGAACGACAAGGCGAACGAAGCTTTTCTCCAGCTCAAGAAGATGTTGACCACTCCGCCTATCCTGGCGACTCCGACTGATAAATAGCCCATGTTCCTCTACATCGTCGTCACCAGTCGGGTGGTCAACATAGTCGTAGTGGTGCAGCGCAAGGAGGAGGGCAGAGCACTGCCAGTCCAGAGGCTGGTGTATTACCTGAGTGAAGTGTTGTCCGCCTCCAAGCAAAACTACCCCCACTATCAGAAGATGTGCTATGGTGTGCACTTTTCCGCCAAGAAGCTGAAGCCTTACTTTCAAGAACACCCAATTACTGTTGTCTGCACTGCTCCGCTTGCTGAGATCATTGGAAGCCGAGACGCTTCAGGCCGAGTGGCCAAATGGGCCATAGAGCTGGTGAAAGGACATGAGGTGCCCCCATGTGTGGTTTTGGTAATTGATGACACTCTCTATGGACTAATGGTTGCATTGAGTTATAGAGGAAGGATTTGTCCATAGGCTCTTCTTGAAGTCCATGTGTTGGTTTCAAGGAGTTTATGTGTTGACCAAGGTACTATTAAGGAATTATCCAAAGATTGGTTATGTGAGTGTTGTGCTTATTGCAAGCATGTCTTGAAGAAGAAGATTGTCTGATCATTCATGTTTACCTTCAAGACATCATCCAAATGAAGAGAGTTGGAAAGATTCAAGGTTGATCAAGACTAAGTCAAGAGTGAATCAAGTTGATCAACTCACAAAGCATAGAAGATGTACCTAGAGGGGTCAAGTGATCCCATGGTATGGTAAGCATTGTCCATTGTGCTTTGTGTACTAACCCATGGTCTATGTGAGAGTTCTATGTGGGGTTAGGTGCGTGTTCATGGGCTTGCGTCAAGAGGAAGATATCACTCAACCCATGGAGAGGATGACATCAACTGGTGATCATCATCAATATTGCCATGTGCAAGTTCAAGTGGAGCATGACAAAGAGATCAAGTGCTTGAAGCTTGCCGTCCATTGTGGTGTCAATGGACTTGTGAAGATGTGCCGAAGAGTGGCTCACCCATAGTGTACTATGGGGGAGCAATCATCTAGTCTTCATCGAGCCAACGCAATCAAGAAAGGTGGTCCAACTTGAGGGAGTCAAGATCGTCATCATCTAGCTCAAGTGGACCATGTGCAAGGTAAAGGGTTGCCCTTGAGAGGTTTTCTATTTTAACGGTCTCATGGTGGTAGTTGGGAGACCGGGTTATAGGATCATTTGCCGTACTATCAAGGGGGGCTCTCAAGTTGGTAGCTTGATCGTATCGTTAGTAGAGAGCTCAAACCACTGCATCCTTGTATCATGTTTCTTGGTTCTTGTTTGGTTCTCTTTGTGAGTCTTAGAGCTTATGGTCTTCTTGATGATAAGCTTGAGTTCATCGAAAACGGAGTTCGCATGCGTCTTCTATGATGTTTTCGGTGTTGGAGTTTTTACCGGTCTTATCCAAAGAAGGGTTCTCACCATTTTCTTATGGGCCTTTTCTCATTTGCTGATTATTGATATTTCTATCAAGATTGTGTTATCCCATGTCGTTAGCTTTCCAACAAACTTGGTTTCGTTGAATTTGGAGTCCGTTTGCAGAAGTTGTGGCTGTTTTGGTAAAGGCTGCAGCGGTACTACCGCGACTAGAGCGGATGTAATTTTTTACTACCGCTCCAGAGCAGTACTACCGCGGATCCTGAGCAGTAGTACCGCTCCAGAGCTGTACTACCGCGGCTCCTGAGCGGTAGTACCGCTCTGGACCAAAATCTCATGTTTTGCTCGTCGGAGGTAGGCACGGAAGTATTTTTTTAGTACCGCTCGCAAGCAGTAGTACCGCTACCATTTGCGGTAGTACCGTGAGGTCGAGCGGTAGTACCGTGAGGAAGAGTGGTAGTACCGCTCCGGAGGTTCTATTGGCCTTTTGCCTCCTGGCCTTTTGACTCCTCATTGTTGTTTTTCAAAGGGGTACTACCACCCTAGCGGTAGTACTGCTCCTTGGAGAAGTAGTAACACTGTGCGGGCTGTGAGCATAATGGTTGGATTTTCCCCCACCTATAAAAGGGGGTCTTCTTCCCCATTGAACCTTATCCTTTGAGCTCGTGTTCTTCCCCCATTGTTGACCTTCTTTGAGCTTGCTAACTCTCAATCCCTCCATGGATTCTTGCTAGTTTTTGAGGGAAAAGAGAGAGGAGATCTAGATCCACATTTCCACCAATCACTTTCTCCTCTGTGTGAGGGGAACCCCTTGGATCTAGATCTTGGAGTTCTTGATGTTCTCCTTCTTGTTCTTCCTCCCATCTTCCTCCCTAGCATTAGTTGCTTCGGTGGGATTTGAGAGAGAAGGACTTGGGTACTTGGTGTGCCCTTGCCATTGCATTTGGTGCATCGGTTTGAGTTCTCCACGGTGATACGTGGAAGTTACAAGTTGAGAAGCTTATTACTCTTGGGTGCTTGGTACCCTTGAGTTTGTTCCTCTTGGGTGCTTGGGCGCCCTAGATGGTTGGTGTTGTTCGGAGCTCAATCATTGTGGTGTAAAGCTTCGGGCAAGCTTCGGGGTCTCCAATTAGGTTGTGGAGATCGCCCTGAGCATTTTGACGGGTACCGGTGACCGCCCCCAAGGGTTGACAAAGTTTACGGGTTCGGTGACCGCCCCCAAGGGTTGCCAAAGTGTACGGGTTCGGTGACCGCCCTCAAGGGTCCCTTAGTGGAATCACGGCATCTTGCATTGTGCGAGGACGTGAGGAGATCACGGTGGCCCTAGTGGCTTCTTGGGGAGCATTGTGCCTCCACACCGCTCCAAACAGAGATTAGCATCCGCAAGGGTGTGAACTTCGGGATACATCGTCGTCTCCGCGTGCCTCGGTTATCTCTTACCCAAGCCCTTTACTTATGCACTTTACTTTCTGATAGCCATATTATTTCTTGTCATATATCTTGCTATCACTTAGTTGCTTATCTTGCTTAGTATAAGTTGTTGGTGCACATAGGTGAGCCTAGTTGTTGTAGGTTTTGTGCTTGGCAAATTAACTGCTAGGTTTATTCCGCATTTGTTCAAGCCTAAACCGTAATTATTTTAAAGCGCCTATTCACCCCCCCCCCTCTAGGCGACATCCACGATCTTACAATTGGTATCATAGCCTCGTCTTTTTTTGTTAGGCTTAACCGACTAGAGAGTAAAGATGTCAACTAGGGGATTAATATTCTCTAACACTCTTAGTTTTGGCACAAATTTTGATGTTTGGGTAATTCGCATGCTTAATCTCTTTAGGGTCATGGACCCAAATTTATAGCAAATTGTAGATATGGGTTCTTCTCCTCCAAAGGATCCCCAAAGATTATCTTTAGAGGATGAGAAAAACTCTTATCTTAATGCTCAAGCTTCTAATGTGCTTTTCGATGCTTTGAGCAGTGCAGTTATATTTCAACTCACGCCGTTCTGGGATGCTCATGAGTTGTGGACGAATCTTCAAGATAAATATGGTGTGTCCAAGATTTGTGGGGATGATTGTTCTCCCTCCACCTCCGGTCATATAGTCTTCTCAACTTCTTCTACTTCACCTACATGTGGTTTGCCACAAGGTAATGGATATGGTGAGTAGTGTTGGTCATTGCAATGATGATAGTATGCTTATTGTGGATGATCCTTCATCACTATCTTATTTCAATGCTCCTTCTTTGGGCTTTAACACTTCGAGCACTCCAAATGTTTCACATGCTTGTGTTGATAGTCCTTGCATATAATGTAGAAATTGCTTGACTAAATCTCATGATGATATGCTTGCTATGTCTTGTTTCCATGATAAAAATGCATCCCTTTCCTCGAATTGTTGTGCTAACAATGTAGAGGAAACCCAACACTCCATGGAATAAGATGTGGTTTTAAATGGTGCTACAAGGGATCCTACATTATCATCTATTGCGTTTTGCCTTATGGCCAAGGCTTCAAAGGTATCTCCTACCTTGAACCCCAATATATCTCTTGATGATGATGTTGATGCTAATGATGATGAGGATAATGATGAAGAGAATGATAATGTTGCCTCCTTAAAAACCAAGGGGGAAATGATTTTTAAGGCTCTTCATAAAAATAAAATTGCTCATTCCAACTTCATGGAAATAATGTCCATTGCCATTGAAGGCAAGAAATGCATCGAGGAGTTGGAATCTCATCTACAGGAGCATGAGGTCACCATTGAGAAAATGGAAGCTCATGAGCGTGATTACGCAAATGAGATCGCAGAGCTATCTCAAGCTCTTGAACATGAACAAACCACCTCCAAATCTCTTGAGGAGACTTTTGCTCTAGAATTATCTAGAGTGAGGGAATCTCATGATAGAGCTCTAGAGGTGGCCAATGATTTCAAAACTAAAAATGTTAAGCTTGAGGTTGCTCATGCTAGACTCCTTGAGGACTTTGAGCACCTCGAAAATGGCTCTAGGGTCATTAAGAGTAAGCTCATCGAACTCACCGAGTCTCATGCTTAACTTAAAGCTTCCTATTTGAAAGAGATTGCCAAGTTGCCTTCTCCTCTTGTTGTCAATGATGATGCTTGTGCTACTAACTCTATTTCTTGTCAAGCATCCATTTTGAAGGAGAATGTCGAGCTACGGGCTCAACTTGAGTTGCTATCTATCAATTATGGGAAATTGGAAGAAAGCCATGAAAAGCTCTCAAGCTCTCATGATGATCTTCTAGTGTCCCATAATGTGCTAAAGATAGCTCATGAGGCCATGATTGCTAAGGTAACATCAAGTGAGCCTCATGTGGATACTAGTACTACTTTTAGTCAAAATGCTTTATTGCCTTGTGTCGGTATCAAAACCAGCGGATCTCGGGTAGGGGGTCCCGATCTGTGTGTCAAGGCCGATGGTAACAGGAAGCAAGGGACACACATGTTTACCCAGGTTCGGGCCGTCTCGATGGAGGTAAAACCCTACTTCCTGCTTGATTAATATTGATGATATGGGTAGTACAAGAGTAGATCTACCACGAGATCGTAGAGGCTAAACCCTAAGAGCTAGCCTATGATGGTATGCTTGTAATTGTGATCGGCCTTCTAAGGACCAACCTCTCCAGTTTATATAGACATCGGAGAGGGCTAGGGTTTACATGGAGTCGGTTACAAGGAAGGAAACACAATATACGGATCGCCAAGCTTGCCTTCCATGCAAAGGAGAGTCCCATCCGGACACGGGCCAAAGTCTTGAGTCTTGTATCTTCACGCTTCAATAGTCCGGACGTTGTACACAGTCCGGATACCCCCTAATCCAGGACTCCCTCAGTAGCCCCTGAACCAGGCTTCAATGACGATGAGTCCAATGCGTAGTATTGTCTTCGGCATTGCAAGGCGCGTTCCTTCTCTGAATACTCCAAAGTAGTTAGCGAACACTCGAACCGTGTCCGGATCCCCAAAATGATTTTTACACGCCGCCGTAGAGAGAATGATATTTCACAAATGCAATCTGCTGACAACTTTTTCTGATGACGTGACACGTTATTACGGTCGGATCATTATTTGAGCCGTTTTCCCACAACTAGCTACAACGCATATCGCGAGGCGGTTTCTTTGACATGTCTTGTCAAAGCAGAGATCGTGTCCCCTTATTGCAGGATTCTCATCAATACGGGTATGGGTAATCTAACTGTGCCGCTAATCGCGGCGAGTGGGAGGCAGACGGGTTCCACCAGGCAAGTGGGGAGGCACAAAAAGCATTTATCGCCTCTATAAGGAGGTTAGGTTTCTTTCTCTTTTACCCACGCCTTCTCCTCCCACTAGCTCATTCCCCTCTGTTCGAGCCCTAACGCCCAAACACTCTTCTCCTCCATCGAAGAGAGGTTTTCCAAAGATGTCTGGATCCGGAGCAGGAGGCAGATGGATAGCCTCGACTGTCCAGGAGAAGGACATCAAGAAGCTCCGGGGAGCCGGGTATCTAGCCCAGAAGATCGGCCACCGTCTTCCACCGGTGGGACAGGTCGTCCCCACTCCGGAATCTCACGAGAGAGTCGTGTTCCTTCCCCATTTCGTTCGTGGGCTCGGATTTTCCCTTCACCCGTTCATTCGGGGAGTCATGTATTACTATGGGATCGATTTTCATGATCTTTCCCCCAACTACTTCCTCAATATCTCGACATTCATCATCGTGTGCGAGGCTTTTCTCCGGATCCCACCTCACTTCGGCCTATGGCTGAAGATCTTCAATGTGAAGCCCAAGGTGGTAAGTGGCGAACACCGTAATTGCTGAATTCTGTCAATTGCTCAACAGTAATTTGTTCACCCACCGTAGAAAATCTATGCTCTTGAGAGAATCCACTAGTGAAACCTATGGCCCCCGGGTCTATTCTCATCATATCAATCTCTATCACTTTATTTACTTGCTTTGTTTTTACTTTGCCTTTTACTTTTTACTTTGCATCTATCTGTCAAAAATACCAGAAATATTATTCATCATCTCTATCAGATCTCACTATCGTAAGTGACCGTGAAGGGATTGACAACCCCTAATCGCGTTGGTTGCGAGTTGCTATCGTTTTGTGTAGGTACGAGGGACTTGTGCGTGGTCTCTTACTGGATTGATACCTTGGTTCTCAAAAACTGAGGGAAATACTTACGCTACTTTGCCGCATCATCCTCTCCTCTTCGGGGAAATCCAACGCAATGCTCAAGAGGTAGCATGTTTCCTAGGAAACCTTTGAGGAATTGTCATAATATGAGTAGTAGCCCCTGATGCACTGTCCGGCGGAGGAGACAAAGCCGGGCAGGGGATCAAATCCCCTGCTTTTGCAGGAGCCTATGTGAATGACGTATACCCTATTGTGTGAAAACAGGCATCGGCAGAGAGGACGGCCACTTATAATGCGGAAGTGTCCGAACTGAAGCAGAGCCTTACACGGGCCGAGGAGGAACTCGGCCGTGTGAAGAAGCAATTGGAAGACAAGCAAGGTATGTTGAAGACATTTGTCTTGAAGTTGGCACGAACGAATAGTTGTGCATGACAAAAAATATTTGTATTGTGTGCTCTAGGAGCGGGTGCCGAATACGAGGCACTAAAGAAAGCTTTGGCTGATGCCAACAAGAAGGCTGAGGCCAAACAGGCGCTTCGTGAAAAACACGAGGCCAGGGTTATCGCAGCTGAGCGAGAGCTCCAGGAAGCTGTGAAGAAAAGCGAGGGCTTGGAGTAGAGTCTAAAAGGGAAAGAATCCGAACTCGCCCAAGCTCTCAAGGCTGCGGAAGGTGCTCGGGAAGAAGCCCGAGGTGCCGCGCGGGACATCCAGGAGGCCCGGAAAGTTGTAGCTGGTAAGGCCTTCTGTATTCTTAGCTCTTTGTATGTGATAATGGGAGGAATCCTAGGCGGCAAGCTGAATTCTTATTTTTCCAGGGGCTTTTAGGGATCTTCCTCGCAGCATATCAGATGCCGCCCAATTCTACCGCACCGAGGAAAAGAAGTCTGCGGAGAGGGATTTCTGGTCGCAGTATCTGGCGCCGAACTATCCGGTGCCATTTATCGATCAGCTGAAACAGCTGGTCGAACTGCACCAGGCGGCCGAACTAGCCATGAAGGACTTAGTTGTCCGGTTGTGGCCTGCGGAGCCGATTCGAAGCAGTTACTTCGGACTCGTCAAGCGGATTGTGGGCGCCTGTCCTCGGCTTGATGCTATCAAGCGATCAGTCTGTATAGAAGGCGCGCGCATGGCGTTTGCCCGTGTAAAGGTGCATTGGGGGAGGCTTGACGCGGAGAAGCTGATGACTGAGGGGCCGCCGAAGGGTAAGGAGCACCGCAAGCCCGAGTTTTACTATGAAAGTGTACTGAAAGGGGCCCGCCTTGCGGACAAGTGTGCTAAAGACATTATATTTCTCTGAGGGCATTTGTGCCGCTTGTTGTAATATGGGATATTGGCATGTATACATTGCCTGTTTTGTTTGAACATATGTTCTTCCTGTGCGGCTGTTTATTGTATGCAAATCCTGAGAGTTGGCCAGTCGTCGGCTTCTGCCCCCTCGTAAAAAGAATACGGGGGTGTTCGGGATATATCTGGACGCTCTTTATCCCCTAGTTGGGTCCTTTTGAGGAGGTATCTCTTTTCATGAACTAGGAAATCGGACTATAAGGCTTTATTACTCTCACTTAGCCATAGGAATTCGAGTATGGTCGGCGCAGCCCCTAGTGTTCGGAAAGCGGAACTAGGGGCTCTATTGGCGCCTGATCACAAGACCGATCTGTCGCACTCAACATTTATAATGGTGTTGTGCGGAATAAATCTTTAAGGATTTTATAACCTCTCGAACAGCTGACCAGCTCTCGCTTCATCATGACGGTCGGTTTTCGGCTTTCTCTACTGAGGTGCTCGTCCGGCTGAACCGGGACACAATCACAGTAGTTCTCCCAACGCTACCTTAGCCGGCGGAATGGAACGTAAGGTACCAAAACATGGGAGCCGGGCAAACCCAACCAATGACCCAAGACATGATTCGGAGCTGATGCATATAGTGCTATAAGTTCAGGGTGTCGAGCGACTGAAAAGGTGGTCGGACTTTATTGCCGTACTATGAAGCCTCTGGTGTAACCAGGCGAACGCGGAGTGTGGCTGTCATTTTCGTCAAAGAGGCGTCGGCGATAAATGACGGCGGTAATTGTTTATTAAGTCTATGCATTGTAGTAGGATGATATGTCTATGCATATGAGTATGATGTATGAAAAGAGGTGGTTTTTGGCAGAACCTGTGGTGGCCGGACTGGAGGGGGTTGTGAGTGGATCAAGAATGAATCCAAACTGCCTTCTACCTGCGTGTTCCTGCCATTGTGTGTCCGGGCTAATTCCATGCCGCCAATCTTGTTCTGCGTCAATCGTTAGTTTGTAAATGCAAAATGCTTGAAGGCAGTTGGGTGTCCTCTTGTTGTTGGTCCCAGGGTCCCTAATCGGACCCCGGTGTGCCCAGCCATTATACCGTGAGGTAGTGCGAACTCCGCAATGGGTGTTCGGATGGTTGGCCTGAGTAATTTACCATGTGGAATCTAGTCGACGTGGTTTATCCCGTTGGCATACGGTAAACTACCATATGGTGGGAAGGTGCCGAAGATTTATTCTTTGGCGTAGCATTTTTTGGGTGATCCGAAGACAACCGTTAGAGTGGTGGGCCAATAAAACTTGGCCTTTGCGCCTTATATCTTTTAGGAGATGTTATTCGTGGCTTCATACCCTTGTGGGCTTTGCGTGTTATGGAGCCCCCGGACTACTAGGTCTAGAGGTACTGCAATTGACTTGCTGTGGTTTATGTGATCCTGGGCGATCGGTCGTACTATTACGCTCTGGGGAGGGGGGTCTTGATGAGGCGCCTCCCCTTATTGCTTCCGGCGTGCGACCAGCTGCTTTGTTTTGAGGATGTTGCATTCTCTATTGGTATGCTTTGCCGTCCTTCTAGGAGTACCATGAATTTCGCATGGTTGATCGAGCGTGTGGCCCGGGCCGAGTAGGCTTGAGCTGCTCTTTGTCTGTTGACCGGACTGGTATTTACCGGACCTGGCACCAGTTTCCTTGACTTGGCGCTTGTTGCCCTTGCGCTGAGGCTTGAGGGTGTCTCCCCGCGTATCCTTCTTACTGTCTTGGACCGTTATGATGTGAGGACGTCGGGGTGTGCGCCTTGGGTTCTCCTGCTTGGGTTGAGGTAGCCAGTTGTGCCGTGTATGCTCTTTGTTGGGGCTGTCGAGTTCGTGCCTTTCAGTGGCCAGTACCTTGGTCCACCTATCCGTTAGCAAGTCTTGGTCAGCTTTAAGCTACTCTTGCCTCTTTTGCAGGCTCCTTGCTGTGGCCATGAGCCTTCGCTTGAAGCGAACTTGTTCTGCTGGATCTTCAGGTACGCCGAATTCGTCATTGCCGAGGCTCACCTCGTCGTCGGAGGGGGGTCTATAGTTGTCCTTCTCCGAGTATCCCACCGTGACCAGTCCGGCCAGCTTGAAGGTAGCACTACTAGGAAAAGGGCTATAGATAGGATTGATTCTAATGGCGCACCGTGGAAGCAGTGTGCCACTACTATATACTAATGGCGCACCTGTTTGTGATACGCCATTAGTGTGGAAGACACTAATGGCGCACCGTAAACAGGGTGCGCCACTAGTATGAATAATTTTTTTTTTCATTTTCCCATACATACTAATGGCGCATCGGGTCCATAATGCGCCATTACTATCTATAACTACTAATGGCGCACCAAGCAGGCAGTGCGTCATTACTGTAAATTTGGTTTTATTCTTTTTTTTGCAAAACTACTAATGGCGCATCGTGGCACAGTGCGCCATTACTAGTTTAAACTAGTAATGGCGCACTCAGAGGAGATGCGCCATTAGTATATATACTTATTATTTTTACTTTTTTGCAAAACTACTAATGGCGCACCGTAGGCTGATGCGCCATTAGTAACCAGGGTTACTAATGGCGCATTTTCCTACGGTGCGCCATTAGTAACCTGGGACCAACAAGATATTTTGGACAGCCCACACCTACCCACTCACTTTCCCCACTTCATTCCATCCACCTCCTTCTCCAAGCTTTCGGCCATCTCCTCCTCCTCACCTCATTTCCACCATAGATTCAACAAAATTAAGTGGTGAAATTACCTTTTTTTGATAGGTAAGTAAGGGAAAGCTATCTTCATGATATAGATCTACTTTTTTTTCTCCCTAGCTCGCTCCAACAACGTGCACATGCACTTTTTGTGGCCTAGCTAGATCTATGTATGTTTGTGGTGTTGCATGTGTTTGTGGTGTTGCATATATGTTTGTGTTTGAAGGTACCGGTATTTGAAATATGCGATAGTTGCCAATATTTTGCCGGAATGTTTTGATTCATTTCCGTTTCGGCGAGAATTTTGGCACTATGCATTCTTTTTGGTCCTATTTTTAGGGAAGGTCATGCCAAATTTTTTCTTGGTTCTAACATATCGTTTTGCTCTACCCCGCAGGCGACCATGGTCCGCACGATGACTGAAGGCATCGTGAATAGGTTTTTGAGCTCCGCGAAGGCCGAGATGCTTCAAAAGAACGAGACGGAGATAAGATGTCCATGTCGAAGATGCAAGCTGAAGAGCCTTATTGCGGACCCGGATTCCGGGCAGGTGCGGGACCACCTGCTCTTGCGTGGTTTCATGGATGGCTATCGGTGGCAAGGTGATGAAGATGACTATCAAGTCGTCCATGGCCGGGGCCGGGCAAGAAATGAGGAAGGGCAACAAGACAAGTACCACCGCGGCGAGGGCGGGCGAGAAGACGAAGAATCTCCAGGACATGATCACGACGGTGATGCTGTACACAGTCATCATGTAGAAGATGTCGTACATGATGATGAGGAAGATCAAGACGAAGGGAATGATCATGAAGATGAAGATGCCGGAGCAGACGACGATGGAGGCTGGGTGCAGGACCCTCATATTCAAGAGCTGCTTCTCAAGCGGACGGATAACGCAAGAGCTGCCGCCCGAGAGAAAGCCAAGCTGGATCAACTGGAGATAGACGCGGTTACTCCATTGTATGAAGGATGCAGGCCCGAGGATACCCGCCTGAAAGTAACGCTCATGGCTCTGGAGATGAAGGTAAAACACAAAATGACCGACGCATGCTTCGACGAGAACATGTCATTCTGGCACGAACGTCTTCCCAAGGGGAACAAGTGCCCGACCAGTTTCGAGGAGGCGAAGAAAATCGTGTGTCCTCTGGATTTACCGCACGTGAAATACCATGTGTGCATGAACAATTGCATCATTTATCGGGACGAGCACGCGGAGTCTACCATATGTCCGGTGTGCGGCGTCACTCGATACAAGAAGAGGAAGAAAGCTCCTCGAAAATCGGTGTGGTACTTTCCGATCACTCCTCGTCTGCAGCGGTATTTCGCGGACCCTAAGGTAGCAAAGCTCCTGCGTTGGCACGCGGATAGGGAGGAGAAGAAGCGAGAAGATGACGCAAATGATCCGGAGATAGATAAAAAAGACAAGATGCTGAGTCACCCTAAGGATGCGAGCCAGTGGCAAGCGTTGAACTTCGAATACCCAGAATTTGGGAACGATCCAAGGAACATCGTGCTGGGCGCGAGCACCGATGGAGTCAATCCGTTTGGCAGCCAGAGAAGCACACATAGCACCTGGCCTGTGTTTGTGTGGATGTACAACCTTCCCCCCTGGTTGTGCATGAAGAGGAAGTACATTCACATGAGTATGCTAATTGAAGGGCCGAAACAACCAGGGAACGACATCAATCTGTATCTGGGGCTGCTGAAAGAGGAGCTTGACACGCTGTGGAAAACGCCAGCCAATACGTGGGACGCCGCAGAGAAAGAATATTTCCCTATGAGAGCCGCACTGCTCACGACGGTGCACGACTATCTCGGTTACGGATATCTCGCGGGGCAGGTAGTCCACGGATTTTCTGGATGCGTAAGGTGCATGGATGACACAACGTATCGCCAGCTAGATAGAGATCCCGGGTCTTCGAAAACCGTGTTCATGGGACATCGAAGGTGGCTTCGCGACGATGACCCGTGGAGGAAACGCAAGGATCTGTTCGATGGTGAAACCGAACCCCGAAAACGCCCGTGTACGAGGAGCGGCGAGGAAATAGACAAGCTGTTGAAAAATTGGAAAGACTGCCCACTGCCGGGAAAGAAGCGAAAGGCGCCAGAGCCGCTGCTGAAGGTATGGAAAACGAGGTCTGTTTTCTGGGACTTGCCGTACTGGAAGATCCACCGTGTGCCTCACAGCCTTGATGTCATGCATATCACGAAGAACGTGTGCGAGAGTCTGCTTGGTACCCTGCTCAACATGCCAGAGAGGACCAAAGATGGGCCGAAAGCAAGGGCAGACTTGAAATCAATGGGCATCAGGCAGGAGCTTCACGCTAATGATGATGATGATGATGATGATGAGGCGAAGCAGGACACGGAAAGTCGTCGCAAAGGCAAAAAGGCCAAGAAGACCGGAAATGACTACCCTCCCGCGTGCTTCACTCTAAGTCAGGAGGAGATCGAGCAGTTTTTCACCTGCCTCCTAGGAGTAAAACTTCCTTACGGTTACGCGGGGAAGATAATCAGATACCTAGACCCAGCGAAGCAGAAGTTCAGCGGGATGAAGTCTCACGACTGTCACGTGCTGATGACGCAGATACTTCCAGTTGCAATCCGTGGGATCATGGACGCGCACGTCCGTGAAACGCTATTTGGCCTATGCAACTTTTTCGACGTCATCTCTCGGAAGTCGATTGGCGTGAGGCAACTCAGAAGGCTACAGGAAGAGATCGTGGTGATACTATGCGAGCTTGAGATGTACTTCCCGCCCGCATTCTTCGACGTTATGGTGCATCTGCTGGTCCATATAGTGGAGGATATCATCCAACTCGGGCCGACGTTCCTGCACAGCATGATGCCGTTCGAAAGGATGAATGGTGTCATCAAAGGATACGTTCGCAACATGTCACGTCCAGAGGGAAGCATAGCCAGGGGCTTTCTGACCGAAGAGTGCATCTCCTACTGCACGAATTATCTAGGCATCGAGAACCCCGTTGGTCTGCCCGTCAACAGGCACCTCGGCAGGCTCGCTGGATGGGGTCACCATGAGGGTCGCCGCGAAATGCATGTCGACTTCGAGGGTCGACTCGCCGACTTTGAAAGAGCAAACCTAGTCGCGCTACAACACATAGACGTGGTCGATCCTTGGGTGGTAGAGCACAAAACCTTTATTAAGAAGACGTACAATGACCGAGGCCAACAGAGGACGGACGGAGATATACTCAAAGAGCACAACTCATGTTTCACGCGTTGGTTCAAGCAGAAGCTTCTGTCGTACCCTTTACATGAGGATTCTTCCGCGGAAGAACAACTCATATTCGCCTTGTCACAGGGCGCCGAGCACAACCTGATGACCTATGAGGCGTACGATATCAACGGCTACACATTCTACACCGAGGACAAGGACATGAAGAGCGATGGTTATCAGAACTCCGGGGTAACGATGGAATCCTACACCGGTAACGACAAGGACAGATACTACGGAAGGATCGAGGAGATCTGGGAGCTGAGCTACGCTGGAGAGAAGGTCCCGATGTTCCGTGTCAGATGGGCCAAAAACGTCATAAAAGAAGACCGGTATTTCACCACCATGGTTATACCCGAAGCCAAATCCAAGACCGCGGGCGCAAACGTCACCGCGAAAAATGAGCCATGGGTACTGGCTTCCCAAGTGGACCAATGCTTCTTCATTACCGACCCGCCAAAGCCCAGTCGTGTTGTCGTGAGGAGAGGCAAAAGGAAGATCATCGGAATGGATGGAGTAGCCAATGAGCAAGACTTCGACAAGTACGGCGACCCGAAGATCGAACATGACGACGACGATGAAGTAGCAGCACACACCACAAGAAGAAGCAGGACCACCCTACCTAAAGGACGTCCGTTCCACAGAAGAACTCCGTTTGCGAAAAAGAAGGGCAAGAAGATTGTGAACAGATAGCTAGCTAAGACCGATTGTATTTAAATCGTAGTCTTCATTTCTCGATTGTATTTCATGGGCACTTTTTGATATCATGAATATTTTTAAATTTCATGGGCACTTTTTGAATTCATGAGGACACTTGATCTCGATTCCCCCTCCATCTCGATCTCGATCCCCCTCCATCTCGATCGCACCCGCACCCTCCCCCGCTAGCTCCACCCATCGCAACCCTCCCCCGCACCCGACCCCCCGCACCCGCACTTTTTGAACATATTTTTTAAATTTTTTTTACTATTTTTATAAAAAACATTACTGTTATAATTTAAACAAGTTTGAACATATTTAAACACAAATAAATATAAAAAACAACATTTAAAATGCATAAATAATATTACTGTTATGATTTAAACAAGTTTGAACATATTTAAACACAAATAAATATAAAAAACACCATTTAAAATGCATAAAAAATATTGGGGATCCTGGGAATCAAACCCAGGACCTCCTGGTGTGTGTGCTGCGTGCTGACCAGTCGGGCTAGTGGGTGGGTTCTGTTGTAGATAGGGTTGGGCTGTAGATATGGCTACTGGGCTAGATTAAAACAAAATTCTAATGGCGCACCGAGGGGTGGTGCGCCATTAGAACAGTCGTACTTATGGCGCACCGGCGTGTGGTGCGCCATTAGAAAGCTTCCCTCCACCTATTCCCCTCTGGCCTCTCTCCCTCCCTCGCCAGATCCCCCCCCCCACTCGACCTAACTTTGCCCCCGCGCCGTCGCCCCCCGAGCCAGAGGAGACGGACGACCGCCTCTACCTTCAGCTCAGCCAGGCCACGCGACGCCGAGCCGGAGCGCCGCCTACCTCGCCGTCCCCCCTCCGCCCGCGCCCGCGCCCTCGACGTCCTCCGCCCAAGCCGAGACGCAGAGACAGGCGAGTGGAGGAGCCCACCGCGGTACCGGAGCTTCAACGCCCAGCCGCTGCCGGAGCTTCAACGCCGGCGTCTTCCTCCATTCCTTCATCCCCTCCCCCAGGTGATTCCTCCCTTCTCCTCCATCCCCTCACCTACAACCCTAGGGTAGGCCTGGCTTTCCGGTGCTGTTAGCCAACCAATCGCTTGATTGCCTGCGTACCATGCTGTGTTTTGAGTTTAAGATTTATATAATTGCAGACCCCTGCAAAACTGCAACAACCAAATATAGGTAAATAAAAGACAAAGTGGGTGATCTCAACACTGGAAAAAAGGTTTATTATATCAGGCAAGCAAACCGATTTAGTACTCTAGTACACACCACGTTTGTGTCCAGATACATTCTGGACTGGATTCATGTGAAATGAAAATTGATTTGATATTGAATTGGACTTAGAAATACAATTGCATTGGCCAAAGAAAAGCAGGTCACCTCTTTTAACCGAAGAAAACACCAGTTCATTATAAGCTGACGAAACTTCCAAAGGCTTTGGTCTGACAGTAACTGCAATTTTCAAATAGAAGTGTATGACAGAAAGATTTCCAAACCAGTGTCTTCTCCCTTCTCTAAGAAGGGAATCCATGTAGCAGAGGAGAAAAGCAAAACAATCAAGGATCTGGAGTCTGACTATAGTTGCATATATATGATTGCTTTTGGTGCCAGCGTTCGTGTAGTACTCTGCATTAATAAATCTAACTATATGAGCTCTCAATACTTGTGTAATATGATTGCTTTTGGGCTGTTTGAAGACATGTTGAATCGGGTTTATGTGTTATTTAGGATGAACTCCTTGCACTGCTGTTAAAGCCTAACTATATTGCTGCTGTTACTTTTATGTATACATATTGTTTTTGTTAATACTTGTGTAATATCATTTCTTTATTTTTGTTAAGTCCGGGCACGGGGTGCAGGACGACGACCGCGGCCGCCGGCCTTCCCACGGCCAACTGAGGCATCCCTTCGACGACGCCGCCGCCGCCGACCCCGACCCCAACCCCGACCCTGACCCCTCCGGCGACCGGCCGCGCCTGCCCAGGTACCTCTCCTCCTTCCTCCTTCCTCCCTCTCCATCCTTCCTCCCTCCCCAACCTATGCATGGTGAAGATGAGTTCAGTTGAGTAGGCAGGAAGTTGCTGCTTCCAAATGCTTTTTCTTTTCTAGCTTAAACTACCACGAATGGTTTGCTGCAATTGCTTCATGGAAGAATCTAAACTGTTTACATGGCAGTGTGTGATACAACTCTTCAGGAGGCTATAAGCATGCAAGTTGCTCAACCTCTGGACATTGTTCAGTTGCAAATGCATCTGAAGTAGATTGAGATTTCATTCTGCTTCCTTGTGCTCTATGTAGAATGCTTCTAAATTTCCTGTTTTGTCCAACTGCAGTTTCTTGAATTAACTTGCTATGCATTAGGTTGGTCTCACCCTCAGACCGATGCTGGTAATGATATGTATGTGCTATTAGATGCTGGTATTGTTCTAGTTTTAGTTGTGATGGTTTGCTTGTGGGTTTGTTTGACTCAGGTGTTTTAGTTCATGTTTCCATGTACAGATGTTTTAGTTAGTCAACTGAATCGAGTTTGAGATGTTCTGTTTCTGATGGAGTGTCAAAGCAGATGGAGTGTCAAAGCAGTAGAGTTTTCAAAACTAGATCATTTTACTGGCCATTTAGTGACAAGTTTCCTGGGAGTTGTCGACCCTTCTGCCTTTAGTTGTTGCTAGCCTAGAAGTAAGTCTCCTCATGGTTTTACTGGATCATTGAATTATCCCCGAGAGTGAAAGGGCATAAAGCTCTCTAGCTGATTGACTATGCGTGTTCTGTTATAGCTATTTCAGCAAATTGATGTCATCCTCTATTAGCAATGTTGCAATAAGGGAACATATATATCATTAGTAAGGTTAAAAGGAAGTGATCCATCTGCAACTGGTGTTTATTAGTCTTTTTGAGTGAGTTATCTGCATCTGCTCCTTGTGGTGGTGGTTGTTTAGATGGGCAGTAAGAAACCATGCTTGATTTGGGGGACTGAACTTATGCTTATGTATGCCATCAGAAGCAGTTCGAAATCATTATTCTCTCTTTTCCTTGCAGGTTTGGGCAACTTCAGTCGGTTGATCTTGAATCCATTGAGCCTTCACTTAGAGCTGGTACTCATCCATGTAACTCTTCACATTTCCATGTAGGATGGTTGCCTATCACTTACTAGTGTGCTAGTGCCCCTTAGTCCAAAGACTAATAGCTATGACAAAGTATAATTCCTTGTAGTGTTTAAGTATAACAAAATTCAGAGAAATGCATGCAGAAGCTAGATCAGTACCAGCTAGCTAGCTAGCTAGTAGTAGTACTACTGCTACTGTTCTTTCCTTTCTTTTTCTCTCTGCTCATAATTTTTTTTAAGATTTATCTGTTCATACGATGATATACTAATAATTATAAAGAAAATCTTGGACACCCATGGATTCAAGAGTTAGCTAGCTAGATGATAAGAGGGATGCATGAGAAGCTAGCTACACTGCCATGAACTTTGTTTTTCCTTTTGACAAACACTCTTGTTAACATCAGGAATTAAAAATGCAACATAGAACAAGATATATAGATAGCTGAAAGAAAGAGGTGTGCTTTGAAAGAAAAAATGTGCACCTGCAAGTGAGACTTGACATGTGCCAAGCTAGTAAACAAAATCTGTATATGTACATACTCTCATAAGGTTCTAAGAGATTTTGTAATAAGCTTGATGTTCCTTGTCGTTGACTTATCACCGTTAAACAGAGACCTCTGAGCCATGATCTGTAAAAATACATTTGTCATTCTTTCTGTGTTTGTACAGACTTGCTAAACTATTGATGATTTTTTGTTGGGAGACATATTATATCTGGAATGGAAGCTCACATAAGTTGAGCTGATTTTTGTCCATATGAAAGCAGAGGACCATATGGTCTGTGGCTGGGTTTTGTCTCCGACCATCGTGTCGTGCTGAATTTGCAGGTACCCCGAGAGGCCCTTGAGTTTGCCGGAATGTCGATTAACTTCCGTTCCGGCAAATTCGGGTACTCCATATGTCCTATTTTCAGCAAAGGTCATGCTGAAATTTTCCGTGAATTTTAGCATGACTTTGCTAAAAATAGGACATATGGGGTACTTGCGACTAATGCATGGGCCGGGCTATCTTAGTACTTAGTTAAGTAGGATCAACTGCCCTGCCATTCTTGCTGCATTAAATCATAGGTGGCAATAGAGCCAAGTGATTAGGCCCAACTTAGAATTATCCTTAGCATCGATAAACCCTAGATGATAAACCCAACATAGGTGGCAATAGAGCCAAGATTAGGCCCAACCTAGGGTGCCTCGGCATCGATAAACCCTAAATGATGAAAACTTAACTTGGTTGCCCCGGATGCCTCGGTGTCGATGAGAACCTAAATGATGAAAGCTTAGGCTTTTAGGGTGCCTCGGTGTCGACAAACCCTAAATCATGAGACCATGATCTTGTTCCTTGACAATAACCATCTTTTTGACCAAACTTTTTTCCTATTTAGAGAGAAACATGGCCCACAACGATGAGGCCGGTGGTTCGGGCGGCAAGCAATTCTGGGAGCTGTCCCAAGAGATGGAGGAACAACCTCACCGCTATGATGACGCCGCGGAAGACACCGATCCTGATTACACAACCCCTAGTGGCGTCGGGGATGACACCACTGATGGTGCCGCCGAGGATGCCACCACTGATGATGGCGGCGCACACACAGATGGTGGCGGCGCACACACAGATGGCAGCCAACCGAAGAAGCAAAGGAAGGACCGGCGCCCGAATGCGCTCCGCACCGTCAAGGAGGAATTCACTCAAGTGGACTCCGACGGGAATCCAACGGAGCCCAAACATATAGTCAAGGGGTACTCGGTTCAGCTCGGGTGCATTCTCCGGAGCACCGTCTCGATCAACACCGAGAACCTTAGGCATAAGGACCGAGGGAATTTGCGCAACCTCCTCTTCACGAAGCTGCACGAACGATACAAGTTCCCCGCCGAATTTGAAAACACACGCCTCTCAGGGAATAAAGTGAACAATGCCGCCCTCACGAAGATGAGCACGGCCCTGTCTACTTGGAGAAGCGCGGTGAAGAGAATGATTGATAAAGGTGATAGTTATGACAAGATCAAGGCGAAATATCCTTTGATGAGCGAAGATGAGTACAAGGAGTTCAAGATCAAGTGCCAGAGCCCCGCAACCTCCGAATCAAGTCAGTGGGGGAAAGAAATGCGGGAGTTGAACTTAGGGGAACACAAACTCGGTCCCGGCGGTTATAGAGTGGCGGAGCCTATATGGGACAAGGAGGACGCGGAGCGTGCCGAGCAAGGCCTACCGCCCCGCTTCGAGAAATACAGCGGTGACAAGCAGACCAGGAACTATGTCAGGGCCCGGTACAAGGAGGACCCGATAACAAAGGAGCTTACCACGGATCCGAAGACCAGGGCGCTTGAGCTTGTTCTGGTAAGGAATACACCCCCGCGTAATTAGCTCCATATGGTTGCACTCTAATTAATCCCCAATATTTCTAAATGGTTCATGTTCCTTTCGCAGGACAATGAAAGCAGTAGCGCGGGGTCGTCTAAGAGCTCCCCTTTCGACACCCCTTTAAATAGGGCGTTGAACGTAATGAAAAAGAAGGATAAGCTCGATAAGCCGACGTCAGCTGGTCGTGTGGCCGGCAAAGGCTTGTCCACAAAATGGGGGTCATACTATACCGCTGGTGTGCGGAAGGAGAAAAAGACCAGCTCGGAAAGCCAGATGCGCGAGGTTGAAGAACTCAAGGCACAAGTGGCGCGGATTCCGGAGCTTGTCCATGAGCAAGTGCAACAACAACTTGGAACGACGCTCAACGCCATGGTGCCTACGTTGATTCATGGGCTGACGACGTGGATTGCGGGCGGCCAAAAGGGGCCTCCCCCGGTTCCCAGCTTCACGGCCAGCAACTCGCACAGCGCGGCGGCGGCACCATTGGTGTCTCCGGCGGCGGCGCCATTGGTGTCTCCGGCGGCGCGCCATTGGTGTCTCCGGCGGCGGCGCCATTGGTGTCTCCGGCGGCGGCACCATTGGTGTCTCCGGCGGCGGCGCCATTGGTGTCTCCGGCGGAGGCGGTATTCGTGTCTCCGGCACCGGCACGGGCATTGGAGCTTAATGCACCCGGGTGTACGCCGACCGGCACCTCGCCAGCAAGCGCCCCCTCCGTCAGTTGCACGCCCGCCGTTGGCGGTGCCTCGACATTAGCCGAGCTCGACGGCATCACGGTAACTAAGCCTCTCGGCCGATGACTTCATCTCCTTGCCTTTGACTGGGCATCCCTGACGCCCTATACATGTTTTTCCAGGGCACCGCCGACGTTCCTTGCACTCTTCTGCACTTCGTGGGCGCCGAGTTGGTCGATGTCGCCAAGGGCAGAATCGTTCAACCGGGCAACCCCATGTTCCACGGTAATCCGATGCCAACCACAATGTATAGGGTTGAAGTGGTCCGGGTGCTGCCAGGCTGCGACGAGCTATTACCTCCGATTCGACCCGCTGGGGCCGACGAAGAAGATGAGATGACCCTCGGCACCTGCGTAAACTGGCCCCTGCTATGGCCGAAGAGCCAGATTCGTTTGGGGGCGGGGGACACCACCCCACAGACAAGACCGCCAGTCGTGCCGGCGCCAAGCCATGGCAAGAACGCCGCAACGCTACCGGACCTGCCGGACATCCCTATGGCACAGGATCCGGACAGCCCTATGGCACAGGATCCGGACGGCGACGACAACGACGACGGTACATTTACCAAAGTTGATAAGTACTTTGCCGAACATGGGTACGCTGACGAGTTCTGCGGGCCTCTTTCTCAAGAACCCAACCAAGACCACCGCGATCTAGCTGGTACGGCGGAGAAATCCAATTGCAACAAGCGTCGTCTGGCGTTCAGTTCTCAGGACACGCCTCCAGCTCCCGCCTTCACCGAGCCTCAGATAGCTGAGGCGCGAAATATTATCAGCCCCAACACGCTGAAGAAGGCGGTCTGTGAGCAGAACTCGGTCCCATTACAGGAGATCAAGAAGAAGGGCCGGAAACGAAAGACTAACAAGGGCGCCGGTGCGAGCCAGCCGGCACCGAGTTCGATCCGTGCTCAGGACGGGCCACCTTCACCTAAGGATATCTCGAGGAGGGTGCATGTGGCGGGTAGGGCGATGCTACCGCCAAATATGCTGAATGCTGCAACCGGTGCTATGCGGAGTCTGCACGACAGTGTTCTGATTTTGGAGAAGCGGCGTCTCAGAGAGAAGGATGTGGCATACCCGGTTTTCGTGGCCAAGGTGCCAGAGAGCAAGGGCTTTGTGGATGGCGACATCGGGGGTATGATCGTCCTGCGGTTTGATGACATCTTTGCTATGTTTAACCTTCATCCGTTGCACTACACCTTCGTTCGGCTGTTTTCGCTGAGCATGCAGATGCGGATCATTAGAGACAATACCCCGGACATCGTGATAGTCGACCCCTTCTACATGCGTGCCAAGCACTTGAGCAGCGCTGGGGACCGCCAAGTTGCGAGTTCACACCTCGAAGGCGTCATTCTGGCAAACGCAGATAAGGATAACTTCCTTGTGCCTTACTTTCCCGAGTAAGTCATCCCTTAACCGCCCCGTAACATATGATTTCTTAGATTTCGATCGTTCTTTTTTTTCTAACATTCCGTGTTCTGTGCAGTGACACACATTGCACACTCATCCTCTTAAGCCCGAAATATTCCATGGCCACGTATTTCGACCCGAACCGTAACTCCATGATAGACTACACAAATGTGAAGAAAGTTCTTGATGATGTTCTCCCCGGCTACGCCCAATCTGGAGGCACCTTCACCAGGCCAGTTCGTAAGTACGGCAAGCACATCTTCTCACACAATACGAAGTTCTGCTGCGTCAAGCAGCCGCCTGGCGGTCAGAAGGATGCCTACTACGCCCTCCATCACATGCGGGCGATCGTAAGGGACCATCATCACCTTCTGCTACCAGATAATCTCAAAGATTGGGCCGCGAGCTTGTCGGCAGTCCAGGACGCGGACCTCAGACAAGAATTCTTTCGCATCCAGTCGGAGTTTGCGGACATCATCCATCAAGATGTCCTTCATACCGCGGGGCAGTTCTTCCTCAGATATCAACCGTCCAACAGTGAGATAGATGAAACGCTACAAATGCAGGGTGACAACGACCGTGATTTCATGACCATCACGACAGACGGCGGCTTCACCCACGCTCCTGTCCGATGAGTTGAGTCGAAAGTAGTGATGTGTAGTTCTGAAACATTGATTGGCTCATGTTGTAATTAAACTTTAATGAATTCGGATGTCTCTTTGGTTTGGACGGTTGTTCAACTTAGATGTAATCGATGCTATTTATTAGTAGGACCATGAATCGTGCTATTAATGTCTTGCTTTTCTCTTCCGATCCTTTTGTTGCATACTTACACATTGCTTATGTATTGTCTGTTGTTTGGCTTGTGCATAGAGATGCCGTCGTATGTCGTGTACAAGGGTAAGGTTCCCGGAGTCTACGATGACTGGGAGGAGTGTCGGAGACAGGTTCACCGTTTCAGCGGTAACAGTTACAAAGGGTACACCACTAGGGCGGAGGCCGAATCTAGATACGCCCGCTATCTAGCGGGAGAGAGGAGGGAGCGTTGGAGGAACCGGATGAAGACCAGTTTGATCGCGATGATGCTCATCGTGATGACCACAGCTCTCTTCTATGTGATGGTAGTTTAGATGATCGATATCGACTTGTAATGTGAAGGCAAACTCGATACTCGCGGTCTTGAGACTTGTAATGTTTTATCTTTGTCCGGTCTTTTGAATCCGGAGACTAATATGATGAATTGTATTCGGAGACTAATCTTCTATTGTATTTGATGAATCTGATGTTGCTGTGTGCTGCTGTCTATATTCTATGCAATAATATATTTTGTAACCTGTGCAAAAATCAGAAAAGCAAAAAAAATAAAACCTAATATTCATACTAATGGCGCACCACACAAGACACTAATGGCGCACTGTGATCATCAAACTAATGGCGCATTAGCTGCTGGTGCGCCATTAGAATGCCAAAGCACATTTGTACATATGGCCCCTGGGAGGCATTCTAATGGCGCACTGCAGGCTATACTAATGGCGCACTACGCGGTGCGCCATTAGAACACCAGATACTAATGGCGCACCAGTAGTGCGCCATTAGAATTTAATTCTAATGGCGTGATGCCAGTGGCGCACCAGTAGTGCGCCATTAGAAGGCAAATTCGGTGCGCCACTAGCATGCCTTTTCCTAGTAGTGTAGGTTGATCAGGACTGTATTCCTCTTCGGCACCATCCAGGTTGCTTGCATCTCCGGGTTTTGTGTTGATGTGGCGGGGCTTGGAGCGGCACCGACGAAGCATGGGCTTTGTCTTTCTCCTTGAGGGGTTGTCCTCCGTTGCCTCGTCGCCATTGGTTTCCTTTGGAATGTCCACCATATATATATCGTATGAGGAGGTGGCCGTCCACCACTCTATGAGCGGTGGCTCCTGTAATTCTCCTGCATCGTCATCCATACCGTCAATGTCTTCAGAGTCGAAGTCAAGCACGTGGGTTAAATCATCGATCGTGGCAATGTAGTGGGTGGTGGGTGGGCAGCGAATTCCTTCGTCGCCTGCCTCCCACTCGAGCTGGTCATAGTTCGGCTGGGAGCCTCCTGACAGAGAGAGAGACTTTAATGAGTTAAGCACGTCGCCCAAGGGCGAGTGTTGAAATATGTCCGCAGCGGTGAACTCCATTACCGGAGCCCAACCGGGCTCAGCGAGCTCGGGGACGCGCGGACTGGATCCTACAACCGGATACGAGTCCAGGGGTCCGGAGTCACAGGCTTTTTCAGAGACGAGGCATGTGTTCTGCTCTACCGCTGATGAGGGTACGGCCTGCGGGGCGGGGTCCATCCCTCCGTCCTTAGGCAACACAGCCTGCTCCGGATTTGAGTCCGGAGCTGCTGCAGGGGCGGTATCCCGAGCGTTGTTCGACAGCAGGTCCAGGTCATGCTCATCGTGACTGTCCGGCGCCCTCGGCGCAGGCCCGAACCCGTCGAAGATCAAGTCTCCACGGATATCCACCGTGTAGTTCAGGTTTCCAAACCTGATTTGATGGCCGGGGGCATAGCTATCGATCTGCTCTAGGTGGCCACGCGAATTGGCCCGCAGTGCGAAGCCACCGAACACGGAGATCTGTCTGGGGTGGAAAGTCTCGCCCTGGACAGCGTCGTTGATGACAATTAAGGGGGCCATCAAGCCTGATAGCGATGGCACAGAGGAACTCTCAATGAAAGAACCAATGTCGGTGTCAAAACCGGCAGATCTCGGGTAGGGGGTCCCGATCTATGCGTCAAGGCTGATGGTAACAGGAAGCAAGGGACACAGATGTTTACCCAGGTTCGGGCCCTCTCGATGGAGGTAAAACCCTACTTCCTGCTTGATTAATATTGATGATATGGGTAGTACAAGAGTAGATATACCACGAGATCGTAGAGGCTAAACCCTAAGAGCTAGCCTATGATGGTATGATTGTAATTGTGATCGGCCTTCTAAGGACCAACCTCTCCGGTTTATATAGACACCGGAGAGGGTTAGGGTTTACATGGAGTCGGTTACAAGGAAGGAAACACAATATCCGGATCGCCAAGCTTGCCTTCCACGCAAAGGAGAGTCCCATTCGGACACAGGCCGAAGTCTTGAGTCTTGTATCTTCACGCTTCAATAGTCCGGACGTTGTACACAGTCCGGCTGTCCGGATACCCCCTAATCCAGGACTCCCTCACCTTGTGCTAGTCCTCATGATTCATTCATGCATAACATTGGTACATCTTGTGATGAATTGCTTTCCTTGCCTTATTGCTCTCACAATGAAGCTTATACTTCCTCTAGTGCTTGTGTTGAGACTAACCATGTAGAGGAAATCAAAGATCTTAAGGCACAAGTCACTTCTTTGAAGAAAGACTTGGAAAAGTGTCATGAAGGGAAGGCCACACTCAACAATATCTTGAGTGTGCAAAAATCCCCCAATGACAAAGGTGGACTTGGATTCAACTCCAATAAGAAGAACAAGTCCAAGAGAATCAAGAAGAAGGGCCAAGAACAAGTCAAGAATTCGGCCAAGATTATTAGCTTCAAGTGCAAAATTGAAGGGCATCATGTTAGATCTTGCCCATTGAAGAAGAAGGCCATTAGTGACAGGCAACAACGGAAGAGGCCACAAGTTCAATCTCATGCTCAACCTCAAGTTGAAGAAAGGCCACTTCCCAAGAAGACTCAAGTTAATGCTTCTGTTGTGGAAAAATCAAGTGAGAAGAAAGTGAAGAATAGATGTTGCTACTTATGTCATGAGAAAGGTCACGTTGCTTCTTCATGCACTAGTGGTAACTTATCCAACCCAATTATTATTGATGATATCTATTCTCTTGGGAAGGATAAGGTTGGCAATGTGTTTGCCAAGTTTGTTGGTACTCAAAGTGGTGTCAAGAAAAGAACCGGTTGGGTAGCCAAGCCTATTGTGACTAACCTCTTAGGACCCAACTTGGTTGGGGACCACCAAGCTCAAACTTGATCAATAGGTGTTGATGGAGGGCATTGGAGACTTGGCTACATTAGGAAGAATTAAGGGGAATTCATCATTCTTATTGTCTCAAGCCAAGTCAATTGGATTATCAAGTTTCTATCTTATAGCCAATGTGCCTCCTTGCGGTAACTTGTAATTAAACTATTTACATTGAAAGTTACTTGCCCCCTTGCATGTTTTGGTTTTGTTCCTTGCTTGTGTTTGTATATGTTCTGCTTCCAACTTGCTTATCTTGAGCAATCAAGTATGTGTGTGTTGGTTTGCACATCATGTACGTGTGTGTCGTGCGTTGAGCCTTTATGCTTCGTGTTTGTATCCTAGTTGGCTCTTGTGAGAGATAAATGGAATATCCATTTATGGGGGAGTGATGTGCTTTGTGCACCTCACAATCCTGTAAATGTGTGTACATGAGGAATACCATCTAGTATTGATATTACAAGATTATCTAGTCCCTAGGTGGTATATCTCTCATGAGAAATTAGAATTCTAAAAATCCCATTGATTATATCTTTTTGGATCCTCTTATTGCCTCTTGTTAAGTTCTTATTGGTATCACATTATGGGGGAGTAATATGCTATGTGCATATTACAAGCCTATAAAATGTGTGCATTTGAGATATTGTCACCTAGAATTGATATTGTAAATTATCGTGTTCCTAGGTGGCATGTTAGATCTACAAGTTGAAATTTGCTTGTGTATGGTGTGAAGATGATGTTGGATATCCTTGCTATCTACCACCGGGAATTCTTTCCATCTACCTCTTATCTTTTGACAATTGGTAGTCACTTATGTGTGGTAGATTTTATTGATCATCTTTACAATGGCTTTTGTTTTTATTTGCCTTTTCTCTTGCCAAGGTTTGTGTCAACTCCCATTGTCTTCCATACCACTTGTGGATCTTGTTTATTTCTTGTTCTTGTCTAGTGTTTTCTAGATATAGTGAAAGTGGTGATCCCACCTTGTGCATTTTGTATTCAAATGCAAATTCTCTCTAATGCACAACTCGTGGGGGAGCTATCCTATTTTCTATAAAACGATCATCTTGTGATCCTTATCAAGTGTGTGTGGGTAGAAGGCAAGCCGTCTTCTTTTTGGTACCTTGTGCCTTCATGAAACTTTGTGGACAGCTTGGTTTGTTTGGAACCATCCCCTCTTTGGGAGTTTGACATCTTTAATTTAGTGTTTATCAATGGATATCTCATTCCTTGATGTATCTTTAATGGTATCTTCCAAGTGATGATTTCTCCATTTGGTATCCTTTTCACTTGGCTTTTCTTTGTCATTTGGTTTCGGTTCTTCAAAGTCTTGAGCATGCATGTTTACTTCATGTATTTTATTTGGCATGCTTTCTTTCTTTGACCCAATATATAGGGGAAACTCCACCTAGTCTCAATTTGGATGAGATGTGCATGAAATTCATCTTCATATCTATATGCACATATTTATGTGGAGTTTGTCCTGTGTATTGGTGTTTCTAACTATTTGGTCTCAATGAGTTTGGGTACCGTTTATTTTGTGTTGTTCTTCTAGGAACATTTGGAGATGCATTGGATGCTCGGCTCACTCACAAGGAAGGTGTTTTCACCATGTGCTTATTAGAGTCAAGCTAGGATGATCAATAAACTACTATCTACCTTCAATTGGTATCTACTACATCCTTCCAATGGTATCTCGATAACAAGTATCATCATCTACTTCATGCACACATTTCTTGCATCAACCTTGTGTAGGTTGTATCATGGCATGTATTTCATTCTTTCTTGTGACAATTGTTTCCTTTCTCAAAGCATCTCAACGATGATCTCATGTTGCTAGTTGTGATGTCTTTGATGGTTGTGTGGTAGGAATTCATTTATATACAATAAGACCATATCTAGCCACGTGCTATGCTTCCAAGCAAATATCTTATTGGTATATGTATGACTTCCTTTTGGATATCCTGTTCCTTCGTGTTGTAACTATGTCGGGTGTACATCCTTCTTTGTAGACATATATCATCATGATTTCGTCTACCTAGAACCTTATACACCTGAGAGAATTTACATCTCTAGATGATATCCTTTCTTTCACATCCACCTTGTCTTTCTTATGTTATTTCTTTGGTGGCTCCATGAAAGCTTTTGTCTTGAGTGCGGATCTTATATCTTGTTGCACTCTTGTGTGGTGAAGATTTTTTTTCCTCGTGCTTGTCTTTACGAGGCTTGCCATCTTCATTAGTATCCCTTCTTGATAAGGCTTTCTTTTTCCTTCTTCACCATGGGTTGTCGCAAGCCTTGTTGTTAACTCACATTCTAGTGAGCTTGTGAACCCATTTGCTTGTTGGATGTGTGTGGGGACGACTTGTCATGCACCGTGTATTTCATTTACCCAAGGCTATGTTGATGCTTTATGCTCATCCTTATATTAGTCTTCTCAAGTGCTTTGTCATGACTCACACACATCATTTTGGTTGAGCCTATTCTTAGTTGCCTCTTTTTCATGCTTGCTCAATCTTTTGTCTGTTGCAAGTGCTAGGCTTTGTTTCCTATATGCTCACTTACAATTGTTGTAAGTTTCTGTTGATTTTGGGGGAGCTATGATCCTATTTTGTGCACTCTGTATCCAATACAAATATTCTTATTTGTGCACAAATCATGGGGAGCTTCTCTAGTTTCTTTAGAACACTCCTCTGCTCATATCATAATATCTTTTTCATGTGGCTCATAGGATCATTGGTCTAGTTGGTTCAATTGGTATCTTTTGATTGCTTGTGTCTCTCTTTGTTATGTCTTCGTGGCATATCTTTCTTTAGCAATCTTTGCGCCTCAATATAGTTTGTGTTCCTCCAAATATTTACCGTTGGATATGTGTATTGCATTCCACTCTCTTGTGGAGAAATACACAATTTATGGAGGACCACAATTTATATTGGCCTTCTTAGCTTTTTGCCCATTTTGGCAATCGATGCCAATGGGGGAGAAGTTTCAGAGAGTTTTGTGGAGAAGTTTAGAGAGTTATCTCCTCTTGCTTTGGTTGTGTTCCTTAGCATTTGCATCTCATACGCATGCACTATTGGGTGTTGCATTGCTAGTGAAGCATAATTCCTTATATAAACTCTCTTGAAAGTGATTGTCATAAATTACCAAAATGGGGGAGATTGAAAGGACATGCGGTGCCCCCATGTGTGGTTTTGGTAATTGATGACACTCTCTATGGACTAATGGTTGCATTGAGTTATATTTGAAGGATTTGTCCATAGGCTCTTCTTGAAGTCCATGTGTTGGTTTCAAGGAGTTTATGTGTTGACCAAGGTGCTACTAAGGAATTATCCAAAGATTGGTTATGTGAGTGTTGTGCTTATTGCAAGCATGTCTTGAAGAAGAAGATTGTCTGATCATTCATTTTTACCTTCAAGACATCATCCAAATGAAGAGAGTTGGAAAGATTCAAGGTTGATCAAGACTAATTCAAGAGTGAATCAAGTTGATCAACTCACAAAGCGTAGAAGATGTACCGAGAGGGATCAAGTGATCCCATGGTATGGTAAGCATTGTCCATTGTGCTTTGTGTACTAACCCATGGTCTATGTGAGAGTTCTATGTGGGGTTAGGTGCGTGTTCATGGGCTTGCATCAAGAGGAAGATATCACTCAACCCATGGAGAGGATGACATCAAGTGGTGATCGTCATCAATATTGCCATGTGCAAGTTCAAGTGGAGCATGACAAAGAGATCAAGTGCTTGAAGCTTGCCATCCATTGTGGTGTCAGTGGACTTGCAAAGATGTGCCGAAGAGTGGCTCACCCATAGTGGACTATGGGGGAGCAATCATCTAGTCTTCATCGAGCCAACGCAATCAAGAAAGGTGGTCCAACTTGAGGGAATCAAGATCGTCATCATCTAGCTCAAGTGGACCATGTGCAAGGCAAAGGTTTGCCCTTGATAGGTTTTCAATTTTACCAGTCCCATGGTGGTAGTTGGGAGACCGGGTTATAGGATCGTTTGCCGTACTATCAAGGGGGCCTCTCAAGTTGGTAGCTTGATCGTATCGTTAGTAGAGAGCCCAAACCACTGCATCCTTGCATCATGTTTCTTGGTTCTTGTTTGGTTCTCTTTGTGAGTCTTAGAGCTTATGGTCATCTTGATGACAAGCTTGAGTTCATCAAAAACAGAGTTCACATCCGTCTTCTATGATGTTTTCGGTGTTGAAGGTTTTACCGGTCTTATCCGAGGAAGGGTTCTCACCATTTTCTTATGGGCCTTTTCTCACTTGCTTATTATTGATATTTCTATCAAGATTGTGTTAGCCCATGTCGTTAGCTTTTCAACAAACTTGGTTTCGTTGAATTCGGAGTCTGTTTGCAGAAGTTGTGGCTGTTTTGGTAAAGGCTGCAGCGGTACTACCGCGACTAGAGCGGATGTAAATTTTTACTACCGCTCCAGAGCGGTACTACCATGGATCCTGAGTAGTAGTACCGCTCCAGAGTTGTACTACCGCGGCTCTTGAGCGGTAGTACCGCTCTGGACCAAAATCTCATGTTTTGCTCAGCGGAGGTAGGCACGGAAGTATTTTTTAGTACCGCTCACAAGCAGTAGTACCGCTACCATTTGCAGTAGTACCGTGAGGTCGAGCGGTAGTACCGTGAGGAAGAGCAGTAGTACCGCTCCGGAGGTTCTACTGGCCTTTTGCCTCCTCTCTGTTGTTTTTCAAAGGGGTACTACCACCCTAGCGGTAGTACCGCTCCTTGGATTTTCCCCCACCTATAAAAGGGGGTCTTCTTCCCCATTGAACCTTATCCTTTGAGCTTGTGTTCTTCCCCCATTGTTGACCTTCTTCGATCTTGCTAACTCTCAATCTCTCCATGGATTCTTGCTAGTTTTTGAGGGAAAAGAGAGAGGAGATCTAGATCCACATTTCCACCAATCACTTTCTCCTGTATGTGAGGGGAACCCCTTGGATCTAGATCTTGGAGTTCTTGGTGTTCTCCTTCTTGTTCTTCCTCTCATCTTCCTCCCTGGCATTAGTTGCTTCGGTGGGATTTGAGAGAGAAGGACTTGGGCACTCTGTGTGCCCTTGCCATTGCATTTGGTGCATCGGTTTGAGTTCTCCACGGTGTACATGGAAGTTACAAGTTGAGAAGCTTATTACTCTTGGGTGCTTGGTACCCTTGAGCTTGTTCCTCTTGGGTGCTTGGGCGTCCTAGACGGTTGGTGTTATTCGGAGCTCAATCATTATGGTCTAAAGCTCCGGGCAAGCGTCGGGGTCTCAAATTAGGTTGTGGAGATCGCCCCAAGCATTTTGATGGGTACGGGTGACCGCCCCCAAGGGTTGACAAAGTTTACGGGTTCGGTGACCGCCCCCAAGGGTTGCCAAAGTGTACGGGTTCGGTGACCGCCCTCAAGGGTCCCTTAGTGGAATCACGGCATCTTGCATTGTGCGAGGGCGTGAGAAGATCACGGTGGCCCTAGTGGCTTCTTGGGGAGCATTGTGCCTCCACACCGCTCCAAACGGAGATTAGCATCCGCAATGGTGTGAACTTCGGGATACATCATCGTCTCCGCGTGCCTCGGTTATCTCTTACCCGAGCCCTTTACTTATGCACTTTACTTTCTGATAGCCATATTGTTTCTTGTCATATATCTTGTTATCACTTAGTTGCTTATCTTGCTTAGAATAAGTTGTTGGTGCACATAGGTGAGCCTAGTTGTTGTAGGTTTTGTGCTTGACAAATTAACCACTAGGTTTATTCCGCATTTGTTCGAGCCTAAACCATAATTATTTTAAAGCGCCTAGTCACCCCCCCCCATCTAGGCGACATCCACGATCTTACAGCTGGCCCCCTACACCATCTACTACCAGCCTCGCACCGCCATCAAGTCACAAGCGCTGGCCGACTTCCTCGTCGACTGGGCCGAGACCCAGTACCTACTGCCAGCGCCAGACTCCACCCATTGGCGGATGCACTTTGATGGTTCAAAGATGCGCACCGGGCTGGGAGCCGGCATCGTCCTCACCTCTCCCAAAGGCAACAAGCTCAGATATGTGCTGCAAATCCACTTTGCCGCCTCCAACAATGTAACTGAATACGAGGCACTCATACACGCGCTCCAGCTTGCCAAGGAACTCGGCATTCGCCGGATCCTGTGCTATGGTGACTCCGACTTGGTGTTCCAGTAGTCGTCAGGCGACTGGGATGCCAAGGATGCAAATATGGCAAGCTACCGCTTCCTCATGCAGCAACTCAGTGGATACTTTGACGGGTGCGAGTTCCTCCATGTGCCAAGAAATGACAACGAGCAAGCAGATGACCTGGCACGGATCGGCTTCACCCAGCAAGCAATACCAGCCGGCGTCGCCCTACAACGCCTCCTCAAGCCGTCTGTCAAGCCGTCACCGGAATCTGACTCCATCTTCATGTCGGTCCCTCTTCAAGCAGTCAGATCCGACTTGAGGGCCCCAGAAGTCGGCGCGGGGACTTCGACAGGCGACCCGGGGACTGCAGCAGTCGCACCCGGCCCGGGGACTTCAGAACCCGGCCCGGCGACTGTAGCAGTCGGCCCGGGGACTTCTCCAACTCAACAGGCGGCAGCCAACTCCAACCCGGTGCCTCCCGGCCCAATCGCCCTTGTACAAGTTGTAGTCGTGGCAGTCGAAGAAATAGCAGCACCTTGATGGGCTCAACCCATCCTCAACTTTCTGGTGAACAAAGAGCTGCCGACTGATGAGATCCTAGCCTGACAAGTGCAACGATGGGCAGCAACATACACCATTGACAACAAAGAACTGGTGTGGCGCAGTGTCACTGGTGTGTACCAGCGCTGGGTGGAGCCGGACCAGGGTCAAGCAATCCTCAAAGATATCCACCAAGGCGAATATGGTCACCACGCGGCTTCAAGATCACTTGTTGCCAAAGCTTTCCGCCATGGTTTCTTCTGGCCGACTGCTCTAGAAGACGCCAAAGAGTTGGTCCAGAAGTGTAAAGGGTGCCAGAATTTCCGCTCCAAGCCACACTTGCTGGCTTCTGCGCTCAAGACAATTCCCGTTGCTTGGCCCTTTGCCGTCTGGGGGCTGGACATGGTGGGGCCATTAAAGACATCTCGCGGCGGCATGACTCATTTACTTGTCGTTGTGGACAAGTTCACCAAGTGGATAGAAGCAAAGCCAATCAAGAAGCTGAATGGGCCGACTACCGTGACTTTCATCACCGACATCACCACTCGGTACGGCATACCACACAACATCATCACCGACAATGGCACAAACTTCGCCAAAGGAGCCTTGGCTCGTTTCTGCGCGACGCAGGGCATCCGATTGGACTTAGCGTCTGTTGCCCATCCGCAGTCAAACGACCAAGTGGAGCGAGCAAATGCCTCATTTTGTCCGGCATCAAGCCCCGACTAGTCGAGCCTCTAGAGCATTTGGCTGGCTGCTGGCTCGATGAGCTGTCGGCCGTCTTCTGGAGCCTGCGCATAATTCCGAACAAGTCAACCGGCTTCACACCCTTCTTCCTCGTCTACGGCGCCGAAGCCATCATCCTGATGGACATAGAATTTGACTCCCCACGAGTCACCATGTACACAGAGGCGGAGGCTAAAGAAGCACGAGAAGACGACGTCGATCTGCTAGAAGAAAGCTGGCTGTTGGCACTCAGCCGGTCCGCCATCTACCAGCAGAGTCTGCGCCGATACTATAATCGCAAGGTCAAGCCAAGATCCTTCCAAGAGGGAGACCTTGTGCTCCGGCTGATACAGCGAACAGCCGGCCAGCATAAGCTCTCAGCACCCTGGGAAGGCTCTTTCATCATCAGCAAAGTGATGGGCAATGGTTCCTACTACCTGATCGATGCTCAGAAGCCCAGAGCACGCAAGAGAGACGATTCCGGCAAGGAGACGGAGAGGCCATGGAATGCAAATCTCCTCCGGAGATTTTACAGTTAAAAGCAGTATGTATCATGCTACCTTTTGTATTAAGTACGAAGACTCCAGGTCCCCCGAGAAGAGCTCGGGGACTACCCTCTTTTATCTATATGATAAGTGTTATGCCTATGAATGTGTTGTTTTATTATTCTGCCTGGCACCCTGTTCGACCAGTCGGCCCGGAGGCTCGCCGCCTTCTACTATGTGTCCTTTCCTGCAGTCGGACAAGTAGTGTGTCGGCACCAAAAAACTTCTCCTGTCAAAGCCGCAGCTCGTAGAGCGACTGTACAGTGGACAGGGGTTGCAAAGCGGTGCCCACACGAAAAATGGCTAATGAAAAATGCGCACATAGCCGGGGCCGGCATCCTGCCTCTCCGACCGGCTGCCGAGCAGCCGACCGGCCAGCTTCTACTTACCTTGCCAACACTCCAAACGGCTAAGTACTTGCCCTCCCGTAAATAGCCAAGTACTCGACCCAGCCGCAGTCCGCAGAGAGGCTGTTTGGCTGGCAAGAGGGTAGCCAAGGGAGGGCGGCAAAGGAAAAAAGCAAGGAGCAGAAAGCAAGAAAAGTTAGAACTCGGCAAACCAAAGCATAATTTGTGACGAAGAATATTTACATAGCAAAAGGCCCATTAGCCAGCATTCAACAGAGTTTGATATACACCCCGCAGGTGGAATTGTGCAAATTTAACCAAAGTTTGTCGAGACTGATAAGCAGAAAAATAAAGACAACAACCTAAGGAGCAGCAGAGGGTTCCGGCTGCACGGTGGAGTCGGCGGTGCCGGTTGGAGCAAGAGAGGGTTCTGGCTAGACGGTGGAGTTGGTGGCGCCGGTTGGAGTAGCGGACGGCTGGACGGCAGAGTCGGCAGCGCCGGTTGGTGGAACGGACGGCTGGTCGGTATCCGCCTGGTCGCCTCCAGCAGCAGTCGGCGCGCTTGAGCGCGGATCGTTGCTCGAGGCACGGTCATGATGAGGCTGGCTGTCCGCTCCAAGCTCCGGCGCGTCCTCCTCGCTTTCCTCGTCCTCCACCTCCTCCCCTTCATCGCTGGAATCAATCACCTCAGCCGAGTCCTTGTTGTCCTCTGGATTCAGCCCGAACCACTCTAGTGGCGCCTCGGCGCCATCGTCAACCAGCTCCGGGACGAAGACGCTGGCGTTGGTGTAGTCGGCGATCGCCGCCGCTCGCCTGACAAGGTCGCCCTCCACTGCCACCAGCTCCTCCTGTGCCTCCGGCCGAAATGTGGTCAGCTGGGCTAGATCTAGCCCAGGGTACCACGCCTTGACGAATTCCAGAGCCCGGCGCGCTCCAGCCCGGGCGGAGGAGCCCTTCCAAGCTTCCAGGCGACCGACCGCCACCTCCAGCCAGTCAGCAGTCCGACTGGGAGTGTCCGGAGCCGGCACGCCTGGCCAGAGGATGGAGATCGCCTGGGCCCCGACGCACTGAAGACGGCGCAGCATCTGGTGAGCCGCTGAAGGCGGGCTTGGATGTTGAGAAGCTGCTCGTTAAGGGTCCGGGGAGCATCGGCGGCAATATGCACGCCTTCTGCCCTCCGCTCCTGGAGATAAGCCTCAAAGGCCTGGTTCACGGCGACAGAGTGGTCTGGGAAGAAGTCTGTGTGGGTAAAGGGCAAGGAAGCCAGAGGTTAGAAGCCAGCAGTCGGCCTGAATAGAGGCCGGCGACTCAAAGAAAGAAAAAAGAAGAAGCTCACCGTCGACCATGTCCTCAATGCTGCCGAAGCCGGCGGTCAGCTGCGCCTCCTTGTTGGCCCAGGCGGAGCGCTCGGTCTCAAACTCAACGAGGAGGTCGATCTCCTTCGTCTCCGCCTCCTTCTGAGCTATCTTGAGACGCTCCGTCTGCTTCGCCAACTGCACGGCTAGTCGGTCACACTCCTCGGCCAGCTTGCTGCACTCTGCCTCCTTGGCGCGCAGCACGGTGTTGGCTTCGCCCAGCTGCTGCTGCAAGGCGGCGTTGGCCTCTGCAAAGAGAGAAAAATAAATGACGTCAACACTCAACAAAGACGAGATGTAGTTGCCGAGGAGATCCGGCCCGACTGTTCAACAGTCGGCCCGAATCTCGGGACTACAGCCTGCGGGTGCGCTATCGCGCCCCCGCAGAGAAAGAAGTTATCAATGATCAACCGAAGAAAAACAATTGCTGGGGAGATCCGGCCCGACTGCTCAGCAGTCGGCCCGAATCTTAGGGACTACAGCCCGCGGGTGTGCCAGCGCACCCCGCGGAGGAAGAAAGCCAAGACTTACTCCGGCTCTCGGACAAGTTGGCGGTCTGCTTCTCCAGCTCCCGGACTCCAGAGTTGAAGGTGGCCGTGTGGAGGTTGTGGTAATCCTGCAATAGGGATGCCAGACGAAGTTAGCATTTGATGCTCGCAAGTTAAAGTTCCGGACCGCCTACTCAGCAGCCGGCCCGAAACTTGGGGACTACACCCAGTGGGTGCGCTGGCATGCCCCCACCAAGAAATAAAAGGATAAAAACAAAGGAGTAAGAAGCATACCCGGATGGCTGCTTGCGAGTCCAGGAATGCCTTGTTGCACCGCTTGAGGGCGTCGGCTTCAGCCCGGAGCTTGGCCTGGACGTCGAGGACCGCCTGGTTCAAGGCTCCCGTCCCACCTCCGTGCACCCAGCCGGAGGGCGCGACGCTGGTCGCTCGGTGTCTGGACCGACGAGCTCGCAGCGCTGGCCTCCAATGGCGCGGTGCCGAGACCGCCTTCGCAGGACGACAGTGCACGGGTGTGCGGGCCTCAGGAGTTGGGCCCGTCACCACCTCATTCCCGGCTAGTGGCGCCGGCGGGGCGGCCGGTTGCCTGTCTTGCGCTCCACCAAGCGGCAGCGGCGGAGGCACGATGACGTCCGGCATGACAACATCGCCGCCCTCCCTCTCCATGACCGGCTGCTCGTCGCCGGCACCCCCAGTCGTCGCCACGAACTCTGGCAGAGGTGGCACGGAATTCAGGGGAGCCACAAGCAGCGGCTCCTGGCGGCATGCGGCCTCTGCAAGCCGCTCCTTCGCCGCGGCATCGGCCTCCGCTAGCTTCTTCAGCGCAGACGCCTCCGCCTTGTCAGCCTCCACCTTCTACAGGCAGGCGGCTTCCTGCTCCTCGCGCACCTCCCGCGCGTTTTGCTCCTGCGCCTCCTAGAGGTCGGCGGCCGGATCGATCCGCCGGGTGGTGGTGGAGGTCTCCGTCGACCTGATGACAGAGGCGGCGGCCGACTTGTTGAGGGTGAGCGGGGCCCTGAGATAAGAAAGCAAGGCAAAGGAATTTTTTAGGCCAGATCGGCAAGAAAGGGAAAGTGTAAGAGAAATACTTACACCGACACCATGGGCGGCGCCTTCGGCTGCCTCTGGAACTTGGCCACCTTCGCCACGGCTTCTCTCCGCCTGGTCACGACGGCTGGGTTCTTGGGTTTTTTTGGTGCACTGCCGAACAGGGCGGCGCCCTATTTCTGCTTGCGCTTGCCGCCTCAAGCGGACGGCCCGGCGGAGGGGCCCGCGCCTGTGGTAACGACGCCCCGCGCAGGGCGCGGCTCGTCCTCCTCCTCGTTGTCGTCGGGCCAGGTCTCCATGCCGCCCCTTCCTCGGAGCCGTCTGCTCCATTGCCGCCGCCTACGGCATCGTCCTCCAAGGCAGCCGTCCCCAAGTCAGGGTCGTCCTCGTTGCTCACCTCCCGGTCCGGCTGGTCGTTACCACCCGGCCCCATGATGGCGACCATCGCCGAAGACATGTAGATCTGTGCGCCAAAGAAGGACCACTTCCTACCAAGACCAAGACCAAGGCAAGAACTAAAAGGGGGAAGCTAAGAGACTTACGACAGGCAGCGGGTTGTCACGGGAGTATGGCCGCTTCCCGAACCGCCAGGACCCCTCCGACACCTTGAGGTCGGAGATCTCGTTCACCATCCGGGCCACCTCGGCAGTCGGCATCTCCTTCGTGCACATCCAGCTCGGGTCGCGGTGCCCGCTCATCCGACAGATCAGATGAGGACGGCCTTGGAGCGGGAGAACCCGGTGCTCGATAAAGGCAATCAGCAGGTCGGACGCCACGAGACCCTCCGCCTCCGTCAGCTCCCGGAGCCGGCTGATGGCGGTGGCCGTGTCGGACGACACGGGCTTCGGCTTGTAGCCCCAGTTCGGCCGAGGCCCAACAAGGGGACCAGCCTCGTAGGGCGACAGGTTGATGAAGTCGACTTCCGGGTCGACGTTCTCCACATAGAAGTATGATTGCTGCCACAGTTTCACCAACTGTGATAGCTTGATGACCGGGAAGGCGTTCTTGACGGCCGGCGCATGGCGACGAAGGCGCCGCACTCGACCGCCGTCTCCTTGGTGGAGGTGCCCAGCTTGGCGTAGAAGAAAGCTCCCCATAGCTCGATGGTGGGGAGGATGCTGAGGTAGTCCTCGCACACCGTGACGAAGGCGGACAGCAGCGTCACGGTGTTGGGCGTCAAGTGGTGCGGCTGGATGTGGCAGAAGTCCATGAATGAGCGGAGGAACCCGCTCACCGGGAGGCTGAAGCCGCGGAGGAAATGCGAGCGGAAGACGACCCACTCGTCCCCCTGTGGCGCCGGTGAGATCTCCTCCCGCGGCGGCACCCTCACCTTGACGAAGGCCGCGTTGGGCATCCGACGCATGGCCCGGAGGAAGGTGAGGTGATCCTCTATCACCACCGAGCTGTCCCAGTCTCCTCCCTTCTCGCGCGCCATGGCGTCTGAGCGGGGTTGTGTGGGGGAGAAGAGGCTCGGCGACGGTGAGCTACAGCGGCGCTACGGCGGGCACGGGCAGCAGCAGCAGAGAGAGGAGGAAGAAAGAGTGGGGAGGAGGGCGCGTGTGCTCCTCCGCTCCCTTGCCTCCCCTACTTATAGCTCTCGAGCTGCGAAGCCGAGGGGGAGGGACGTGGGATCGTGGGATTAACTGTGCCCACGATCCCACGACCCCCCCCGATTACTACGCAGAGTTACTGCGTAGTAACTCTCACGGGAATCGCAACCGCCCGCCTCGGCCGCAGTGGTCCGCCCGCGTGCCGAGGCCCGGTGGTGGCAGGCCTGGCCCGCTGTCACGTTCCATCAGGAGCGTTGGATGGCAGGCTGGCCAGGCTGACGTGCGCCACGTGGCGTGCTCATGGCGGGCGGCAGGCCTGGGGAAGCTTAGCAGGCACGCCATCCGCTTCCCGACTCGGCGTTTGAAATCGGCGGACGATCCCGCCTTGTCAAAATCGGCTCCGGCAGCCGGCGCGTCACAAGGCGGACTGAGCGTTTGATCAGAGCACGGCAAGAAGGGAAACTGCTGAGACTTCACGGCCTGTCGACCGCGACGCCTCTCCAGCTTCGGGGACTATTGTCGGAGTAATGGGCCACGGGTAGCCTAACCCGAGTCCCTGAGCCTTTCAAGACTTTGGGCCAGTTTCGCCCCACGAGACTCCAGACTGAAGCGCCGCCTTCCGGTGGCCGGCTAGCTCAATGGCCGGCTGCCCGAAGACGGCCGAGCATCAGCAGACGGCACCAAGATAGGTCGACTCCTAGCAGACGGCCTCCATAGAGGCCGGCTTCTAGCAGGCGGCCACCCAGCGCCATCAGAGTCTGCGCCCCTCATCAAGAGGACAAGACAGGGTGAGACTCCTGTGTAGACCCTCACCCTCGAATCCTGGGCTTGGCGTGGCTACAGTGCCTTGTACAGGCAGAGGTCTTTGCACGACGCGGCACTGTTGCCACTTCCCCCTTGACGTCATTCCTGAAAGGTGGAGCCCTGTTCCCACGACGGCCTATCGATACGGCCTGCAGGCGGCGGGCCCTACCAGGCAGTGAGAGCCCGGAAGACGGCGGAAGCCAGACCAGCCGGACCTAAGGGAGGCCAGCTTCCAACAGGTGGCCAGTTCCTCCCTCGAGGCCCGCGCACCATTAACCAGATGGGGCGTGGAGTGGCTACAGTGATCTCCCACCAGGCGGCGGGACTGTAGCCACGCTCCCCTGACCAAGCCTGCGTCATTAGCATCACAGCTACAATGATCAGCCATCAACCAGACCCGCCAGCGGTGGGAGCGGCCTTTCGACTCCGTACCAGACCGGTCGGAGGGGCCCACCAGGCGACGGGCCCCAGCTGCCGGCGGAGAAGCCGGCGACCAGAGACACTAACAGCCGGGTCCTGCACCCGGCCAAGTTACCATTGTACCCCTGGGGGGTAGGCCTATATAAACCCCCCAGGGCACCCATGCAAAGGGTTCCCAACCTGTTAGAACTAGCCTCACTTCTAGAGGAAGAAGAGAGCTAGCCCTGCCTCCTTCTGCCTCTAGCACACAGCTCAAGGAGCACCTTTGTACTCACTAGTGCCTTAGTGATCATGCGGAGCCCCCGCAGAGCAGGACTAGGGGTGTTATCTCCTAGGAGAGCCCCGAACCTGGGTAAAGTGCGCCAGCATTCGTGTCTACGCCTCATCCCGCTTCCAAGCACCGGTGACGTTCTACTCGCTCCCACCATGATAAGCCATCCTTTGGCATATGTCGCACCCAAACCCCGACATTCTTATGATTGGAACTCTAGCAAGCATCTGCAACTACTAAAGACTCATTAAAGTAAAACTCAACCATAGCTTTAAGTCAAAATTCCTCTTTAATACCATATGTAACAACTCACAAACTCGGGTTTAGGCTTCTAGTCACCCCCGCAACCCATTATAAGCAAATCATTAACATATTACAACACCCTCCAACGGGGATCCCACACGCTTGCGCGAGACGATGGTCACCATATGACAGCACCATAGTAACATACAACTCATATCAACCATATCATACCACAGTTAGCCCACAAGACAAAAAGAAACTACTCAAACATAATAGAGGTGCAACACATCATTGGATAACAATATATATCATAGAATACCATGTTCAAGTAGAGGTTATAGTGGGGTGAGAGAGGTTACACCGCTACATAGATGGGGAGGAAGTTGGTGATGACAGCGGCGAAGTTGTTGGAGCAGATCGCCATCACGATGATTCCCCCAATGGCGCTCCGGCGCCACCGGGGGAGTGGGGGAGAGAGCCCCCCTCCTTCTTCGTCTTCTTCTTGCTTGGTCTTCCCCTAGATGGGAGAAGGGTCCCCCCCTCTGGTTCTTGGCCGCCATGGCTCTTCGGGGGCGGGTGCCCCTCTGAGATTGGATCTCTCTATGTTTTCTTCTCTGTTTCGCGGTAGGGTTTCTGCCCGAACACCGTTTCTTTTATGTCAGAGTTCCGTAACTCCGATCCGGCTGAGATTTTAACATAATTTCCCCCCAATATTAGCTCCCCTGCAGCCGAAAGAGAGCTTAAGAAGGTTCACGATTGGCCCACAAGCCTGGCTCCCACGCCATAGGGGGCGCCCCTGGGTGGAGCCCACATGCCTCGTCCTGCATTGATTCTTGCACCCTAAAATGAGATATATTCCACATAAAATCTCCATATTTTTTTTATCGTGTTTGGACATTCCTATATATTGATTTTCTACGAAACAAAAAAAAAACGAAAAACAGAAACTGGCACTGAGCACTAGATTAATAAGTTAGTTCAGAAAAATAATATAAAAGTGCACCAAAACCACATACAATTGATGTAAATATATCATGAATACTTCATAAATTATAGATACGTTGGAGACGTATCAAGCCCCTCACAATCCTTGCACCACCGCTACTACCCCTCTGTGGCCTGTCTTCCACACTGCTCTGCCTGAATTAACCTTCGCCAACCAGGAGGTGATGGAATCCACGACGGTGGAGAAACTTGTCGTCCTTGCATATAGCCTCACGCACTGGTTGTGGCCCATGCAAGGAAACGAGTAAATGGGCCTATGGCCTCCTGGTCGTTGCGAGACTACGAGGAAGGCCCCAAATACAAGGAATCGCCCAAACTCAATGGTGAGAGGTGCTATCATATTTTCCAGCACAGTTGTTCGTTTTCAACAATTTTCATGACTCTGACATACCCTAACAACTTCCCAAAGTTCAGGTAAGTGGCGCCGTCGACCCCGTGTACGTGCCCGGGGCGCAGGTACGATAAAGTCATCCCGAGACCATGTGGACGGGACGTGGTCGGATGTGATTGCTTTGACCATACTGTTAGCTCGTGCCTCCCTGCAGGCGTGGTCGGCAGCTCGAGCGATTCTCGTCCAACGAGTGACAAACATAATACACCGCAGTGCACACTCAATAAATAGATTTAACGACTAAAACAATACCCCCTCAACAGTTTAAATTAAACTGCAAAAGCATCTTACATTTGTGAGTATCTTGTACCCACACACCTTTGGACGGACATGCATTTTCCTTTTCTTTTAGAATATCAGCAGTCCATAAAAAAAAAGGTCGGGCGGTAGTGCTGCCAACCGCAGCGCTTAGACAAATGACAATCGCCTTGCAAAAAGACGAACAACAGTTGGGTCTTCTTGTGGGAAAACCAAGCCAAAGTTGGTAAGATCCTCCTCTTCTTTTTAAAAACACGACGATGAACACGGCCAGCCAACCAAGAGATTCGGTGGAGGGGGTAGGCGAGGCGAAGCTCGCTCGTTCGTGTGCAGCTGCTGTTTCCCCCCTCTCTTGTTATAAAACAAGCCTCGGGCCGCCACCTTCCCCCGCCCGCCTCCGCGAACGAAAGGCCAGCCAAACCTCTGCCCCCTCCTCGGCTCCTCCTCCTCGTGACTCCCTCCTGCGGTCCCTCCCCGGTCAAACCCTAACGCGCACCCACCCACCCGTCCGTCCGTCCGTCCGTTAATCCCTTCTCCCATGGCGGCGCTCTCCGTGCCTCTCCGCACCGCGGCGGCCCTGTCCTCGTCCGGCGCCGGATCCCGCGCCGTCGCCGACCCCTCCAAGGTATCCGTTGCTTGCTCCTGCACACACTGTCTGTACGCGTACAGCCGGAGAGGTTCCGTCAAGGGCTGGCACACGCGGCGCCGGTGGGTTGATGCGAGTCCATTTCCGCGTCTAGATTTGGTTCCCGTCGTAATTCGCTCGAAACTGTCTTATCTTCGGTGGGGAATTCAGCCATTTGAGCGGTTTGGCGCTGCAATACGCCCTACGGGCTGAATTGGGTTCAAGCGCCGCGTACGACTTAGGTTCCCTGCTGTTTAGCACCTGTCCCGTGGAATTTAGCCAAGGCGACCCTATTTATTAACTCTGAATTAAGGTGTGGATTTGTTTGTATGCCAGTAAGCGTTGCTGTAGCTCTGTTGCTTTCCACTTTTGTTTGGAATCTGTTGTTGTGTTATTACATCGCGAGAAGCCTCCCTCCTTCTCATTTGTTGGATGTTATATAGTCCTGAGCTTTTTTGTGGTCATATTGATGGGATTTGTCTGCTGTGGCATAGGCGTCATGCGTGAGGAGCACTGGCTCCGCTCATTTTGGCTGCAGCTTCCCCTCCATTGTGGCTTCCTCGTCATCGTAAGTGCCTCTTTCCGATGCATAATCCGCATTGCCTTGTAAACTGTATACCAGATTAGGATGTACTGCATCTAACTCATGTATACTAAAGTGTCAGGAACATTGAGCCACTTAGAGCTATAGCTACACAGGCACCACCAGCCGTCCCACGTAAGTTGTTGGGCTCAGCAAACATTGCAGCTTCTAGTGGCATTTGATTGTTTTATAATCTTTACCCTTTTTGTTTTTCTCTGCAGAATATTCGAGTGGGGAGAAGACGAAGGTTGGCATCAATGGTGAGCGTCTTGTGTACATAATTGATGCAAAAAAACTGTTGCAATCTAGATGAGGGCAGATTAATCCTTGCTGGTTGCATTTTTTTGTCCAGGATGCTTAGGCCAGGTCCTTTTGTTTCATAATATACTGTGTCGACGAAATAAAGTAGTTTAAGTATCATCTTGTAAGGTCTTTGGAACATATTTTTATTCCTCAGATGATCACACCAGGCACACATAGATAGCTTATACTTTGGTACTGTACGAGTCAAAAGTAGATGAAGTAATAATCCATATGCATTTTTTTAATGTCAGCCTGTTGTTTTTATTACTGCAGGGTTCGGACGGATTGGGAGATTGGTTCTGAGAATTGCAATCAGTAGAGATGATATTGAAGTTGTCGCTGTCAATGATCCTTTCATTGATGCTAAGTACATGGTAAGGAAATAATGCTATATGATTTGCATATTTTGTGCTATGAGATCTGCTACACCTGAAATTTAAAGTTAAAAGTGTCGAACTCATGGTTCTACAGTAGCTAGTTCTTTACTACTTTGTATGAAATTGCATGGAACCTTGTTGCACAGTACTGACATACTTTTAGTTTGTTTCTGTTTTTGTGTGATAGAGACCTCATGAATTTCACGAGTATTCTTTTTGTTAGCTTAATATAAATGTAACGAGGTAGTAATTTTGTCTCTGAGATAACTTGCATACAAATTATTCATGGCATCATGCACACACTCCCTTCGATAACTTATGATAAATTCCTCACTATGCATGAGATATAATAGGTATTCTGCAGCTGCTTGATAGTATTTCATGGTAACTCCACATACCCATTCAAATGTAATGTACTATCTACAAATCAATGAGTATGACAGGTGTGTGTGTGGCATACTCACTGTCATTCATCACTCGTGGTATAAGTGATTATCTGGCTCACACTTCCAAACCACTGTCTCCTACCTTCTGTGACCCCCCTCCTTTTCATTGCCAACTACTGCTCTCTCCCATTCCCGCAGAGGCAGGTGACTCTGGAAATGGGAGAGACCGGTGGGCATCGGTAAAGAGGAGTTACAATGCAGAAGGTAGAGGGCAGTAGACATTTTTTTAATCAAGGTAACATGAGCTAGAGAATGCTCTGATACCACAAATGATGTTGACGTATTTTGCCACATGAACGATTCCTGTGTGCAAAGTACATGTGAATGTTTGAATGAGCATGTGAAGCTAACAAGCAGCTATAAGAGAACTATTCTGTCCCACACCCCTGCTGTGGATTTCCTTGAGGACTGTTGCTGATAACAGGTGCAAAGTGCCATGTAACTCTGTGTCTCGAGGTAGCCAGGAGAGATGATAGTTCTCATAATCCCATTTAATTCATGCCAAGTATCTTTCTTGTTAATTCATTCATAATATGTTTTGCCTGTGTTTCACCTTCATGTTGTATGTGCAACTTCTTCAGCCAATTCATAAAATCTTGTTTATAATGCACTGCATTTATGTATTTCAAGCACATACGTATTGGTTAACCATCTAATTTTATGCAATTGGGATTCCTATTTCTTTTCTGTTAGGTGCCATGACAAGAATCATCCAGTGGGATGATCTACTGCATTGGAATTTGACAAATTTAATTCTGCCATTATATTCTTTCCTTCACTGCTGAAGTAACAATTCTGTATTTGCATGTCGTGTAGCATTTTGGTGTGCTTTTATTTGATTTGAAGTTAATGTTCCCCTTTTTCCAGGCTTATATGTTCAAGTACGACTCCACTCATGGCCCCTTTAAAGGATCCATTAATGTTGTGGATGATTCAACTCTGGAGATCAATGGGAAGAAAATCACGATAACAAGCAAAAGGTAATTATGCCAGGGTTGGCCGATTGTTTGCCGATATTAGTGCAGTTCATATAAATGTCGTGGTCGCTGAATATACACGACATTGTTGTCCTGAAATAAGTACAAGTGGAGCAATGAAGTGGCCAGAGTAACATTATTACTCCCTCCTTTTCTTTTTAGTTTGCATATAAGATTTGGTCAAAGTCAAACTACGCAAAGTTTGACCAATTCTATATAAAAAAATATCAACATCTACAATACTAAAGCTATATGGCATGAAAATTCATTCCATGATGCATCTAACAATATTGATTTCATACTGTGGTTTTAATATTTTTTCTTATAAAGTTAGTCGAACTTTACAAAGTTTGACTTTGACCAAATATTAGATGCAGACTAAAAAGAAACGGAGGGAGTACTTAATAACTGATTCTTACAAATGCATGTTTACGTACATATAATATCTATACCAGCGGAAGCTTGCTGTGCATCTGGTGTACTGCGTATTCTTTTCTTACTTTGGTTCTGAGATTCATATGTCGGCTGTGATTGAACTCTCTACTTCTGGGTTTTGGTTTTTGTCAGTTCTCTCTTCATATCCTTTATTTTGACATTTTGCTACATGCGTATTGAAAGATTCTAATCTTTTATTTCTCAATTCCAGAGACCCAGCAGAGATTCCTTGGGGTAACTTTGGAGTTGACTATGTTGTTGAATCTTCTGGTGTTTTTACAACTATTGATAAAGCATCGGTTCACTTGAAGGTCTGTATGCCATTTCTTCCGTGATTGTCATCTAATTATCAAACAATATGCCTTTTGCAATGAACACAATGTTGAGACTTTTGCTACCTTGTTTATATAGGGTGGTGCTAAGAAAGTGGTGATATCTGCTCCATCCGCAGATGCTCCCATGTTTGTGGTTGGAGTAAATGAGATGAGCTACGATCCCAAGATGAATGTTGTTTCTAATGCAAGTTGTACCACTAACTGTCTTGCTCCTCTTGCCAAGGTAACTCTTCCCCATTTCCTTGCCCTGCTGGTTTTCTTGAACTAGTATCTACTTCCTGCCAAGTTAAGTGCACAATACAATCACGATAAACTGCTCTGGTGATTAATCTATTCTATCGTCCTCGTGATGCCCATGAACCATTATGTGCAGGTTGTTCATGAGGAATTTGGCATTCTTGAAGGTCTAATGACAACTGTTCACGCAACAACAGGTTTTCTTTCTATGCTATGAAACTTCTCAGTTGTCACAAAGGGAGACTCATGGTTTTGCATTCTTTGTGTGGTAATTGTTGCTTTTGAAATTTGTGTCATAACAAGGTTTTTCTTCTGTTTCCAGCCACCCAAAAAACTGTTGATGGTCCTTCAATGAAAGATTGGAGAGGAGGACGTGGTGCTGGTCAAAACATAATTCCTAGCTCCACTGGTGCAGCAAAGGTAACTTGAGATGAAAGCATGTGATGTGTCTATTCCGATTTTCATTGTTGACCGACTGATTCTATTTTTTTCTGTCAGGCTGTGGGGAAAGTCCTCCCCGAGCTAAATGGAAAACTTACTGGCATGGCTTTCCGAGTTCCAACGCCAAATGTCTCTGTGGTCGACTTGACCTGCCGACTTGAGAAAAGTGCCTCCTATGATGATGTGAAAGCAGCCATCAAGTATGCAGACCCATCACATTTTCGTGCTCATTTCCTTATTAGTTCAACTCTTTACAATTCACTATTTCAGTTTGACTTATCTTGTTAAGCAACCTGTTAGCTATTTGTAGTAGTTACCAGTATTTTGAAGGTTAACAGAATGCTCACAGCGCTTCTGAGCAGAATGTAAGATGCATATAAAAATGTGAACTGTCCAGGAAGTAGGAACTGATGAGCAAACATGTTGAATCACAGTTCAATTTTGTTGCACCCCTTAGGTTACATTTTGGGACGGGGGGAGTCATATTCAATTGATAAGGATTATCTGTTATAGTATTACTTAGTAATGCTAGACCAGCTTCTCCCGCCGTCATGCATATATAACCAAACAACTATATGTGTGGATGTCATTGTTGAAGTATATATGTGGATTGCCTAGGTCTTTCCATCAGTTTGGACTTTTGGTTGCGTTGGCTAGTGCATGAAGCTTAACAGTCATCATGTGTAACACTGCTTTCAGCATTATCAAGCTTACATATATGCCCCGTGTTTCAGGGCGGCATCAGAGGGCGCACTGGAAGGCATTCTAGGCTACACAGATGAGGATGTGGTATCCAACGATTTTGTTGGTGACACAAGGTAAGAATTATGTCTACTCACATAGTAACACAATTTGCTCTGCACAGTACCAGAAAATCACTGCTTTCCCTGCATCTCAGGTCAAGCATATTTGATGCTAATGCTGGCATGGGACTGAGCTCTTCCTTCATGAAGCTCGTGTCGTGGTACGACAACGAGTGGGGCTACAGGTGGGTGTCTATTTCACCGCATTAAAAGAGTTATTGACCCACATTTTCAGATCTTCGGTTAACCAATGGGTTATTTGCTTTCATTTTTTTGCTTCAGCAACCGAGTTCTTGATCTGATCGCCCACATGGCTCTTGTCACCGCCAAGCACTGATCAGCCCCAAGTGCTACTAATAGGCTGCAATTTTGCCGGTTCTTTTCTTTTCAGTATTTATTATTGCCTTCATTGTGCCTTTTGAACACAAGCAGAAATGGGTACTCGGATCCATGACTTGCTTGTAGCAGTGGACGAAATTTACGCCGTAGCGTTTTGAGCATGTCGTGGGATTTGTTGAGCGAATCTCATTTGTATCGGTGGTTTGATTTGTTGCTAAAGAAAGAGATCACAAATTGTTCCCTTTGGGCATCTCATGTATGATTTCTTCATATTCTGTTTCCACAACTTGTATGAATTTACCCAAGTTTGACTCCCACGTCATCTGAACCTATTGTTGCGAACATTTTTTTTTGAGATTCAATGCAATTTGCATTAAACAGTGAGCGAAGCCAAATCGCTCGCCACTAAAGCTGATACACATGGGTCAGACCCATCAGTTACACTGTTTGGCACCCCGGCCATCAACGAGCCCTTCGTCGCAAGGGTGTGCGCTACTTGATTACAGGTTCTAGAGCAGTGCACAATCTTACACTCAATGAAATTACACACAATAAAAGCTTTTAAGCGGTCAGCTACAACACCTAGGCAAGAGAGATCAACACTAGTATCATCCAACGCTTCCTTCAGCAGCAGAGCATTAGTTTCCAAGTAGACTCTGCCCATTCCCAAGTCTGACGCCAAGTGAAGAGCAGCTTTAGCAGCTAGCATCTCGGAATGTAACGGGTTCAGCAAGTTTGGCAGGAAGCCAGCAGCACACTCCATCGCCTCACCCACATGATCCCTGAACATAGCCCCCCAGCCTCCATTGCAGTCTTTTGGTTTGAAAGAGCCATCAATGTTAATTTTAATCCACTCAGCCGGCGGTGGTTTCCATCGCTGCTGTGGAGTCAGCCCATAATTTGTTGGTTCCAGTTGGATGTCTCGAAACTCGTTCGTGTGATGCTCAATAATCCAAGCAAGCTCTTCGATTCGTCTTCCTTTTCCTCCTCTGCGGTTATTGTGCTCACACCACCAGTTCCACATGAGAGTGGCAATAATGGCTTGCTTCTCCCCAGCAAGAGTTGTCAATTTATCCATCATTGTTAAAGCTGTGCTCTGATCCATAAGCAGCAGTCTCTCCTCCTCCAGCCCGCACAGCCTCCAGATCTCCTTAACTTGTTTGCATTTGAAGAGCAGATGGCCTCCGTCCTCCCCATTGGCTTGGCAAACAGGGCACCGCATGGAGATATCCAGCCCTCTTCTTCGCAGGTTCATGCAAACAGCCATCGAGTTGTGAGCCAACGTCCACATAAAATGTTTTATTTTACCTGGGACCGTCATCCGCCAGATCTTCTTCCAAGGGGACACTTTGTTCGCTTCCTCAGCCCTCGAAGCAACACCTCTCAGCCCCTCCATGTTTTTATCATGCATATGCACCCAATATGCAGATTTAACAAAGAACTTGCCCCTTCTTTCAAAGTGCCAGGCCGGCAGATCTTCCAGCTCACAATTTGCGGGGATTGCCAATATCCAGGAGGTATCTTCTTCATTGAAAGTGGCCCGAACCAGTTCTTCATCCCATGACCCAGTAGCCGGGTTGATAAGCTCTCCGACCTTTGACATAATGTTTGTGCCCCTTGGTGTAGACGGCCGCCTAGTTGTTCCCCTAGGTATCCATGGGTCCTTCCACATATTGATTGACTGTCCATCGCCAACTCGCCAAATGAGCCCCTTCTTCAGGATTTTGATTCCTTGCAAAATACTCCTCCAGGTGTAGGACATATTGTTCGTTTCCTCCACACTCAACAGATTCCCATCGGGGAAATATTTAGCCCCCAAGACCGGTGCGCATAAAGACTCTGGCCGTTGCAACATTCTCCATCCTTGTCTCGCGAGCATAGCCATGTTGAAGCTGTGGATGTCGCGGAACCCCAGGCCCCCCCACTCTTTGGCTTTACCATCTTCTCCCAACTCAGCCAATGAATCTTGTTGGATTTATCCCGCTGGCTCCACCAGTATTTACACACCAAGGTGCTGATTTCCTCACAGATGGTCTTCGTCAAGTCAAAACATGACATAGTAAACGTGGGTATCGCCTACGCCACTGCCTTAATCAGGAGTTCTTTTCCCATCCGAGAGAGCAGCTTCTCCTGCCATCCACTAATTCTTTGCAGAATCCTCTCAATTATGTGCCTGAAAGTCTTGGTTCTTGATTTGCCCACATGAATTGGCATGCCCAGATATCTTTCATTTAGTGCCTCCTTCTCAATCCCCAGAATGCACATCACATCCTTCTTATCCTTTGCCTGCACATTGGCACTAAAGAAAGCGGCAGATTTATCTTTGTTTATGGTTTGGCCCGTGCTTGCCTCATAAACCTGCAAAATACGTTGGATCTGCTCCGCACTCTCTTTATTTGCCTTGAAAAGGATGAGGGAATCATCGGCAAACAGCAGAGAAATGCTAGGGGCATTCGGGCACACCTTAATCCCCTGGATCAAGTTGTTCTGCTCAGCTTTTGTTAGTAGACACGAAAAGGCTTCCGCGCATAACAAAAAGAGATAAGGGGACAGCGGGTCCCCCTGTCTCAGCCCCCTCTCAGGTAACACTTCCTCGGTGAGATCACCATTAATCTTGATGTGATACTTTACTGTCCTCACACACTTCATAATCAGCTCCATAAACCTTCGGTGGAAACCCATTTTGACCATCATAGCTTCCAAGAAATGCCATTCAACCCGGTCATATGCCTTGCTCATATCCAATTTCACCGCGGCATAGGCCTCCTTCCCACTTCTTTTGTTGCGCATATAGTGCATGACCTCATAAGCGAGCAGTACATTGTCAGTTAGGAGCCTACCCGGCACAAAGGCACTCTGAGTCGAAGAGATGATCTCGGGCAATATCACTTTCAACCTCTTTGAGAGAATCTTTGATATGATCTTATAGACCACATTACAAAGACTTATTGGTCTCAGATTCTTGATACAGTCCGGTTTCTTCACCTTGGGGATCAGCGTGTGGACGTGTTGTTCCAGTCAGTTGGCATAGGCCCCCCATTTAAAAAAGCTAGCACTTCCTGTGTGATTTTGTCACCCACATCCACCTAGTAGTGCTTGTACAAAATGGCTGGCATACCATCCTCCCCTGGCGCCTTTAAATCCCCAATGTCCCTCAGATCCGCCTTGACCTCCTCAGCACTAAACTCTGCCAGTAGGCCCGAGTTCATCTCCCTCGTTACCCTGCTCTGCACTGAATTCAGAACCTCATCATGATGTGTTATGCCCTATGACCTGAACAGCTGCGCAAAATATTTAGTGACAACCTCCTTCTTTTCCTCCTCTTTCACCGCCCAGCTCCCATCTTCACGCCTCAGCTTCCCTATCCTATTAGTTCTCCTTCGCTCTTTAACACTTGCATGAAAAAATGAGGTGTTTCTGTCCCCCTTCCTCAACCAGGTCATGTGTGCATGCTGCTTATAGTAGGTGTTCAGTTGCTCCTCCAGCCTCTCCACTCTATACCGTGCCACTTCCTCCCCTGCCACTTTCTCCTTACTCACCGGCATACGTCTCCATCTCTCCACTTCTTTCCTTGCTTTCTTCAGCCTTTTCTCCAAGCCACCCAAAACGTTTCCACTCCAATTCTGAAGCTTCCCGCCACCTGCTTCAGCCCCTCCCTCACACACCGACCACCCTCTGCCATTGTGTGACATCATGCCTCCTTCACTAGTTGATCACACTGCTGCTCCTCCAGCCAACATGCCTCAAACTTAAACTTGTGACTCCCACCTCCTCTCCCTACCTCTCTTGTTGCTCCCTCCCCCTCAGATTTCTCTGTTGTGATGACAATGGGCCTGTGGTCCGAGTGTCTAGGATCACCATTCACTACCTTGAACCCCTCAAACTGCTTCCTCCATCCCTCATTTGCGACCGCCCTATCCAATCTTTGCTGGATGTAGTTCTCCCATCGGTGGTTGTTATTCCGCCAGGTAAACTTGTCCCCCTCAAACCCCATGTCCTCTAAACCACATACCTCCAAGGCCTCCTTGAATCTGCCCATGCATGCCTGGGTTTTTTCATTCCCGCCCTCCTTCTCGTTAGCAAACAACACCTCGTTGAAGTCTCCCGTGCACAGCCAAGGGAGTGACACTTGGTTATGAAGGATCCTCATCAGCTTCCACGTGAGATGCTTCTTCTCCGCCCTCGGCTCCCCATACATGCCTGTGAACCTCCATTTGAAACCGTCCTCTTCCTTGATCTCCAGGTCCATATGGAACCTAGAGAAATTTCGCAACTCCACATTTAATCCTCTTCTCCAGAAAACTGCCACCCCACCTCCTTTACCCTCACTATCTCGTGCCACCATGCATGGCAGTCCGAGCAACCACTTAAATCTCTCCATTTTCTTTGCCTTGAGCTTTGTTTCAGACAAGAACAATATGTTTGGGTCCTCGGACCTCTGGACGTCCAGAAGTCCACGAACTGTCGGGGCGTTTCCCAACCCCCGACAATTCCATGCCACGATATTCATTGGCTCTTGCAGGGCTGTGACTGCAGCCCCCCTTCTATTGGTAGTTTACTGTCCGTTTCCACGTTGATCTCCAACCCCCTCTGCCTTTTCGCCTTTATCTCCTCCTCCAGTTCAGTCTCGATCTCCATTACCGTTGGGTCTCGTTTTGTGCCCACCAAACTCTGTACTCCCCCTTCACACCGCTCTCCCTTGCCGCTTCTGTTCACCCTTCTGTGTGTTCTTCCTTTTTCCTATGTCCCTTCCCCTACCTTCTTGCTATTCCCCTTTTTGTTTTTTATACTTATCTCTGCACTTCCAGCCCCCGCTCATTTGAGGCAGGATCTCCTAGGACGCCCACGTCTCCCTTCTCCCGCGCCACTCCTCCCATGTCATCCTTCTTTCCCTCCCTCCCTCCTTCCTTGAACTCCTCACCCTCTCTTGTACTTTTCTTTGTATGGTCAGCACTCACCATCTCCCCATCCGAGAACTCAAGCTTCTTTTTGTTGTTTTTCATAGTCATTCTCGGGTCAGGGAGCTTTAACGGACTGGTGACTTCCTTCTCCTCCCCTATCTTCTTCCTCATGTCCCCGGCCTGCCCAACCTCCTTCCTTCGCCATGACTCCAAGTCACTCCTGGTCCAACTTCCCCTACCCCCAGAGCTATTACTTCTAGCAGAGAAACCCCCCCTTCCGCCACTCCACTGTCCTCTGTCCTCCTCACCACCCAGCCTCCTTGAACTGACCAGCATGTTCACCTTCAAACCTTTGTTGTACAATTGCACCTCCCCCCTTTTCAATTTATAGGAACACTCTTTATCCGTATGGCCAATGATCCCACAGGTGTAGCAGAAATTAGGTAAAAACTCATAAGCAAAAGGGCACCACTTTTTCTTCTTTCCCTTCTTTCCGACCACATCCATTCGCTCACCCCCCTGATCCTCATCGCTTCCTCCTCACTCTCATCCCCTTCCTCCTCCTCCCCATCCCCATTTCCAGGGCTCACTTGAATTTTAATACCACGCATGAGTGGCTCATGGACATCGAGTTTGACCTTTATTCTCATGAACTCCCCCATTGCCATGTCCTCTGCATCTACCTCCGCTTCCATGAATTCCCCCATTGCTTGTCCAATCAGCTCTCTAGTATCTTTATTCATCATTCCCAGGGGGATGTTTGACACCCTAACCCAAATCGAGAAGTACCGGAACTCATAATCAGCCAATGTTTTGCTTGCAATGAAGTCCTCCAGCACCAGCAGATCTTTGCCCACTAGCCATGGCCCCCCTTCGAGCGCTTTCCTCTTCCCCGACGCCTGGCCGAAAGTGAGCAAGAACAATTCCTCCCCAGCTCCTTGCACAAGGTACCCTCCCTTCGGCACCAAATCCTTCCTAGAGTCTGAGCAATGCCATCCGCATATGTCACTTTTTTGGACAACACTTTCCCAATAGCTTGGTTTGGATTTACCTTCGCCCTTGCGCTTGCCGTCCCTAGCACCACACACTTCTTCTTCTCAGCAATCCTCAAGTTCTTGAGCAGGGCTTCCACTCCTTCCGCCCCCGCCTCCTTCCCCTTCCCCTTCCTTGACGCCGACGCCGTTCCGGGTGGGTGTATTACGACCCCGGGCCCCGGGGTCCTAGGGAAGGCTTTTGGTGGTAGGAGAAGTTCTCACCTTTCCTCTCGCCGGCGGACTGCCGGCCCTGACCAAATCTGGGCGGCTCCCTCTCTCTACTCCACCCGAAACCTCACTACTCACGGCCAAAACAAAGCCCCCATCCCACCCAAGAAGCGGCTGCTGTGGCTAGCCGCACTCACGTTGGGGGAGGCAGGTGGGAACCGGGCCTAGGGCAGCCAAACGGCGACGAAACGGCGGCGCAAACCAAGTTGCCCACGCGTCGCTGCGGGGTACCTACCGTCACACACGGGACGGACGCTTAGAGAGACCACGATCTAGTACGATGTTGCGAACATTTTTGGTTGCACATAGGCACACAACAAGCGGCTATCTGTGGTACCTTGAAGTCAAGCCCATAAATTTCGTGCGTGGGTGACCACGGTAGACGATTGAAATAAGTGGACGATAGATCAGTTTGCATCTGATCCGCATATCCTGCTTGTCTTGGTCCTATTTGGCACATAGGGCGGGGATTATTGAGCAAAAACGCACCACTTGTGCGCATGGTGTGATGTGTCGTGGAGGTGGAGACGCAAACCTCTTTTTACCGGTGCCGGTGCCGGTGCCGGGATATACAGGTGGTTCTCCAACCAATAAAATCTCGACACCTCAAAAGTTGTCATAAGTTGTATCTTTGTATTTCACATATATCTTCATTTAAGCCCCTGTATTTCACCAGCTGGACCCCACCCACATGATTTGACCAGCTGGGCCTAACCACGTGATTTCAGCCACAGCCATCGCTTTACACATACGCGTGAAGCCAGTCTCACTTCACACAGACGTATAGAAATGTCAGCTTGTTTTTCAAAGGACAAACCTCTACTTTAAATTGATTTGAAATCTGTTAAAACATATATGAGAATTTAAAAACTTATTAAATTCATTTCAAATAAAACTTTTTCAAAAAAAATGCAATAACACATTGAAATGTCAATTTCACATTTTTTGTCCACAGCTCATCTACACATAGCTATTTCAATTAGTATCTAACTGAAATAGCATTTCAACTCTTTCAAAAAGCATTGCAATCATTTTGAGAAATATATAACACTTCCACAAGCTAAAATGATCTGGTTTCACCACATTGAAATAAAAATTTCACATATCTTGCACAAACCATTAAAGTTAAAATAGTTTAATAACTTGCAACACCGCATTGAAATATATTTTAGGGAAGTAATTACATATTTTTCAGGGTGGTAATTTCACACTTTTCAATGCATACCTCACTAAAATAACAAGTTACATATATGACAAATAGCAGTTTCACATATTTCAGAGAAGTAATTTCATATATTTTCACAGAAAGTAGTTCCACAACTTGCAACACCACATTGAAATATATTTCAGGGAAGTAATTTCATATATTTCAATACATATCTCACCGAAATAAAAAGTTACATATATATGAAATAGCAGTTTCATATATTTCAGAGAAGGAATTTCATATATTCTCACAAAAATTAGTTTCACAACTTGCAACACCACATTGAAATATATTTCAGGGAAGTAATTTCATATTTTTAAATACATATTTCACTGAAATAACAAGTTACAAATATGACAAATATCAGTTTCACATATTTCAGAGAAGTAATTTCATATATTCTCACAAAAATTAGTTTCACAACTTGCAACACCACATCGAAATATATTTCAGGAAAGTAATTTCATATTTTTCAATACATATATCACTGAAATAACAAGTTACAAATATGAGAAATATCAGTTTTATGCATTTCAGAGAAGTAATTTCATATATTTTCACATAAATTAGTTTGACAACTTGCAACAACACATTGAAATATCAGTTTCACATATTATGCACAACTCAACTACACATAGCTATTTCATTTCATATCTCACTGAAAATCATTCCAATCATTTTGAGAAATATATAACACTTCCACAGGCTGAAATTTCCAGTTTCAGCACATTGAAATATAAATTTCACATATATTCCACAAATCATTTCACATAAATTTGTTTCACAACTTGCAACACTGATGTCTACTACACAACCTTCTTCTTGTAGACGTTGTTGGGCCTGCAAGTGCATAGGTTTGTAGGATAGTAGCAAATTTCCCTCAAGTGGATGACCTAAGGTTTATCAATCCGTGGGAGGCGTAGGATGAAGATGGTCTCTCTCAAACAACCCTGCAACCAAATAGCAAAGAGTCTCTTGTGTCCCCAACACACCCAATACAATGGTAAATTGTATAGGTGCACTAGTTCGGCGAAGAGATGATGATACAAGTGCAATATGGATAGTAGATATAGGTTTTTGTAATCTAAAAAATATAAAAACAGCAAGGTAACGAATGATAAAAGTGAGCGTAAACAGTATTGCAATGATAGGAAACAAGGCCTAGGGTTCATACTTTCACTAGTGCAAGTTCTCTCAACAATAATAACATAGATAGATCATATAACAATCCCTCAACATGCAACAAAGAGTCACTCCAAAGCAACTAATAGCGGAGAACAAACGAAGAGGTTATGGTAGGGTACGAAACCACCTCAAAGTTATCCTTTCAGTTCTATCTATTCAAGAGTTCGTAGTAAAATAACATAAATCTATTCTTTCCACTCAATCCATCATAGAGTTCATACTAGAATAACACCTTAAGACACAAATCAACCAAAACCGTAATGTTACCTAGATACTCCATTGTCACCTCAAGTATCCGTGGGCATGATTATACGATATGCATCACACAATCTCAGATTCATCCAACCAACACAAAGTACTTCAAAGAGTGCCCCAAAGTTTCTACCGGAGAGTCAAGAAAACATGTGCCAACCCCTATGCATAGGTTCATGGGCGGAACCCGCAAGTTGGTCACCAAAACATACATCAAGTGGCACGTGATATCCCATTATCACCATAGATAAACACGACAAGACATACATCAAGTGTTCTCAAATTAAAGACTCAATCCTATAAGATAACTTCAAGAGGGAAACTCAATTCATCACAAGAGAGTAGAGGGGGAGAAACATCATAATATCCAACTATAATAGCAAAGCTCGCGATACATCAAGATCGTGCCATAGAGAGAACACGAGAGAGAGAGAGAGAGATAGAGAGATCAAACACATAGCTACTGGTACATACCCTCAGCCCCGAGGGTGAACTACTCCCTCCTCGTCATGGATAGCGCCGGGATGATGAAGATGGACACCGGTGATGGGTTCCCCCCTCCGGCAGGGTGTTGGAACAGGCTCCCGAGAGGTTTTTGGTGGCTACAAAGGCTTGCGGCGGCGTAACTCTCGATCTATCTTCGTTGTCGATGTTTTTAGGGTACATGGACTTATATAGGTGAAAGAAGTCGGTTAGGGGAGCCTCGAGGGGCCCACGAGAGGGTAGGACGCGCCCAGGGGGGTGGGCGCCCCCCTATCTCGTGGCCTCCTCGAGGATCTTCTGACGTGAACTCCAAGTCTCCCGGATCATATTCTTCCAAAAATCACGCTGCCGAAGGTTTCATTCCGTTTGGACTCCGTTTGGACTCCGTTTGATATTCCTTTTCTTCGAAATACCGAAACAGGCAATAAAACAGCAATATGGGCTGGGCCTCCGGTTAATAGGTTAGTTCCAAAAGTAATATAAAAGTGTATAATAAAGCCCGTAATCATTCAAAACAGATAATAAAATAGCATGAATGCTTCATAAATTATAGATATGTTGGAGACGTATCAGCATACCCAAGCTTAATTCCTACTCGTCCTCGAGTAGGTAAATGATAAAAGAAAGAATTTATGAAGTGTGAATGCTAGAAGGTGCACAAGTTTGATCAATGATAATTTCAGTCACCTTTTCTAGCATGATTATATGTCATAACAGTAGTTCATCTCATAAAACTTCTCAAGATCAAGTAACAAGCAATTCTCATGTTAAAGCATAGACCATAAACTTTCTTGAAAACTAGCAAACTTCATTCTTAGTCATCAAACACTTGCAATTCATCTTATTTTCAGGAATAGCAAACTCCACATACTCAACTATCATATAGTCTTCTACAATTGCTAACACTCACACAACACTAATGGTTATGGAGTTTCAATCGGACACTGGGAAAGATAGGGGATTATAGTGTTGCCTCCCAATGTATTCACCTTTGGGTGATGTCAACAATAATAGTTAATGCTAACTTACATCCAATTGGATATATATATCAGGATCACCCCAACACAAAGTGCTTGCCAAAGGATAAAATGAAAAAGGGAAAGGTGAAGATCACCTTGACTCTTGCATAAAGTAAAAGATAGGCCCTTCGCAGAGGGAAGCAGAGGTTGTCATGCGCTTTTAGGGTTGGATACATAAAATCTTAATGCGAAAGAACGTCACTTTATATTGCCACTTGTATATGGACCTTTATTATGCAGTCCGTCGCTTTTATTGCTTCCATAACAAGATCGTACAAAGCTTATTTTCTCCGCACTAATAAGTCATGCATATTTAGAGAGCAACTTTTATTGCTTGCACCAATGACAACTTACTTGAAGGACCTTACTCAATCCATAGGTAGGTATAGTGGACTCTTATGGCAAAACTGGGTTTAAGGATATTTGGAAGCACAAATAGTATCTCTACTTGGTGCAAGGAATTTGGCTAGCATGAGGGGGAAAGGCAAGCTCAACATGTTTGAATGATCCATGACAATATACTTTAACTGAGATGTGCGAAAACATAACCCATTACGTTGTCTTCCTTATCCAACATCAACTCTTTAGCATGTCATACTTAATGAGTGCTCCCAATTATAAAAGATGTCTAGGATAGTGTATTTATATGGGAAATCTCTCTTCCTTCAATATTCTTTCATGAATTGTTCAAATGACCAATACAATGCTTTCTAACCTTCAATAAATTTACAACCTCTACTTCTTAGATGTGAAGTCATTACTCCCCATGGGATAAGCAAATGAAATATATATAATTTCAGATTTATGACATTCAACTCATTCAACCATTTACTCATAGGATATAAGTGAAGCACACGAGTAAACGACAAATTACTCCAACAAGATATAAGTGAAGATCAATGAGTAGCTAAATTATGTAACTATGTGAAGACTCTCTCTCATTAAAGAATTTCAGATCTTGGTATTTATTCAAACAGCAAGCAAAACAAAATAAAATGACATTGCAAGCATAGCACAACTCATGTGAAGAAGCAAAAACTTAGGCTCAACCGATACTAACCGATAGTTGTTGAAGAAGAAAGGTGGGATGCCTACCGGGGCATCCCAAAGCTTAGATGCTTTAGACTTCTTGAAATATTATCTTGGGGTGCCTTGGGCATCCCCAAGCTTGAACTTTTGTGTCTCCTTAATTCCTCTCATATCATGGTTTCTCTTTTTATCAAAAGCTTCATCCACACCAAACTCAACAAGAACTCGTGAGATAGGTTAGTATAAACCAATGCAAAACCTTATCATTTTCTACTGTAACAAATCACTAAAATTATTATTCAACATTTCATACTAAATGCCTCTGCATATTGAATACTCCTATCCTTAAATAGAATCACTAAACAAGCAAACATATGCAAACAATGCAAACATAACAGCAATCTGTCAAAACAGTACAGTCTGTAAAGAATGCAAGATTCATCAAACTTCCCTAACTCCAAAAATTATGAAATAAAATTCACACCGTAGTAAATTTATCAGAGATCATTATGCAATAAGTTTCAACATTATATCATGCTCTGACTTTTCTAGGGAATTTTTGCAACAGCGGTAACCTTTCTGTTTCCAAACAGCAACATGTATACTAGCAAAATAAGCATGGTAAAGGCTATCCTTGACTTTTTTTATTGAAAGTAAAGATGCAAAACATTATTCTAAATAACAGCAAGCAAATACTAACAAGAGAAATTGATGCTCCAAGCAAAACACATATCATGTGGTGAATAAAAATATAGCTCCAAGTAAAGTTACCGATGAACGAAGACGAAAGAGGGAATGCCATCCGGGGCATCCCCAATCTTAGGCTCTTGGTTATCCTTGAATATTACCTTGGGGTGCCTTGGGAATCCCCAATCTTAGGCTCTTGCCACTCCTTATTCCATAGTCCATCGAATCTTTAAACAAAACTTGAAAACTCCACAACACAAAACTCAACAGAAAACTCTTAAGCTCCGTTAGTACAGGAAAATAAAACCACCACTTAGGTACTGTAATGAACTCATTCTAAATTCATATTGGTGTAATATCTACTGTATTCCAACTTATCTATGGTTCATACCCTCTGATACTACTCATAGATGCACCAAAATAAGCAAACAACACATGAAAAACAGAATCTGTCAGAAACAGAACAGTCTGTAGTAATCTATATCAAACGTATACTTCTGGAACTCCAAAAATCCTACCTAATTAGGAAGTCCTAAGCAATTTGTGTACCAATCCAGAGCAAAAAGAATCAGATCATAAGCACGTTTCTATGAATTAACAAAACTAAATTACTGGGTGCAAAAGTTTCTGATTTTCAGCAGGATCAACACAACTATCACCGTAAGCCATCCTAAAGGTCTTACTTGGCACTTTATTGAAACAAAAAGATATAAAACATGATTACTACAGTAGCATAATCATGTTGACACACAAAAACAGTAAGGTAAATATTGGGTTGTCTCCCAACAAGCACTTTTCTTTAATGCCTTTCTAGCTAGGCATGATGATGGCAATGATGCTCACATAAAAGATAAGAATTGAAACATAACGGGAGCATCATGAAGCATATTACTAGCACATTTAAGTCTAACCCACTTCCTATGCATAGGGATTTTGTGAGCAAACAACTTATGGGAACAATAATCAACTAGCATAGGAAGGTAAAACAAGCATAGCTTCAAGATTTTCAAGCACATAGAGAGGAAACTTGACATTATTGCAATTCCTACAAGCATATGTTCCTCCCTCATAATAATTTTCAGTAGCATCATGAATGAATTCAACAATATAACCAGCACCTAAAGCATTCTTTTCATGATCTACAAGCATAGAAAATTTACTACTCTCCACATAAGCAAAATCCTTCTCATTTGGAATAGTGGGAGTATCATAAGAGACTTGAACACTAAAAATTGTTTCCACATTAAAAGAGTAATGTTCAGAAAAAGGGTAATCATAATCATGACAAGTTTTATAAATATAATCATCACTACTTTTTATAGCATAAGTTTCATCACAATAATCATCATAAGTAGCAACTTCGTTCTCATCATAATCGATTGAAACCTCTACCAAGATAGTGGAATCATCACTAAATAAAGTTGACACTCTTCCAAATCCACTTTCATATTCATCACAATAAGATTCAACATCCTCCAAAATAGTGGGATAACTACTTCCTAAAGTTGACACTCTTCCAAACCCACTTTCATCAATATAATCATCATAGGTAAGAGGCATGCTATCATCATAACAACTTTGCATATCAAAACTTGGGATGCTAAAAATATCATCTTCATTAAACATAGCATCCCCAAGCTTGGGACAAACATTAATTTCAGCAAATATATTCTCAAATATTTCATCCTCATCAAACATAGCTTCCCCAAGATTGGGCATTTTCATATCATAAGCATAATCACTCTCATCATTAAAAATATGGATAGCACCAATAGTGTAGCAATTATCATCATCACAATGAGTAGTAGGAGCAACATCATTTGGAAGGGATACCTTTTTTACCTTTGTTGCCCCTTCTTTTCCTTTTCTTTTTCACATTATGTGTGGGTTCAACCTTCCTCTTTGAGCTCCTTATTGACAAGATTGGTTGAATAGAAAGCTCCTCCTCGTTACCTGACTCATCATAAGAAATAATAGGAGGATATTGGGAAGTCTCTTCCCTTCCATTAGTATTCTCATCATCTTCTATTTGCTTTCTTTTCTTTATGTGATTGGCAATATAAGGATTTTCAATGCAATTCACTGCACAATACAAATAAATCTTCTCTAGATCAATATCAAGGAATTTCTTATGGGCAAATTCTGGAAGGTCCTTAATTAAACGTTTCAATTCTTCATAACCCAAAAGTAAACTAAGTTCATTGTAATGTGCAAGGGAAATCAAATCATCACAATTTTTCGACACGATTCGTTCATGAAACAATTTGCATAGGAGATGTAAATGACCACGTTCATTGCAAAGTTCACAAGTACGGCAAAGGAAATTTAAATTTTCAGCACTCACATTTAGCCTTTCTTGCAACCATTTAGTTTCTAAGTGCTTATGCCTCTTGCAATATATATCTTCTCTATTTGGTGTGTTCATGCAAACATGCATTCCACAAAAGTTGACATGCTTATAGGAGATATTTTCATCATAACTAGTGCAATCATCATAAGTACTATGGCTATTCAAAGAGTTCATACTAACAACATTGCAATCATGCTTATCATTCAAAAATTCAGTACCAAGCATTTTAATGCACTCTTCTTCTAGCACTTGAGCACAATTTTCCTTTCCATCAAACTCACGAAAGATATTAAAAAGATGAAGCGTATGAGCCAAACTTAACTCCATTTTTTGTAGTTTTCTTTTATAAACTAAACTAGTGATAAAACAAGAAACTAAAAGACTCGGTTGCAAGATCTAAAGATATACCTTCAAGCACTCACCTCCCCGGCAACGGCGCCAGAAAAGAGCTTGATGTCTACTACACAACCTTCTTCTTGTAGACGTTGTTGGGCCTGCAAGTGCACAGGTTTGTAGGACAGTAGCAAATTTCCCTCAAGTGGATGACCTAAGGTTTATCAATCCGTGGGAGGCATAGGATGAAGATGGTCTCTCTCAAACAACCCTGCAACCAAATAGCAAAGAGTCTCTTGTGTCCCCAACACACCCAATACAATGGTAAATTGTATAGGTGCACTAGTTCGGCGAAGAGATGATGATACAAGTGCAATATGGATAGTAGATATAGGTTTTTGTAATCTGAAAAATATAAAAACAGCAAGGTAACGAATGATAAAAGTGAGCGTAAACGGTATTGCAATGATAGGAAACAAGGCCTAGGGTTCATACTTTCACTAGTGCAAGTTCTCTCAACAATAATAACATAGATAGATCATATAACAATCCCTCAACGTGCAACAAAGAGTCACTCCAAAGCAACTAATAGCGGAGAACAAACGAAGAGATTATGGTAGGGTACGAAACCACCTCAAAGTTATCCTTTCTATTCTATCTATTCAAGAGTTCGTAGTAAAATAACATAAAGCTATTCTTTCCACTCAATCCATCATAGAATTCATACTAGAATAACACCTTAAGACACAAATCAACCAAAACCCTAATGTCACCTAGATACTCCATTGTCACCTCAAGTATCCGTGGGCATGATTATACGATATGCAGCACACAATCTCAGATTCATCCAACCAACACAAAGTACTTCAAAGAGTGCCCCAAAGTTTCTACCGGAGAGTCAAGAAAACGTGTGCCAACCCCTATGCATAGGTTCATGGGCGGAACCCGCAAGTTGGTCACCAAAACATACATCAAGTGGCACATGATATCCCATTGTCACCACAGATAAACACGGCAAGACATACATCAAGTGTTCTCAAATTAAAGACTCAATCCGATAAGATAACTTCAAGAGGGAAACTCAATTCATCACAAGAGAGTAGAGGGGGAGAAACATCATAAGATCCAACTATAATAGCGAAGCTCGCAATACATCAAGATCGTGCCATAGAGAGAACACAAGAGAGAGAGAGAGATCAAACACATAGCTACTGGTACATACCCTCAGCCCCGAGGGTGAACTACTCCCTCCTTGTCATGGATAGTGCCGGGATGATGAAGATGGCCACCGGTGATGGGTTCCCCCTCCGGGAGGGTACCGGAACGGGCTCCCGAGAGGTTTTTGGTGGCTACAGAGGCTTGCGACGGCGGAACTCTCGATCTATCTTCGTTGTCGATGTTTTTAGGGTACGTGGACTTATATAGGTGAAAGAAGTCAGTCGAGGGAGCCTCAAGGGGCCCACGAGAGGGTAGGGCGCGCCTAGGGGGTGGGCGCGCCCCCCTATCTCATGGCCTCCTCGAGGATCTTCTGACGTGAACTCGAAGTCTCCCGGATCATATTCTTCCTAAAAATCACGCTCCTGAAGGTTTCATTCCGTTTGGACTCCGTTTGATATTCCTTTTCTTCGAAATACTGAAACAGGCAATAAAACAGCAATATGGGCTGGGCCTCCGGTTAATAGGTTAGTCCCAAAAGTAATATAAAAGTGTATAATAAAGCCTATATCATTCAAAACAGATAATAAAATAGCATGAATGCTTCATAAATATAAGATACGTTAGAGACGTATCAAACACCACATTCAAATATTACAGGGAAGTAATTTCATAGATCTCCATCTCTTTCAAAAAACTATAACCCATGCTCCCTATCACAAACAAAGAATGTTCAAATCAAGTTGCAAATATCTGAAGTTGAAGTAGCAGGGGAGGACGACGATCTGATAAAGAAACAAAGAATGTTCAAATCAAGTTGCAAATATCTGAAACTGAAGTAGCAGGGGAAGCCGATGATATGGTAAAGAAACAAAGAATGTTCAAATCATGCTAAATAAATCCGAAATCATGAAGTGCATATGGAGAGAGGTTAGGGTAGATGGGATTCATGACTCACCAGATCCGGTGGCGGTCAGACTTGGAGTCGCCGGATACAGCTACACCCGTGCGCCGTGACCCGTCGTGGTGCTCGTGCTCACGCGCAGATCTCGCTGGGGATGGGATGGACACGGAGGCTGCTGAGCTGCATTATGGGTGCCGGATCCGGCGCCAGCCTGTGAAGCCACTACCTTGCCGTCGTCATCGGGCCCGTCGATGGCCGGGACAGACACGCCTCGCCGCAAAATTGCCTCGCTGAATCTCAGTGGAAGACGAGGTCTTCCTACCATGTATCCATTGTATTGGGGCCGGCAACTGGTGGGGAAGCGGATCCGGTGGCCGGAGTTGGCCCGTTCAAGCACCCGTTGCTGTGGGGAGAGAGGGAGGTTGTACGATCTAGTCTGGAGATAATGAAAGGATCGATATGGTTGACTAGAGGGGGGGGGGGTGAATAGGCAACTAACAATTTTTAGCTTTTCTTGACCAAATTAAACTTAGCATCAAAGTAGGTTATCTAGATGTGCAACTAGGTGAGCAACCTATATGATGCAACAACAACAAGCACACAAGCAAGCACGGGATACAACACAATGAAAGCTTGCACAAGTAAAGGTAAGAGATAACCAAGAGTGGAGCCGGTGGAGATGAGGATGTGTTACCGAAGTTCCTTCCCTTTGAGAGGAAGTACGTCTCCGTTGAAGCGGTGTGGAGGCACAATGCTCCCTAAGAAACCACTAGGGCCACCATATTCTCCTCACACCCTCACACAATGCGAGATGCCATGATTCCACTATTGGTGCCCTTGAAGGCAGCGACCGAACCTTTACAAACAAGGTTGGGGCTATCTCCACAACTTAATTGGAGGCTCCCAATGACACCATAAAGCTTCACCAAAATGGAATATGGCTCCGAGGTGGCCTCAACCGTCTAGGGCGCTCAAACACCCAAGAGTAACAAGATCCACAAGGGATTAGTGGGGGACTCAAATTTCTCTTGGTGGAAGTGTAGATTGGGGCCTTCTCAACCAATCCCTAGAAAATCAACAAGTTTGATTGGCTAGGGAGAGAGATCATGCGAAAATGGAGGTTTGAGCAACAATGGAGCTTGGGGAGGGAAGAGGTGGTCTTCTTGGGGAAGAAGACCCCCTTTATATAGTGGGGGAAAAGATCCAACCATTATCCCCTTTCTCAGCCCGCACGGCGCAGTACTACTGCACAAGGCTGCGGTACTACGGCAGAGTGCTGCGGTACTACTGCAGAGTGCTGTGGTACTACCGCTAGAGCGGTAGTGATCAGGTGTGGGCCTGTTGCACAGGGCAATGAGCGGTACTACCGCGCGCCCCTACAGTACTACCGTAAGGCAGGGTTCAATTGGTGCTTGGAAAAAGCACGGAAGTAAAAAATTACATCCGTAACTACTTCAGCTGAGGTTGGAGTTGTGCAAAAATCCGGCATGGTACTACCGCTCACAGGGAGCGGTACTACCGCGAAGGGGCGGAAGTAAAAAATTACATCCGCGCGTACTACCGCATGCACTAGCGTCAGGACTGGAGGCCGCGGTACTACCGCTCACCAGGAGCGGTACTACCGCTCTGCTGAGCAGTACTACACCTGCGGTACTACTACTCCCTTGAGCAGTACTACCGCACGTCACAGATGCTTTAGCATTTGGCAAACTTCATATCATAGAGACTTGGATAAATGGACGGTTCTCCATTGATGCGAAGGAAAGGTGGTGCAAAGGAATAGATGTGTACGTGATGATTCCACCCTAACCTTTCCGAAGCGGACCCCCTCTTAATAGTATGATTTTCCTATGACTCAAATCCACCAAAAAGAACCATAGAGAATAATACGTCCATTTTGCATCATGTTTTCCTACTATTATCCATGTTGTTTTATTGTATAATAATGCTTTTTGGAGTAATTCTAATGCCCTTTCTCTCATAATATGCAAGGTACGCACCAAGGGGGAGAATTCTAGCAGCTGGAAATCTGGACCTGAAAAAGCTACATCAAGCTACATATTTTGCACAACTTCAAATGAGCTGAAACTTCCTGAGGATTTTTATGGAATATTTAATAATTATTGGAGCAAATAAGTACCAGAGGGGGGCCACCAGGTGGGCACAACCCACCTGGGTGTGCCAGGAGGCTCAGGCGCGCCCTGGTGGGTGCTGCCCTCCTCGACCCACCTCCGGTGCCCATCTTCTGGTATATAAGTCATTTTGACCTAGAAAAAAAAATCAGAGGAGGACTTTTGGGACGAAGCGCCGCCGCTTTGAGGCAGAACTTTGGCAGGAGCACTTTTGCCCTCCGGTGGAGTGATTCCGCTGGGGGAACTTCCCTCACGGAGGGGTAATCATTGCCATCATCATCACCAACAACTCTCCCATCTTGGGGAGGGCTATCTTCATCAACATCTTCAACAACACCAACTCATCTCAAACCCTAGTTCATCTCTTGTGTTCAATCTTGTACCAAAACTATAGACTAGTGCTTGTGGGTGACTAGTAGTGTTGATTACATCTTGTAGTTGATTACTATATGGTTTATTTGGTGGAAGATTATATGTTCAGAACCATTATGCTATTTAATACCCCTCTGATCTTGAGCATGTTTATCATTTGTGAGTAGTTACTTTTGTTCTTGAGGTCACGGGAGAAATCATGTTGCAAGTAATCATGTGAACTTGATATGTGTTTGATATTTTGATGATATGTATGTTGTCATTCTCTTAGTGGTGTCATGTGAACGTCGACTACATGACACTTCACCATATTAGCACCTAAGGGAATGCATTGTGGAGTACTTACTAGATGGTGGGTTGCGAGAGTGACAAAAGTTTAAACCCCACTTTATGCGCTATTCCGTAAGGGACCAATTGGACCCAAAAGTTTAATGCTATGGTTAGAATTTATTCTTAATACTTTTCTCATAGTTGCGGATGCTTGCAAGATGGTTAATCATAAGTAGGAGGTTTGTTTAAGTAAGAACAGCACCTAAGCACCGGTCCACCCATATATCAAATTATCAAAGTACCGAACACGAATTAAGCCAAAATGATGAAAGTGAATAGATGAAATTCCCGTGTACCCTCAAGAACACTTTGCTTATCATAAGAGACCGTTTTGGCCTGTCCTTTGCCTCAAAAGGATTGGGCTACCTTGATGCACTTTTGTTACTACTATCGTTACTTGCTCATTACAAATTATCTTGCTATCAAACTACTCCGCTACTTACAATTTTAGCACTTGCACACAATACCTCGCCGAAAACCACTTGTCATTTTCTTCTGCTCCTCATTGGGTTCAACACTCTTACTTATTGAAAAGGCTAAAATTGACCCCATATACTTGTGGGTCAGCAAGGCTATTTTCTGGTACCGTTGCCGGGGAGTGAAGCGCTCTTGGTAAGTGGAAATTGGTAAGGAAACATTATTATTACGTGCTGAAATTTATTGTCACTTGCTACTATGGAAAACAATCCTTTGAGGGGTTTGTTCAGGGTATCTTCACCTCGAACGGAACTACAATTAATTGCCCCTCAACCTACTACACCTACTGAAAATATTGAGTATGAAATTCCTTCGGGTATGTTAGAACAACTGCTAGCTAATCCTTATGCAGGAGATGGAATCGAACATCCTGATATGCACTTGATATATGTGGATGAAATTTGTGGATTGTTTAAGCTTGTAGGTTTGCCTGGAGATGAAGCTAAGAAGAAGGTTTTCCCTTTATCTTTGAAGGGAAAATCATTGACATGGTATAGGCTATGCGATGATATTGGATCTTGGAACTGGAACCGTTTGAAATTGGAATTTCACCAAATTTTTTATCCCATGCATCTAGTTCATCGTGATCGGAATTATATATATAATTTTTGGCCTCGTGAAGGAGAAAGTATCGCTCTAGCTTGGGGGAGGCTTAAGTCAATGTTATATTCATGCCCCAATCATGAGCTCTCAAGAGAAATTATTATTCAGAATTTTTATGCTCGGCTTTCTCGTAATGATCAAACCATGCTCGATACTTCTTGCACTGATTCTTTTATGAAGAAGACTATTGAATTCCGGTGGGATCTTTTAGAAAGAATTAAATGCAACTCTGAAGATTGGGAACTCGACGAAGGTAAAGAGTCAGTTATTGAACCTAAGTTTGATTGTGTTAAATCTTTTACGAATACCGATGCTTTTCAAAAGTTTAGCACTAAATATGGACTTGACTCTGAGATAGTAGCTTCCTTTTGTGAATCTTTTGCTACTCATGTTGATCTCCATAAGGAGAAATGGTTTAGATACCACCCACCTATTAAAGAAGAAGCTAAAGAACCGGTGAAAGCTAAAGAAGAGACTATCATTTACAATGTTGATCCAATTGTTCCCACTGCTTATATTGAAAAACCACCTTTCCCTGTTAGGATGAAGGAACATGCTAAAGCTTCAACTGTGGTTAACAAAAGTTATGTTAGAACACCCAAACCATCTGAACAAATCAGAGTTGAACCTAGTGTTGCTATGGTTAAAGATCTCTTAGTTGATAATATTGATGAGCATGCTATTTACTTATGTGGTGAAGCTTCTAGAATTGCCAAACCTGAAGGAAAAGATAAATATAGACCAATTGTTGGCATGCCTGTTGTCTCAGTTAAGATAGGAGATCACTATTATCATGGGTTATGTGACCTAGATGCTAGTGTTATTGCTATTCCTTTTCCTTATATCAGTAAATTAAAGATGAAATAGCACCTGCCGAAATAGAAGGCATAGATGTCACTATTAAACTTGCTAATAGAGATACTATATCATCAATTGGGATTCTTAGAGATGTTGAAGTCTTGTGTGGGAAAATAAAATACCCTACTAATTTTCTTGTTCTTAGCTCCCCACAAGATGACTTTTGTCCCATTATTTTTGGTAGACCTTTCTTGAACACTGCCAATGCCAAAATAGATTGTGAGAAACAAACTGTTGGTGTTAACTTTGGTGATGAATCTCATGAATTTAATTTTTCCAAGTTTAGCAGACAACCTCATAAGAAAGATTTGCCTAGTAAGGATGAAATTATTGGTCTTGCTTTTGTTGCTGTGCCTCCTATTGATCCTTTCGAACAATATTTGCTAGACCATGAAAATGATTTGCATATGCGTGAAAGAAATGAAATAGATAGAATCTTTTTCAAACAACAACCTCTGCTTAAACACAATTTGCCTATTGAAACTCTAGGAGGTCCTCCTCCATCTACAGGCGATCCTGTGTTTGAATTAAAACAATTGCCAGACACTTTGAAGTATGCTTATCTTGATGAGAAAAAGATATATCTTGTTATTATTGGTGCTAACCTTTCAGAACATGAAGAAGAAAGACTATTGAAAGTTCTAAGGAAGCACATGGCTGCTATTGGATATACTCTTGATGATCTTAAGGGCATTAGTCCCACTCTACGTCAGCACAAGATTAATATGGAACCTCATGCTAAACCCTTGTTGATCACCAATGGCGGTTAAATCCAAAGATGAAAGAAGTGGTAAGAACGGAAATATTGAAACTTTTGGAAGCAGATATAATCTATCCTATAGCTGATAGTAGATGGGTAAGTCATGTTCATTGTGTCCCTAAGAAAGGAGGTATTACTGTTGTTCCTAATGATAAGAATGAGCTTATTCCACAAAGAATTGTCATAGGCTATAGGATGGTAATTGATTATAGAAAATTAAACAAAGCAACTAGAAAATATCATTACCCTCTGACTTTTATTGATCAAATGTTAGAAAGATTATCCAAGCACACACATTTTTTGCTTCCTTAATGGATATTCTATTTTTTTTTTCACAAATACCTGTTTTACAACCTGATCAAGAAAAGACCACTTTTATTTGTCCTTTTGGAACATTTGCTTATAGACATATGCCTTTTGGTTTATGTAATGCACCTGTTACCTTTCAAAGATGTATGATTGCTATATTCTCTGATTTTGTGAAAAGATTGTTGAGGTTTTCATGGATGACTTTTCGGTTTATGGGAAGTCTTTTGATGATTGTTTAAGCAATCTTGATCAAGTCTTGCAGATATGTGAACAATTAAATCTCGTCTTGAAATGGGACAAGTGCCACTTTATGGTTAACGAAGGTATTGTCTTGGGCCATAAAATTTCTGAGAGAGGCATTGAGGTGGACAAAGCCAAGGTTGATGCAATTGAGAAAATGCCATGTCCTAAAGATATCAAAGGTATTCGTAGTTTCCTTGGTCATGATGGTTTCTATAGGAGGTTTATCAAAGACTTCTCTAAAATTTCCAGGCCTCTTACGAATCTTTTGCAAAAGGATATTCCCTTTGTGTTTGATGATGATTGTTTGGAAGCCTTTGAAACACTAAAGAAAGCCTTAATTACTGCACCTGTTGTTCAACCACCTGATTGGAACTTGCTTTTTGAGATTATGTATGATGCCAGTGATTATGCTATTGGTGTTGTTCTAGGACAAAGAGTTGATAAGAAACTGAATGCTATTCATTATGCTAGGTAAACTCTAGACAGTGCTAAACAAAATTATGCTACTACTGAAAAAGAATTCTTAGCAGTGGTGTTTGCTTGTGATAAATTCAGATCTTACATTGTTGACTCTAAAGTAATTGTTCACACCGATCATGCTGCTATAAAATATCTTATAGAAAATAAAGATGCTAAACCTAGACTCATTAGGTGGGTTCTTCTGCTACAAGAATTTGATTTGCATATCATTGATAGGAAAGGAGCAGAGAACCCCGTAGCTGATAACTTGTCTAGGCTTGAAAATATTCTTGATGACCCACAACCTATTAATGATAGCTTTCCTGATGAACAATTAGTTGCAATAAATGTTTCTAATAGTACACCTTGGTATGCTGACTATGCTAATTATATTGTTGCTAAATACATACCACCACTACAAAAAATACACTTCCGTGATGATATGTGTTTGTCACAATAGGTCGCGTTTTTTGTCATGCATGTACATCCATGACGATTTTATGACAGAATCAAGATAGTCATACCTGTGCTGTTGTAGAAGTGTTCCATGACATTACCAAAATTATCATCACGGAAGTTTCCACTTCCATGACGATAAATCGCGCGTCACAGAAGTGCTTTCGTCAAGCGTGACCGACACGTGGCATCCACCATAACGGAACGCCGTTAAGCTATCGGGTCGGGTTTTGGATCCGATAACCCGTTAACAGCCCCGACCAATGGGGATTTTCCACGTGTAAAATCATCATTGGCTAGAGTAGACACGTGTCAGCTCCACGTTGGCACATGTGTCACTCATCCAATGGGCGAGACGCGCCTATGACATGTTGACATGTGGACCGGCCCATCAAGTTTAAATGGGCTGGCCCAACTAAAGGCCCACAAGATTTTGCGGACCATAATGGGCCAGCCCAGCTAAAGGCCCATGAGATTTTGTGGAACATAATGGGCTAGCCCAGCTAAAGGCCCACAAGATTTTGCGGGCCATAATGGACCGGCCCAGGTAAAGGCCCACAAGATTTTTGTGTGCCATAATGGGCCGGCCCAGGTAAAGGCCCACAAGATTCTTGTGGATCATAATGGGCCAGCCGAGCTAAAGGCCCATGAGATTTCACCGACATTAATGGGTTGGCCCAGCTGTAGGCCCACAAGATTTTGAGGACCCTAGTAGGCCGACCCATTAACTGGCTGCCATGTTTTGGGCCAAATGCCGACCTATATTTGGTCCGGTCCATTAATGGCCTGCCACGTTCCGGGCCTAATAATGGCCCATATGAGATCCGGCCCGTTAAAAGCCTACCACGTTCTGGGCCAAATTACGGCCCAGATCAGGTCCGTCCCTTTAAGAGGCTTTGGGCTAAATTATGGCCCATATCAGATTCGACCCGTCAACTGGACGCTATGCTTTTGGGCCCAGTTGCTAATGGCCCATTTAGTAATTCGGCCTAATATTAGTTTCGGCCTGTTAAGGGCCCGTTTAACATTTCAGCCCTATATTAATTTTGGCATGTTAAAAGCCCGTCATATAGTTGGGCCTAACTACGGCCCAGTTTGCATCCGGCCTGCTCGCAGCCGATATCTGATTGGGCCAAACAAGGACCAAGACAATTTTGGCCTATTAAAATCCTGTGATTTGATTCGCACAATCATGGGCCGGGGTCCATTTCAGGCTGTTGCCGGCCCGTGAGCTGTTCGGCACGTTTCAGGCCCAACCTACTTCTTAGCCTCCTAAAAGCCCATTGAGTTTTCTTGGGAAAAGAGGGCCAGGGGTTACTCGGCCTATTAAAGGCCCGAATCTACTAGTGGGCTAGTTTACTTTTGGCCTTTTAACGGACCAAGATGACGGGGCCCATGATGCGGATCATACATCGTGATTGCATGACGGCCCGATTATGTACCGTAATTTTATGGTTTGGCCGGTTTACTGCGAAGACAAGATATATATACAGTAAAATAATTGCAGCATCGTGAATAAGAAAAAAACCTAGACTATACAATAAAGAAATTACGACATATTACATCCACTGGGCATCAAAGTTCGCCACTATGATAATAAAGCACAAACAGACAGCATATTACATACAATGGGCATCAAAGATCGCCACGAGTGCAAATAAACACGCCGACAAAATAATATACAAAACCGATAGCAATTCAATAGAGTTCAAGAAAGGTTAGCCCTGCTGGGGAGCTGCAGCCAAGCAGCTGAGCAAGCTGATGAGACTACGCTTGTTCAACACTTATATCTTCCTCACTCTGAAAGATAAACAAGCAGACAAATGACAGGTTTTGCACATAAAAGTATCCGTGCTGACAATTCATCACATTTTTTACTAACGAATAAAGTGACACAGTTTAAAATTGCATTAACACTATATGGTATTGTTCAGGTCAAGACATGGCAGGAAATGACATTGTGAAGGAGTTGGCAGCTTCACGACACCACTGGATTACAGATCACGAACTCATAAGTATCAATGGTTAGTGTGCTGTCAATTTATCCCATTTCAGATTGGCAAATAAAGAGATGGTTTAAATAATAGTAGAATGATATGACATTGTTCATAGTTAAGACATTGCAGAATGTGACATTGTGCTGTAGTGGGTAGGTTCACCACACCACTGGATTACGGATGAAGAACTGAAGCATACATGCAGTGCAAAAGAAGATCACTTGCTCTGTATAGTTTAATTTACATGGTATGAAGAAGGAACTTGGTTGTACAACTGAAAACTTAAATTGAGAAGGACAAACTTTTGTTTATGAACTACATAATAAACTTTAAACATGCAATTTGATGCAAACACCAAAAATAAATAGCTGTTGCAGTCATGCCTAACCAAATATACACAACAAAGTTTGAAGGCTTGAGAAGGACAAACTTACATTATTGGTGAAGTCAGGCTCTATAAAGCCCTTGTCCATGCTGATGGGGGGGGGGGGCAATTCAAGAAGTTTACCATAGAATCTTCTTCATAAGCATTGCCTTTATTCTACATTTTGTTAAGAGTAAATATAGATGTGATAATATAAAAAAATGGAGAATATTTAAGATAAGATGAAGAGTGATGCTACATAAACAAGTAGCTATAAATGTAAGTGCAGCGATACAGGCAAAAGGTACAGCCAAGAGCAATGCACAGCTAAAATTCTTCAGTACCAACCTTATGGTAAGAGTAAATATAGATCTGGTGTGTAGAAAGTGGAGGGCGAAGGAAAATAAGCTGCAGAGTGATGGTACATGAACAACTACCAGTCAATATAAGTACACTGATAAAGGACAACATGTACTTACAAGAACAATGCAGAGCTAAAAAAATTCATTGGCATTGGATATATTCTACACTAATGTAACCATTCATACAGATTAGATAATTTGGAGCAAACAATTAATAAGCAAGCTATCATGCATACTGCTGTCACATAATGAACTAGGTATGTATGCAAGTACAGTGATACAGGACAACAGATACTTTTTTTGACTATAAACAGTAGGGTAAACACCCCACTGCAGCTTTTATTAAAATAGAAAATAAACAACAATTGTCTTGGGGGCTTGAGGTAAGCCCACATAAAAGAATGAAAAACAAAAAAGAAGAAGAAAACTAAAAAAGAAAACTAATCTATAGCTAAAAGAAATAGGGACTGAAAAAAGAACAAAGGGAACTATACAAATGTTTACAGCCAAGCATCTAGCCAAGTAGAGAATTGAGCTTCATACTTTTTCTTGGGACAACAGGTACTAACAAGAGCAAAGCAGCGGGCAACATATTTGCAATATCCTGTCGTTCTTTTCAAACCAGAATTCTTCTTCGAGCAGATTTCCTGCAAAAAAGATCCGTAAGGCACATGCGGAAAAGTTGAAGTTCAAATTGTCATGTGATTTCATAGACAGTACCTCATCCTGTGAACGAGACCAGTGCATAACAAGGTTTTTCCATTCAATGTCTTCTAAATTTAGCACAGGAGACTTCACCGGAAATTCGTTTATAGACTTGCCATGAAAGTGTGATTTCCTCAGGTAACATCGATACTGCTGCAATGCTTCCTTGAAAAGCACAAGCAAGCTTTGCTCATCATGACTATCTAGATTGACCGTCGCCTAGTTACAACAATATAATGTAAATCATTGATGTCGTGGTATTCTCACGGGGGGGGGGGGTGCAAGACGACATATGCCACAAGGTGGCTTCGTGTGAGGGCAAGACTGCCGCTGATAGGCCCGGGAGCGGGTATGCGAATAACACGCAGTAGTTTACCCAGGTTCGGGGCTCTCCGGAGAGATAACACCCCTACTCCTGCATGTCTGAGTATATATCTCGGGTGTACATCAGGCAGTACAAAGTGCTCCTAGAGCTGTATCTGGGATCAGTGTCATGGGCATCTGACTCTGTATATGTGTGTGTCCGGAGTGAGCATGCATGCTCTAGTGGCCAAGCATGGTCGTGGGGGAGTGTGTGGCCGTGGGAGTCCATCCTCCTGGATGGATGGATGAGGCCTCCTTTTATAGTGTGTAGCTAGCTTAATGTGTAAGCTAGCTAGTGGCATGGGTGGTAGTGGCTTTGGTTGTAAGCTACCTTGGGTAGCTTAGAAGCCAAGCTATGTAGGCATAGCTAGTGGCATGGTGCATGTCATTCTTGTCCCCTGGGGTACTTTATAAATCAGTACCCAGGGGACACGGTACACTGTAGATGACGTTGCAGTATGGTCGTCCCGTTGGTGTCTTGTCAGTGTCGGGTCGGGCTGCAGTCGGTAGCCGGCTGGTTGGCGTAGTCGGCAGCCGGCTGGTTGGCACAGTCGGCAGCCGGCAGCCGGTCGGGCAGAGCAGACGGACGGGAAGCCGGCAGGAGCGGCCGAGCAGTCAGACTGAGGGGCTTTGCTAGCCCCGATGTCTTGAATTATTGTCTTGCCATCTTCGGGGTACCCATCGCCAATTACTCCGACAGTAGCCCCCAAGCCTCCGGGCAACCTGGCAAAGTTGGGCGGAGGTTTTTTGGTGGGTGTTCATGGAAATGATCATGCAAAAGACAAAGTTAGTCCACGAAGATATATCAAATGATTGCTTTTAGCATTGCAAGTTTTATGCGTAGGGTGCCGACTCGGTTTCGTCCGAGCCCCCTTCAATCTTTTTCGTGTTCCCTCCGCTTTTTGGCTTGTGCTCTCGCTCGCCGGACAGCCGCTCTGCTGTCTGTGGCTGAGAGTGGGCCGCGAAGTGGAGTGTACAGTACTCAGACTCTGGGAGCGGATTTAACCGAGCAGATACTCATAAAGGAAACGGCCGGATCACCCGAAGCATTTTTCTTCCCGGACGTTTTTCGCGTGGGTGGCCTCTAGCGTTCACTCTTGCCAGCCGGACAGCCGCTCTACGGTCTGTGACTGAGAGTGGGCCTTTGGTATCGCGCACGTTACTAAACCGTCTGCGAGAACTAACGTCTCAGGCCAAGCGGCCAGCCCCCGGGCCAACTCTGGCTGGCGCTGGGGCGAACAGTGATGCAACTGTAATAAAATGCGGAGATAGCCACCGAGCATTGCTCGAGGTTATCCATGCTTGCGTGGTGCAAAATATGCGGGTGAGGAGCTCACATTTATTTTCGTGTAGCCGAGGCGGAGTTTGCCGAAGACAGCCAGCGCGGCTCGGCGCTTGCGGAGTGCGCCGGCGCACCCGCTGGGTGTATCCTTTGAGCCCCCGGGTGGTCGAAGGGGGCTCCCGGCCGGTCAGGCTCGACCGGCCAGGCGGCGAGGCATCTTGCAACGCCCTTTTTCTTCTTTTTCTTCTGCCGGCTGCTGGCAGCCGGACAAAACTCTTCTCTTGTTTGCAATCTTCCATGAGCCAGCGCACCCACTGGGTGTAGCCCCCGAGATTCAAGCCGACTGCTGAGCAGTCGGGCCGGATCTTCCGGGAACTACTTTGTCTTCTTCTTCATGGGGGCGTGTCAGCGCACCCGCTGGGTGTAGCTCCCGAGATTCGGGCCGACTGCTGAGCAGTCGGGCCGGATCTCCCGGCAACTACTTTGTCTTCTTTCCTCGCGGGGGCACGTCGGCGCACCCGCTGGGTGTAGCCCCCGAGATTCGGGCCGACTGCTGAGCAGTCGGGCCGGATCTCCCGGCAACTACTTTGTCTTCTTGCTCGCGGGAGCGTGTCAGTGCACCCGCTAGGTGTAGCCCCCGAGATTCGGGCTAACTGCTAAGCAGTCAGGCCGGATCTCCCAGCAACTACTTTGTCTTCTTTCTCGCAGGGGCGCGTTAGCGCACCCGCTGGGTGTAGCGTCAGAGCAGGAGGCAGCCCAGCCGGTTTGGCACAGCCGACAGCGCGGGTCATGACTGACCCTCCGAGTGATGAAGCAGGCGGACGAGTCATCCGGACCTTTTTTTTCCTTTTCTTCTCTTTGTCCCAGCCGACCTCTTTCTCTCTCTCTCTCTCTCTCTCTCTCTCTCTCTCTTTCTTTTTTCCGGAGCCGGTGTACTGCGCTGACCCGGCCAGCCTCCCTCTAATTATTTTCTCTTCGGCCGGGCAGCCGGACATTTTTTCCATAGCCAGTCGGTTGGGCACACAGCCCTTGACTTCTCTCTTTTTTACCAGTCGGCTAGCAAGTAGTCGGCCTCTTCTGCACGAGCAGCCGGCCAAGTGACCATACGTCCCTTTTTTTCGCTAACTTTTTTTAAATAATACATTTTTTTATTAATTTACAAAAATATTACGCTGATATAATATTTTTCGAAAATATTATCCAATCGGCCAGCAGCTGGCCGACTGAGCCTAGTCAGCCAGCTGCAGGCCGACAGGGCCTTCTCGGCCAACTGCGGGCCGACAGGTGGGCAATCGGCCACGCGTGGGCCAACTATTGGCCGTTCCACGTCGCCCGGGAGCTGTCGGCGCGGGCTGGGTCACGGGCGCCCCAGTCGGCCAGCTGCCGACCGATCGGCCGGTTGCTGGCCGATAGGGAGCGGACCCCAGCGCTGCCTCTTTTCTCCTTCCTCCTTCCCGTTTCCTTTCCCCACCACCATGCGCATCTCTCTGTTCTTGGTTCCTCCTCTCTCCAACCCGAAATAGCTCCAATTAATACACCAAAATGACCTGTTTTTTTGCGGATTTGGCACCGTGAATGGGTTCTACTTAGCTAGAGGAGCCAAAAGACACCTCGATCTACTGATGGGGTAGCTTGTGGTGGTTGTGGTGAAGATTTTGTTGGAGCATTTTTTCAGCTCATTTGTGGAGGTTGTGGAGGCGGAGGTGGAGGTTGTGGCGATGGTGGAGGTGGAGGTGGTGGTGGAGGTGAAGCTGCGGGAGTTTGGTGGAGTTTCCGGCTCCGGTACCGGTGATTCAAGGCCGCCGTTCGTCGTTCGCGCGCACGCTTCAAGGGTATATTTGAGCAAACATTTATTTTTCGAAGTTGCGTGCAATATTGTTATTTGCTTGAGTAGTAAACATAAATATTTAGGTGGTCGTGGTGAGCATTTTATTTTCCCGTTTCGGTTAGCATTTTATTTAGATGTCAACTAATTGGTTGCGTAAAGGCCAATGTTCCGTGCAACGCACAGACATCTTGCTAGTAAGAGTAGAAATTAGACATATACCACTTCTCGAATCTTGAAACCAACAACATTCCTCCCTTATCTCATCAAAACCGCCAAAGGAATATATTTTGAGTGAAACATAACATATTTTTAGTGATATACGTATTTCAAAACTAGACTTTTTTTTCTATCAAATCGGTGAATATGTATTAATCTTCTTTGATCGTGTGGCAACGCATTGGCACATTGCTAGTAGTTATTATAATTTTTTGGACACCAGACAAATGGTGGAGTATATATACAAAGAGAAGAGGCGCACGCACGCAATCGGCCTCTCACTGTCTCGCACACATGAGTGTTACGTAAAGGCGACGTTAACAAATAAACCCTAAAACCCTAGGTGCACGATTGCTGCATTCGCGGGTACCGGGTACGTGGTGGAGCACCTTTGTAGGAATAGTCAGCACGCGTGATAATTTGATCCGTAGGAGTTGATGGTCGGGACCACAGGTGAACGACTTGGAGCGCGGTGGCTCGCCAGTTGCCACAGATCGAGTAGCCACATTTAAAATATCATTTTTTTTAGCGGGGTTAAGTGTTCCGATTTTCAATGGCGCGTTATAAGTACTAAGTAGTTTTTAGAATGATTGGTATGGAGCAAAAATGGAATTCATAGTACTACGTACCTCCTTGGCGCATGGTTGTATGGGTTTATGTTGCGAGATGTTGAACCTGGTAGTTCTAGGGCAAATACTATGGTTTAGATTTAGATGCTGGTTTTCAGTAATGAAAATCGGAAGGGGAAACCCTTCTTTGATTAAAAAAAACTACTACCTCCATTCTGGTTTACTAGTCCCCATCTTATTTTGGGTCAAAGTTTGTCCACGAATTTTACTTGTAAAATGTGAATGGAAAATGAGATTTTGTTATACCCAAACAAAAAAGGACTGGAGGGAGTGATTTCTCTAACACGGACGCGACCTCTCATAGCGCAGGCATTGAACCGGCGCGCCGGCCAAGAGGGCCCCACTCGCTGCAGGCCCGGCTGAGCACGCCTCCTCACCGCGTGCAACCAGCTTAAGACTGCCCCGCCTGCCTTCATTGAATCCGCACGTGTGCTGGCAACATGTCCTTCCGCGAGCCGGCATGCATTTTAGAACACAAAAAATGACTAAAATATAATTAATTTACGCATGGTCTTGACTTGTTGTGCTCGCACTGGTAGCAGTAACTAGTAGAGGTTTTTCTTTATTTATAACTCTCCTCACATTTTTTTGGCTTCAAAGTGAATCATGGTTGTGGACATTATGTATGAATGTGCAGATATCTGTGAACATGAGTTTGATGTGGAAGTTGAACTTGGAATGTTGGGCTTGCGCGTGAATACCATGTCCAATGCTTCGTCTGTTATTGTTTGGAAAGTAATTGCTGTTATTACATGACCCGAAAAAAATATTTTGTACCACGTCAGTAGATGCACGGACATCACAACAGGCATGTTGACTGGATAAACATTTGAACCTAGCTATTATGAAGGAAATTTTGTATTGACAACGGTTTTAGATAGCAGGAGACGCCTAGCCTGCTCCGCCACTGCTAGCTTATTTCTGGCTTCTTCCATCTCTTCTTTGGCTTGGGTGAAGAGAGCATCTGACTGCTCTTTTCGCTTCTTCAGGAACTCAGCTACATTCTCAAGGGCTGCTGCACGCTTTCTTTCAGCCATTACTAGAGCCACGAGGACACGAACAGCTAACGACTCCACCTGGCTTGTGTGTAATCCAGCATCATCTGGGAATTTGCACCTTGTGTCTAATCCAGCATCATTAGGGAACTGGCACCTTGTGTGTAATCCAGCCTCATTTTGGAAACATGATCTCGAGGTTGACCATACTTCCCTCCTCGAAGGAACTGCATCCTGACATGAAGTTACTTCTTTTTTAGATCAATACTCAGAGCAACCCAGATCCATTTAGTAGAAGCCAGATAAACAGAACTCGAAGAAGTGAATTCAAAAGGAAAAATATATATATAAAAATAGACTACAAGGTGAGAACACCCACTTCCTACATCAACCTAAAAACGAAAGCATTAGGATGATTAAGACTCTTCTTATTACACATCGAAGAACACCAGGCTTAAGAGAAACAGAAATTACAACATATACACATCGAAGAACACGAGGCTAAACGAAAGCAATTGATAGGGTGTTACTTACCAAAGCTCGTTTTACAGGTTCGGTGCAGCTCCTCTTTAACTTGCCACACTCCTTGAAGATGTCCCCAATATCCCGTGTTTGGTCTTCATTGCTCCTCTGTATGTTCGCACTCGTGGTTTTAAAATCTCAACATGGCAAGAAAAATATACTACTAGTAATACTCGCGCATCTTGTGGGCAACATTAAAGCACTCGTCTGCCATGTTAGAGCATCTCCAACAGAATCACAATGCGCGGCGCTTTAAAAAAGTGTTTACAATGCTGAGATCGAGAAGTAGAGATAGAGAGTAGGGACTAGAGAGTAGAGAATAGTTCTCAGCATAGATAGATAAAAAAAGATAATTCAACTACTCCTCGTCGTCCGACTCCTCCTCGGTTATGTCCTCCTCCGACGTCTGACTGTAGGCGTGAAGATACCGATCATCATCGGATTCCCAGGGCGACGCTGCTCCTAGCCTCATGTTGAATTGAGCGTCCGCTTTTCGCCTACGCTTGTCCTCGCGATAGGCGGCTCGCTCCGCCCTCCTCTTATCCCTCTCCGCCCTCCTTTGCGTGTAGAACTCACGCTCGTTGATCATGTCCTGCGGGAAGTGTTGGCGCCACAGCGCCATGGCTTCCTCATCCATCTCGGCGATGCCGAGATGGTGCTCCCGCCTCCGGTTGTCGCGACGATCCTCGTCGGTGCTAAGCCGCGGCAGAGGCGCGAGCTCCTGTGCCTGCTCCCGTGTCGGCACGTTGGGGAAGTTCAATATTCTATGAGGCCATCGGAGGCTCCACGCCGCCGCGTCGTACGCGCGGGCGGCCTCATTGGCAGTGTCGAAATTGCCGAGGCCGAGGTGCATCCCGCGGAACCAGATCTCGGCGGAGAAGCCTTCAGAGGGGCGCGCGCGGACGCCATGGCATCCCCAAGTTTCTCGGCGACGCGGCGGCATGGTGGCGTGGCGGCGGCAAGGCAAGAAAGAGCGAGGAGAGGGCGGTGGTGAGGCACAAAGCGGGGAGAGAGCGGTGGCAAGGCACAGAGCGGTGGGAGGGCGTTGGATTTTATAAAGTGCGCCGGACGCCGCGCGCCAAAACTAGCGCACACCCGGCCGCTTTTCCCGTGCGCGCACGATCCTTTCCCGACGTCTCTTCTATATCTACTCTCTTCTCTACTATTATATTTATTTAATATTTAATATTTAATATTTATCTCTACTTCTCTACTATCTACTTTTTTTTCTCTGTACTTTTTTTTTCTTATAAAAAAATAGAGTTGGTGATGATGGTGTGCCTGCCATCTTGCAATATAGGCCGTCCGATTTATATCTGACAGATAGGAAGGAAACAATGGGAATTTTGCAAAAAGATACCCATACCCCTCTCCAGATTTGCAAATAAGGCCTTCCCTCGTTCATCCTTTTCTCCCACAAGATAAAGTACTCATACAAATGCATCTTGATGCGTGCAATGCATGGGCATCTTGCTAGTTCTAAAAAACTTTCCATCATTTGCCACACTACTGGTTGCAGATGAAAAACCTACCCAAGCACAGCGCGATACAGGAGCGACGCACAATTACAAGCTGATATTCTGTTGGACAATGGAGGCTATAACCAATTACTTTTACAGGAACAATAGCACCCAGGAAATTTGAAGGCCAGGTATGAACAAAATTGGAACTGCACATGTACTGCTAAGTGATTCAATACACACATTACCAATCGAGGAGGAGAACGATGAACGATGGTCGCAGCGGCCTATGTGTGTCATGGTCGGCAATGGGAGTCAGTTCATTTTCCACGACGGTGGTGCTTCTGCACTTGGCATCGGCTTCCAGGAAGCAGATCCGAGACCGTGGAAGACGATGCCGGGGAAGAGGCTCCGAGTATGACGATGACGGTGGATCGGCTCCAGTGCGGCGTACGAGGTCATCGATGAGGCAGATGCACTGCGATGGACGAGTGCGCCGATGTAAAGGGGAGGAGCACGAAGGCTGCGGTGCCGTGGAGAAGTCTACTTTGCGGTGGGGATAGAAAATAGGGAGTATTCAGGTGTACTACTCTGGGTGCCGGAGTGGGGTTGGCTGGGTAGGGTGAACCTGAAGTTACGAAAACAGCCCCCTACCAAGCGTCATCCGTAGGCCTATTCCAAAGGCTATGATGGTAACTTCCCACTGCTCGAATCAGGGCCGCAGGAGATTTTCCCGCCAACCTCAAAATTTTGTGACACTGAACTCCCTGTGTGGCGTCTTGAGTGATTCGGCTAAGCAACTAGCGAGTAGTAGTAGTAAACTCTACATATTAGGTTTGACCGAAGTCAAACTTCCTAAAGTTTGACCAAGTTTATAGAAAAATATAAACATTTACCATAACAAATATGTATGATGTGAAAGTACATTCAATAATGAATCTAATGGTATTTATTTGTTATTGTATATGTTAATATTTTTTGTTATAAGATTTCTGAGAGTTTACAAAACTTGACTTTGGCCAATGCTAATACGCGGACTTAAATAAAAACGGAGGGAGTAGACATTTGTTTTCTTAGTTTGTAGTGAACTAATCATTTGTTGAAATTGTGAAATAAATATATTAGGCTATTGACTTTGAATGTAATGTTCTATACAATTCAATAGTTACAATCATTGTCGAATCCCAAGATGTATACAAGGTCTATAGTACTTCACAACATGCTCAAACTCACATAATCCCAGTCAAATGAGAATCTAAATGCATTTCATAGTTATTACTTTGTAGGATGCAACAAAACCAACCATAACTCTACATCAGCCATTATAGAAGCAACATTTTGAACATATCCCAATGTGTTAATGAAACGTGCTGAGAGAGCTTGCGAAGATGGAGCAGATAGGGCGGGAAAGATTGTATGTATGTGGATGAGAGCGTAGGAGACAAACCTAACGAGACAGAGAGAGAGAGATAGAGAGAGAAAGAGAGAGGAAGAAGTTAGGTTTGTGAGAAAGATGGAGACATGTAATATACGTGAGATGCATGTGCATCCGGATTCTGTATACGTGGAAGCAGACGAGACAACATGTTTGATGAGAGAGCTGGAAAAACATGGACGAGAGGGGAAGGATCTCGTGGGTTGAGGGATTGATAATTTTGTGCGGGGGAGAGACGGATTGGTAATTTTGTGCGAGAGAGAGAGGGTGGGGGGAGGAGTCAATCAGCCGTCATCACATCATCCTGCTTCCAAATGGCCCCGCATTCTCTAGCGCGGTGTGGTCGTCGTCTTCGATCTCCTCGATGCCCTCTTTGAAGATTGAGGTGTTGTGCATGTTGGGGGTGCAAAGAAGCACAAGCGAGAGTGGTTGCCGTATAACCTTGGACGGGGATTAATTGTGTGCTCGGGGAGGTTGTGTGTGTTGTGCTCTCTCTCTCTCTCTCTGTGTGTGTGTGTGTGTGTGTCAGATATTGAGAGAAAACAAACCTAAGGAGAGAAATGGGTATTCACGAAGAGATTGTGCGGGCCCTGAGGTGGGCAGGGGCCGGGTGAGGGTGTCAAAATGTGCGCGTTGATGCATGTGTTACATGCGATCATGCGAGGGACAAACAAATCGAGAGAGATGGTTGTTGTGTTACGGATGCTCCTCTCTCTCTCTCTCACACACACACACACAAGTAAACTAGAAGACCGTTCTCTCATGTATACACAACGTATCGGCATCTGTCTATGTCTCACTCATGCATGATCATTTGCACATTCACACCTCTCTATGTCTGTATCACACGCACACCATATCCACATTGCCCTTCTGCCACAACACACATATGGACACATACACACGTTCTTTCTCAGTCACACACACAAAATCAGTATTAAAAAAAACTAGGGCGCACCTAAAATGTCCAAATCTAAATAAACATGAACTGGAGCTAAATTCAAATATATGGAAATATTGCAGCGTCAAGAACTTTTCTAGGAAAAAAAAGTTGAGCAATATTCGGGGATTGTTTTCACACACACAAAAAGGTTCGGTGGATGTCCTTCGAGTGCGACATGGTGACGCACCGTTCGATCGAACGCGCGGCCGCGGTTCACGCGCTTGCATAGGATTCCGTATCGTGGTTGTGGTACTAACTAATAAAAGCGCTGCCTAAGTCTAATGTTTACGTGTACTAGTACGATTTTCTTTTAAGTTTGACCAACCTTATATAAAACTAAAGTAAGCTCCCATACGTGCACTCATCAATATGCCGCCGCCGCCGTTGCGCATGCCAGCGCTCGCCTGCTCCGGCCAACAATTTCTCGTCCATCACCGCTGTGTCGCCGCCATCTCTGTACCATGAAGCTGAAGGCTCGCCCGCTCACGTCGTCTGCAGTCCCTCCTCGCGATGCCACCGTGCTTCCAAGCACGCGAGCAGCTGGTGGAGCTGCGTCTATGCATGTAGCATACGAAGAGGAGGATGAGCATGTGCTCTAGCACGCCGGCGAGGAGGAACTAGCATGTCATTGTCGTCTCCGCCCGCGCGGAGGAGGCGCGCATGGTGGCTATCGCGGCGGAAGCCAGTCGCGCGCGTGTCGAGTCCGCAAACCGGGTGCGGACACGGAATCTACCTTCGAGACCTTGAATGCCACATGGATCCTGCAATCTGAAGGAGCAATTTGGGTCAGTCGACTCTTGTGAGCAACATGGATGGCTAGAAGGGCTTCTTCCACCTCTTCTGCCGTCTTCTTCCTTCGCTCCGTCGAACTTCTTTCACAAATCGACTGACCCAAATTATACTACTAGTATGAACGTATTAAGTATAGTAGGAACACGAAGATACGAGCAGTAGTACCAACTACAAGAAGAACAGTAGTAAGACATAGTACTAGTACTACTGTATGTACTAAAGAGTTCAAATAACGAGAAAGAACATAAACTTAGTTCTGCTGGGGCCTCAGCACAACACACCCTTGAAAATAAACTAAGCAACTAGTCTGCTTGACACTGCACTAGAACCAGCATGAGCGACGGCACTGCCACCTACTCGGAGTCCGATTCCACGTCCTCGACTTCGTCCTGGTCCCTCTTCCTCTTCCTCTTCGCCGATGCTTCTTTGCTTGAACCGGACACTGGGCTCTGCTTCTTCATCCAACCCTTGTAGATATTTAAAAAAAGGTAGGCATCCATTGCTGCGTACAGAATGTGATCTTCATCTAATGTCTTCGACTCCCATGCATGATGAAACTCGTGATGAGGTTTCTTCAGTTTAGTGTATGAAGGATCAATCATGGCTGCTGCCAGGGTCAGCATTGAAGGTTGAGAGGAGGACACCAGGCTTGCCTTCTAGAGATCGAAGGGCTGGCCTACAACGAGACCTGTCCGACGTAGGACATCCCTATCATTCTTAAAGTCTACAGTAACGAATTTCACTCTTTTGTCCTTGAGGAAGTTCTTAAAATCCTGGCACTCAACGTCGGCATGGCATATGTGGTAGACCAAGCAAACGTTATGTACGCAAACCTGCATCACGGCGGGCTTCTTCCTCTCTGCCTCCTTTAGAATCTTCTCTCTTTCCAGGACTGTGGTGTACTCAACATCTAGCCCAGCGACCCACTCATCCATTGAACTGTTGAACATGCGTAGGAAGCGAGCAAGCCATGCTTTCACCGTCGCGGATCCACGTGTGTAGATGACGATGAACTCATTGCCGGTGATGGCTCTAACCTGGTACTCAGCAGCGACCATGGAGATTTGGGAGGCCATGGATTTTGGAGGAGGGTTAGGAGAAGTTTAACTCTTGTACCCCGCAAAAAAAACTGGGAGCGAACTAATGTGAAAGGACGGGACAACTGGGAGCGAACTATTGTAAGGTAGAAGACGGGGGCGAGTAGGGCGTGCGAATGGCGTGGGGTTGCTGGTTTGCCCGGTGGATAAACGACTGCAAGCCCCCAAAGAGTTCTCGAGAACTATGCGGGACCCACTAGATGTCATGTCTACTAGACCCATATTGTAGGCCTGACGATATAGCTTCTGCCTATTCGCACTCCATGCCGGAGCGTGGATGTAACTTCACTTAATTCCGTCAACTGTCGCGCCTCCCACAACTTTCGCCTCCCTCGCGTGGTCGCGCCCTTTGAGACTTCGACCGGCTATAAATGAGCAATTGTTTGCCTACTCCGCATGCATGATACTCCCTCTGGTCCTTTTTACTGCCATCAACCATTTGCAAAGTGTTTGACCAAATTTATACTAAAAATATCAATATCTACAATACTGATTATAATGAGTATAAGAACTATGTTTTATAATGAGTGTAAAATATTGATTTGACATTGTGAATGTTGATACATTTTTCTATAAGTTTGGTGAAAGTAGAGGTACATTGACTTCAGACAAAACTTAAATGCACAATGCAGACTAGTTCCTCCGTCCAGGTGCGTGCCATGTCCTATCTTGTCATCACAACAAGGTTAGCTATTAGAGTACTACTACCTCCCTTCTAGTTTTAAGGGCTCGATTCAAAAATTTCACCCACTCTTAGCAAGATAGTAGAGGCGGTGGAATAGTTTTTTAAGTCTGCAAAAGTACTCAACTTATGCTGTCGTTCTTCACAAAAAATGTGTTTACCAATGCATGCATGAACACTAGTTACTCTAACCCCCCTCTTCTTTAATTCTTTGCCAAATCAGCATGTTTACTATTCCCGTGTGCATGATACCATCTAAGATACCACCATTATGGCCAGCCTTAATCATCGCATGCAATAATTTAGTGCACCTTGAAATATGAACATGTGTGGGGCGTGTATGTTTTTAATGACTTGAGACTATACCTAGCCCGGCATGCAAGATGACTTATTATGCACCGTTCCCCAGACCTGCAGGAAGCCTGTTCATCTCCAAATCTTTTCCTCTCCATGTGTGGAAACAATATGCCTGCCAGACTCTCCTTCTCCCTCCGGCGGTCCCACCACTCCATCCCGTGTGAAAAAATCTGCATGCATGACTCTCCTCCCCCACGCTCGTCCAATCCGTTGTGACCAGCAATATTTCCACCCCTTCCCTCCCCCGTAATTTACTCCAACAAATATGCCCACGTAGCTATTACGTTAATCACGCAACATATCTTCCCGGACGCTGCTTTAGTTACTTAACTATAGGTGCATTGGGTCACTCACATATGGGCCCAACAAGGGTCTGGCCCACATGTCAGTGATGCAACTGGACCTGCAGTTAAGTCAGTGCAGCTCAGTCCATATCTTATGTAGGTGTGCCATTGCTCGCTATAAATACTGCGCCTCCCACGGCATTAGGAAGAACGCTCACGTTCATCGCTATCTCCTCCCCCTCCCTCTCACGTCGACCACCATGGCATCGCCCCTCCCAAGCCCTAAGCATGCCTCACTGCACCGCCCGGATGGTCACGCGTTGCCGTTCCGTTCCTCGCCGCAACTAGTTGAGGAGGATGCGTCGGCATTCCACTCCTCGCCGCGACGCATCGAGGTGGACGCGTCGGCATTCCCAATCTTGCCAGCACGCGCGTCTGCTCCCCGCTACAAGGAGAACGCCGCATCGCCCGCCGAGCCCCCCAGCCTTGAGGAGCTTTGGAAAGAAATGGATGTCGCCATGTGGGAGGCTTTGCCGCCGGCAGAGCACGCCAAAATAGAGGCAGAGAAGAAGGCCGAGGAAGAGAAGCGCGCCGCGGGGCAAGCTGCCTGGCAGCTCTATGTCACGTCCGAGAGAGTCAGACAATTGGCTCTTTGGCAGAAGGCCCGTGCAAGGGCTGTGAGGGTGGCGGAGGACGCCCGTGCCAATGCCCTGAGTGCAATCGGGCCCAAGCGCCTCATCTACGCTTGGCGGTATGTGGACCGGATGCACGCTTCCAGCAAGGGGGAGTACCTGCTGGCGCCGGATCACCACACCGGTGAGATTGCGCTCGCCCTCCGGCAAGCCACCAATCAGCACATCACGAGTTGCGAGGCTGAGGAAGAGGTGTTGTGTCGGTGCGCTGGGAAACGGCTGCACACCAGGGCACTCATGGCGCGCCGCCAGCGCTCCTGCGAGCGCTGTGGCTTTTAGTAGGGAGTATAATTTAGTTTCGTAAGGTGATCTCATTAGTTTTGGGATGCAAATGATAAATCCCGAATGTTCGGGAATTATTAGTATCCTTAATTTACTATGTAAGAGGGAAAGTTTGGAAACCTTGTGTATCCGTACGCATTTTGTAAGTAGGTGCATACAACACAAACTTTAGTACTATATACTATCTCACTACACGTCTCTCTCTATATATGTTTGCAGACTGTGCTACTCCCTCCGTCAAGGTGAATAAGTCATCTTTGGTTGTGCACCGTGACCAAGTAGGAGGGAAGACTTTATACACCTAGACGGAGGGAGTACTACTATTACTTATGTACGGGCAAATGCACGTTTTAACATTACGATGCGGTTTTTGTAAAAGTAGAAAAACAGTACTAGTCAAGCTTGTCAAACGATTCAATGCAAAACAAATGCAAAAATGCTCGTTTGATTGTTTACTTTTAGCTTCCTTCTCTGTGGTTATTTCTCTGTCATACTTTGTACGGAGTATCTCACTGGTCGGAAAGGCATGCAAATTCCCAAACCGCTTCCTACACCCTGTATCGAATTTTTTGCCTAACAAGTTGTGCCGTGCAATTGGAATTCCAACTTGAGTACTAGTACTACTAGTAGGAGTACCAGGGGCCAGTTTGTTTAGGCTTCTAGATTAGTAGTAATCCCTTTACTACTAGCTCCATCCTGGTTATTGGTCCCCATTGTAATCTGTGTCAAATTTTGATCATAAATTTAACTAATGAAATGTTTGTGATGTCACATGCACTAACATTTTATCAGTTAAATCTTTGGTCAAAATTTACCACAAATTACAATGGTGGCGAATAAACCAGGACGGAGGTACTCCCTCCATTTTTGTATACAAGGCCACTATAAAAAATACATTTTGCATCTATACAAGGCCACCAACAGTAATCGAGACAAATATTAATGATGTTTCCTCGTACTAGTAACCCATGGCTTAATTACTAGCATGCATGTAGTGGATTATAATGACAAACTCATCTACTTCCTCTCTCACGGGCACTCAATTTCTTCTAATGTGGATGCACCCTATTAATTAACCCGGTAAATGAGAAAATAAATTGACTTGTAAAGCACAAATTGATTTTTATCTTGGTACCCGTAATTTGAGTTTGTGGCCTTGTATACAAAAATGAAGGGAGTACTAGTAGTACTAGTAGTTTAGAAGCCCAAATAAATGAGTGAGGCGCCTTAATGTTACTCTCCGCTGTGACTAGTCTTATGGGAAAAGCTGGGGAAGAGACGGCTTATTTTTTAAGCCGCCAAAAGAACTAGCCCTAGGAGTAGTAGCTAGGGATACTAGGAGTAGCCAGGGATCGAGTGTGCAAGATGAACTGGAGAAAGTAAATGTAGAGAGATGAAATGCAAAAAGATGGAGGGATGTGATGGTTGCTTGTCCGTTTATTTTACCAGGCCACATATTACTGGCAGTGGTTGGGTTTTGTGATATGACGACTTTACTACCGCGCCACAAGCGGGGTGAGACTCCCATGCAGTGCCACCCTCTACACTTGTACTACATCGGTCGTGGTTTATTAGTCCCCCATTGAATTTGACTGAAGATTTAACTGACAAAATGTTAGTGGATGTCAACAAAAACTATATCGTTGGTTTCGTATTTGAACATAGTTTTCAATTATATAATTTTGTTTGACATGCATCAACATTTATCGTACTATATATAATGTTAGTTCAAGTTTTGGTCATACTAATCTATAGTAAGGTCCCCGTGCGTTGCACGGAAGAGTGAAATGCATTGACCGGGGAGTTGTTTATTTTGACAAAGGATGTTGGGGTCATCTCATGTGTAACGGGTATTTATAGGTTTCTCGGATATTATTTCATCTCTAGAGCTCAGAAACATTCGGGTGAAATAGATAAAAAGGTATCTTTTGCAAACAAAAGCATTCAACTGTTCAACCTGCATCCAAAACTTGTGAAGAAATAACACTTATTGTGCTTTGCAAGAAATGATCTTTAAGAATTAGTTTTTGAGTATCGATTGTTATACATGTTGGCTACAGATGACATGGCACTTTCTTATAGTCAACAGTTGGCTATACTATTAAGTATTAACCATGCCCTTATACACCTAGACGGAGGGATTAAATCAGGATGACTTGGAAGGGGGGCAGAGGAGATGTAAGAAATGGTTCATCGTAAGTCTTTCACCAGTACTATAGTAAAAATTCATACATGGAAGATTCTAGACTAAACCATAAATGGATACACTTTTATTCATGCGCGATACTCCAATAGAGAAAGATCATGCATGGAAGTCTCCACATGCTTAGACAACAGATTTCTATTGAGCGAAGACTAATGATCAACATTTAACTTGGTAATGCATATGTCCAAATGAACCTCCTTGGAGTCCCCGTGCACCGTGTTGCGGGGTAAATCATACCATGCGTCTTCCATGTCCACATCGGCGGGAAGGTCCCAACTCTACACAGTCCTAGTCAGCATGATGGACCCGGTGTCGCCGCCCACGTACCTCTGAGGGGTAGTAACAGTGAGCATGCACCCGTACACCAGCCTCATGTCAGTGTCAGCGTCAGCGGCGTCGCCCCTGATGCACACTACAGAGACGGGGCGGCGGCCTACACGGGCCTCGCCGGTGCCCACGATCAAGAGGAAGACGCTGTTGTCCTCCTCCGAGACTAGCAGGCGACGGTGATCCTCTAGCGACTCCGGCATGGTGAACGGGTAACACGCCTCGTACTTGATGTTCTCCGCCAAGGGCCAGTAGTGACCGCTGCACGCATCCATGAGGTGATGCACCATGTCCGCCGGCGAGCCCCAAAACGGCATCGGGCACTCATAGCAATAGACGAAGGGCTCCTTGGAGGCATCGACCCGGCCGCCCATGAAACGGGAGTGGCTGTAGGGGACGTTGCGCCAGTTGAATATATGAGCAAGTTACTATGAAATTTAATCCGAATAAGCACAAAATAAATCATGACGGCTATAACAGAGATGAAACTAATCATGTGGACTAGCATAGTAGTAGGATACATAGTAGAAATATGAATTCTACCACGATTTCAAACAGGAAGGACAGAGGCACATACGGTGCAACAGGAGCAGCACCGTTGGCTTTAAGAATTAGTTTTTGAGTATCGATTGTTATACATGTTGTTTACAGATGACATGGCACTTTCTTGTAGTCAACCGTTGGCTATACTATTAAGTATTAACCATGCCCTTATACACCTCGACGGAGGGATTAAATCAGGATGACTTGGAAGGGGTAGAGGAGATGTAAGAAATGGTTCATAGTAAGTCTTTCACCAGTACTGTAGTAAAAGTTCATACATGGAAGATTCTAGACTAAACCATAAACGGATACACTTTTATTCATGCACAATACTCAAATAGAGAAAGATCATGCATGGAAGTCTCCACATGCTTAAACAGCGGATTACATTGAGCGAAGACTAATGATCAACATTTAAATTGGTAATGCGTATGTCCAAGTGAACCTCCTTGGAGTCCCCGTGCACCGTGTTGGCGGGTAAAGGAGACCATGGGTTTTCCAAGTCCACATCGGCGGGAAAGTCCCAGCTCCGCAGAGTCCAAGTCCGTTCGATGAGGCCGGAGTCACCGCCCACGTGACCTGGAGGGGTAGTAACACTGAGCACACACCCATACATCGGCCTCGTGTCAGTGTTAGCGTCAGCGGCGTCGCCCCTGACACACACTACAGAGACGGGGCGGCGGCCTGCGCAGGCCTCGCCGGTGTCCAGGATCAAGAGGAAGACACTGCCGTCCTCCTCCGAGACTAGCAGGCGGTGGTGATCCTCTAGCGACTCCGACATGGTGAACAGGTAGCATGTCTCGTAGTTGATGTTCTCCGCCAAGGGCCAGTAGTGATCACTGCACGCATCTGTGAGGTGATGCACCATGTCCGCAGGCGAGCCCCAAAACGGCATCAGGCACTCATAGCAGTAGACGAAGGGCTCCTTGGAGGCATCGACCAGTCCGTCCATGAAACGGGAGTGGCTATAGGGGATATTGCGCCAGTTGAATATATGAGCAAGTTACTACGATATTTAATCCGAATAAGCACAAAATAAATCATGACGGCTATAACAGAGATGAAACTAATCATGTGGACTAGCATAGTAGTAGGATACAGAGTAGAAACATGAATTCTACCACGATTTCGAACAGGAAGGACAGAAACACATACGGTGCAACGGGAGCAGCACCGTTGGTATTGAGGTTGTCGCCCATGTCGTTGAGGAAGAGGTTGCCAAGGTCGGGGAAGAAGTCGTCGTCAGTAAAGTCGTGGCTGCCAGCAGTCGCGAGAGTGCGCTCCCCAAATTTCAATAGCGCCCGTCAAATGGAGCGTAGGAGAGAGTGGCTATAGGGACGTTGCGGCCGCCGAATGGAGCGCAGGAGTAGCACACGAAGCAGTAGATGGTGTACTTACTAGTACTCCCTAGTCTCTATCTATCTATATCTACTCTTATAGAAAACCGAGTAGGTGATGATGGTGTGCCTGCCATCTTGTAATATAGACCGTCCGATCTATATCTGACGGATAGAAATCCAACTATGACAATTTTACAAAAGATACCCGCACCTCTCTCCACATTTACAGATAAGGCCTTGCCTCGTTCATCCTTATCTCCCACAACCTCGTGCTCCTCCCTAAGTCTCTATCTCTACTCTTATCTCTATCTCTACTACTCTTCTTTGTTTTTTATAACAAATCTAATAGTACTGCACCGTCCGCTGCATGCCCGGCTGAACACGCCTCCTCGCCTCCATCATCACCAACTGAGTCTTTTATAGGAGTAGAGAAAAAACCAAGTTGGTGATGATGGTGTGCCGTGCAATGCACGGGCATCTTGCTATTTTTTTGCATATAATTCCAGCACCAAGTAGACACGGTCTTTGAGCACGGTTTGTAGTCGTTCCACGCTCAGGCATTGAAGTTTGTAACTATTTTAGATTAGAATATACTACTCCTCCAGTGCTAGTAGTAGAGCAGAGTCCTACTCTACTACTCTACTCAAGCAAGTTAGGGCATAGTAGTAGGTACTGTAGGGAGTACCAGTACTGTGATCACTCAAGCAAGTTGTCTAGCGTCGATATGACCCTACGCTGCTGGTATGTGTCTCGTAAGTCAAGCGGCGTGCTGTAGTCATCATCACCTGTCCACTTCCCGCAGCACATATTCGCTTTTCCATCTTTGTCCGCACATAATCTCGTCCAATCTTCCATCCCCGCTAAGGCGCCTCCCCCTCGTTCGAAACCCAAGCACTAATAATGGCAGAACCGAGCAGCGTTCGCCGAAAGAGTGGCTGGAATTCGCTGCCCACAAAGGTAATCAAGCTCATTGTTTTGCATGTGGACAATCTAAGTACCATGCCGCTCGCCGCATGCTCGTCGGGGATGTACCGTTTACTCAAAGCCCTTAGGCCGGAGCTTTTTAAGCCAACTCCGTGCTTGCTGATGCCGCCTGATCTTCAGAAATGGCGTGTCACGCAACATAACGATTGTAGGGTGGCGAGCATCAATCCCCTTGACCGTGATCCGATCCCCATCACCCTCAACTACGTTAACGATATGTATTGGGTCGGCATGAACACATCTTGGATGGTGCTTGTCGACGATCGCGGCAGCTGGATGCTCATGGAGGTCTACACCTGGCGATTGATCCCCCTTCCTTTGATTAACACTGCACTGCTTTGGCACCGCGGCCCAGAATACTCGGAATCTTACATTAGCCAACATGATACCAAGTTTTATTTGCTCAAGGTTGTAATCTGCCAAGTGCCCACAAGATCTACGAATTATAAAGACTTCAGGATAATTGCGTTCTTCAACCGCGATCCCGCCTATCTGATAGGTCACTGCTGTAAGTGGATAAATCGACACGTCCATCACAGGATCATACATCCTCCATGGTTCTCTGATGCCATTGAACACAAGGGCTTCATTTACGCTGTCGACTCCTATGGCTGGACATATTGCTAGCCTACTCCAGTCATCGCTACAATCGGCTGTTACAGCAGTATGTTACTTTCCTATGATATCATGATGGCTTGCTTATATTACTGTCAACATTTACTGAATTTTTTTCATGCTCATAACATGCTGTTCTTAAGATTGACTACATCAAGAGCCCTTATTTATTTGACTCCAACTTGATATGATGTTGTAGGCCGTCTGGTGTCCCTACCCTTCCTAATCCCAAAACCTTTCAAAGAAAAGTAGCATGGTAGTTGCAGGTGGTTCCTGGCTCGATTAGACGACGGCGAACGATTGATGATCGTTCGCACATACTGGACGTGTTGTTTCACGGAATACAATCACAATCACTGCAAGGTCTTTGAGCAGGATCCCAGCTTCTCTGGGCCTTTAGGAATTTTTGACTGGAGGCTGGTAAGTAGCCTTGGTACACGCTCTCTGTTTGTCGGACTGAATTATCCGATTAACCAGGAGATAACCGACGGCAAGGATCATGATGGCAGCATGGTTTCGTTCATCAGGCAAAACTGTGTGTACACAGCATACCATGCGTCTCTGCATGCACCATACCCTGATATGTGCTGCCACGCTCTGCAGCCCAAAGTAGGAGAGAGGGTTGCAAGTATTAGACTTCGACCTGCTGGCTGGAGTTTCCCCCGTCAGGCACCCATCTGATACAAGCCGTCAGCCAATCTCCACAGCTTAATAAATAGTAACATCTAACTGAGCCAGTTAGTTAGATGCGTATACTTGGTGTAGTAGGATCTTTATTTAGTTTGATGCATACACTTGTTCTTTTTTGGTAGCCCTTTTGTAATAATGGCCGATGTTTGGTTTGGAAGAGAGAGCTGCGTCTTCACTCTTCTAGTTTGCTTACTGCTTCTGTTGCAGCCCCAGCCCTGGTTGCTGCTGCTGCTGTTTTCAATGTACAATCAGTAGTATATTTCATCTGTTGGTTGAATAAATGTGTTGTTAGAACGACAAACACAATGTTTTGGAAGTCGTTGCACGGTTCGATCCTTAGTGCCCCGTACCGTATGTAACGCATACTATTTTTCGTACGAAACATATTTTCCACTTGTTGATAACATGCAGCCCACTGATGAAGGCCCAATAGAGGAGCCCATAATTAACTGGAAGGGAGGCTCTCACATGAATCCGGCCCAGGTAAATGCTCATGGTCCCGTAAACATAAATAAGTAAATAAATAAATAAAGCTAAATGCTCATGCACCAGTTATTTAAATTCATGATTTATCAGGAGGATATTATTTCCTATGATAGTGTCGTTACATTCAGTTGATATTATTCTTAGGCAAAGATAGCGACCGGTCTTCTTTCTCCCAGCATTTTCTTCCTGCCACCAGCGGACCCATGCAAATCGTAGTCAACATCGTAAATAGTTCCGATCCATTTTTATTTTTCAATAAGAATGTCCAACCCAGCCCAGCACATAGGCGACAAAACTTTATCCTCCGCATTGGTGCGCTCGCCGCGGCGCCGCCGTCCGGCCCTGTCAACGTAGTTTTTTTTCGAAACTCTCCCTGTCAACATAGTGAATCGGGAGAGAACTGTAGTTGTGAGTATGACAGTACGGACCCACCAGGTCCACTCCCGAACACAAGCAAGCGCCTCTTTTACTACTCAGATGCACCCCTTGTTTTTTTACTCTAGTCCACCCTGCTGATATCCGGGACCCACATCATTTTCAACGTATAGTCAATTAACGATAGAATTGCACAACTTTTTTTTGAGTAGTAATTCGGAGGAGCAGGCTATAAACTGGGTTGTGCGGTCTCTATGACCCGTCTAACAACATGACCAGCCTAGCAGGTTTTTCTTTGGGAAAATAGGTGGCCCAGTATTTCTTTTTGAAGAATACCCAAGCTAGGCCTATTTATTTTCTTTGACTTACTGGGCTGCAAATCTTTCAAGACGAGGAGGGATGCATTCCGGCCTGGCCAAAGAGTATGGTCAATGTCTGTTAAAAGTAATATCAAAGCGGTTGAAAATTCCCAAAAAATTATAGCAAATGAGATATTAGTTTCTTTTTTTGTTTTTGTTCTTCACTGATATTTTATAGTATTTCATTGGATTTAACATGACATAGTACTAATTTATTTTTAAATTTGTTTTTGTATGATTAGTAATTTTTGGATTAAGAATATTTTGTTCCCCAGCCAAAATTTGCGAATTTTCAAAATTTCGCACATATTTAATTAATTTTTTAACCCTGGTAATGACCAGAAAATGGGCAGCAATTCTAAAAATGGAAAACGGGCTGCAATAATTTCCGTATGAATTAGAAAATGAGTAAAAATTATAAAAATAATAGCAAATGGGTTGTACACGCCACAAATTTCGAGGCTGACTTGTTTGCGCAAGGCTTTGTTAGTCAACACACGATTCTAGCAGCAGTGACTGTTGGATGTCCATGCAACGGCCAACGTGCTTTTTCAATCTCTGATCTTCCTGCTCCAGTCGCCTAAACTAGTGCTGGCGGGACTGCCTGCTCCCTCCTCTTCTGGCCCGCTGTGATGCCGCACAGGCTTCCCCGGCCCACCCTACTCCCTCCGCTGGCCCGGCCGCACACAATCAACTGCCTCCTTATTACACGAAAAAATGATTCCTTCCACTAACATCTGGGGCGCACCGGTTGGGAGGCTGACCTGTGGGCCTACTAAGTTGACGCGTACGCAGGGCTTGCCAACTTAGTCAACAAACGATTGTAGTAGCAGTAACCGTTGGATTTGAATCAAACGGTCCTGCTGATTCTTCAAGTGCTGCTCTTCTTGCACCAGCCGCCCAAACCAGCGCCGGCGAGACCGCCTGCTCTTGCCTCCAGTGGCCGGCTGTACTGCCGTTGAGGCCTCACCGCCCCCTACTACTCCCACCGCTAGCCAGGCCCTGTGGCGACGACAGCCTCACACCGCAGCCGAACAAGTGAACCCTCGTACTCCTCTCCGCGTGGGCATCCACTGCCGCGTCTTCCCCGGCTCCGCGTCGTCCCCTTCCTAGGCCTCGCCGTCGTCCACCACCCTGGTGCTCTCGGCGCGGAGTGGTCAACATGGTCATGGAACGACTTCCATCGGACATGGACTGTACGTGGAGAGGGTGACAGCTGGGTCCATGGCTGCACACAAGGAAATGCCTCCTTATTATGCGCAAACTAATGATTCCTGCAGCTGACATCTAGGACCCACCAGAACAGCCTCTGTATTCCGCAAAAAACGTTCCCCCCCGCTGACAGGTCGGACCCACCAGCTATATCTTCGCACGCAAGGAAGTGTCTCCTTATTATACAAAAAAAAGAATACCCCCTACTAGCTGGGACCCACCATAGTGGGTGGCTGACTTGTGCGCCTACTAAGTTGACGGGGACGGAGAGATTTGTCAACTTAGTCAATACTCAAGTGACCATACGATGTCCATCCAACAACCATAGTGCTTCTTCAACCTCTGGTCTTCTTGCTCCAGCCACCCAAAGCAGCGCCGGTCGTGCCGCCTGCTCCTGCCTCCTGTGGCCGGCTGTGCTGCCGCGGAGTCCTCACCGCCCCCATACTACTCCCACCGCTGGCCAGGCCATCCGTCTACTCACCAACACCCCCTATTATTCTGCGGCGATGGCAGCCTCACACCGCAGCCGAACCAGTGAACCCTCGTACTCCTTTCCGCATGGGCATGCACTGCCGTGTCTTCCCCAGCTTCGCATCGTCCCCTTCCTAGGCCTCGCCGTCGTCCACCACCGTGGTGCTCTCAGCGTGACGTGGTCAACGTGGTCAAGGAACGACTTCCATCGAACGTGGACTATACATGGAGAGGCTGACAGCTGGGTCCACGGCCGCAGCAAAGAAGTGCCTCCTTATTACGCAGAAAATAATGATACCTCCACCTGACAGCAGGGACCCACCGGACGGGCCACTGTATTTCGTGAAAAAACGTTTCCCCCTTGACTACTGGGACCCACTAGCTAAATCTTCGTACGCAAGGAAGTGCGTCCGGGCAAAAAAAATGATTCGCCCCCCTGACTGTTGGGACCCACCAGCTACATCTTCGCACGCAAGGAAGTGCCTGACAGTCGGGACCCACCTGGTCGAAGCATACGTAGCATTTTCATTCTGGTCGTGAACGTGTACGTACATACTGGTGGTTGTAGAGGCGTGCACATGTCATAGTAGAGGCGCACACGTAGCATGTACACGTACGTATAACTGTCAGTGTGCAAGAAATAAAATACGGCCACGTATGTGTACAACGGGCGGGGTCTCGAACGCCTACTCGCGCACACGTACAGCCAGGGCTCGTGTACATGGCTGGGTCGGAACGGAGAAACAACGTTGTCGTCGTGTTCATGGGGAGCCAATCGGCTGGGTCGGAACGGAATGCGTCGTCGTGTTCATCGGGAGGGCTTGGACGGAACAGCCGATGGAAACAAGGCCTGGAGTACCGCAGAATGGAGGAAACGGCCTTGTGTTCGACTGACCACGTTCGAAACGGGATCATGTTCATCGGGAGGGGTCTGGCGTACCGCAAAATGGAAGAAACGGACCTTCGATGGTCGAAATGGGGGTCCTGTTTATCGAGAGGGGTGTGGTGTACCGCAAAATGGACGAAACGGACTTGTGTTGGAGCGCTACGGTCGAAATGGGGGTCCTGCTCATCGGGAGGGGTGTGGCATACCGCAAAACGGGACTCCACGTGATACTGTTCATCTCCACCGTCGACCTCCTCCAGCCTCCACGGGCTACTGTTCATCCACCGTCGCCTCCTCTAGCCTCCACAGGCTCATGTTCATCCAGCCTCCACCGTGCGCTACTCCACCGACTACTGTTCAACCACCCCTATCCATGGGCTCCTGTTCAACCACCCCTCCACGGGCTACTGTTCATCCACCCCTCCACCGTCTACTGTTCATCCAGCCCTCCACGGGGTCGTCGTGTTCATCTAGCCCTCCACGGGGTCCTGTTCATCCAGCCCCAACCGGCTTGATCGATCGGGGTCCTGTTCATCCAGAGGCAACACCACGAGGTCCTGTTCATCCACCCCCACCGCTCACTGTTCATCCACCCCCCGCAACACTCACTGTTCATCCAGAGGCGGCATTGATCGGCTTCAGTTAGCAGCAGTAGCAAAGGAATTGCTCGATCGGGTTCAGTTAACAGCCATCGATCGATCGCTCGAGTTCAGTAATGCGTAGCCTGTAGTGCAATCGCTCGGGTTCAATTAGAGCCCAACGCCTCGCTCGGGTTCAGTCAGAGCCAACGCCTCACACACACGTGCATACATGTACGAGAGAAACGCGCATCGCTCGGCCCCCGACTACCCACCATAACGGGAACTCCCCGAATTTTTCCTCGCCGTTGCTTCTACCATGGTTTTTTCCGTCATGGACGGCCCAAAGAATGTCATGCAACTGCGTCTCTGGCCCGCCCAGGATGAAAAGCCCATTTTCTGTCATGATGTTTTGTCATAGAAGTAGGAGCCCACCACATCTATGATGATACCGGGTTTTGTCACAATTATCGTCATAGAAGTGTCATATGTATGACAGAAAAAAAATTCGTTCGGCCCAAAATGTGACGGATGTGTCTTTTTTTTGTTGTGCACCTAGCTTCACATACCAACAAAAGAAAAAAAATTCTTCTATGATTTAAGACATTACTTTTGTGATGACCCACATATTTATAAAGAATGAGTAGATGGTATTATTAGACGTTGTGTACCTGAGGATGAACAGGAACAAATCCTATGTAAATGTCACTCTAAAGCTTATGGAGGACATCATGCGGAAGACAGAACCACTCATGAGGTATTGCAATCTGGTTTTTATTGGCCCCCTCTCTTCGAAGATGCCCGTAAGTTTGTCTCGTCTTGTGATGAATGCCAAAGAATAGGTAATATTGGTAAGCATCAAGAATTGCCTATGAATTATTCACTTGCTGTTGAACTATTTGATGTTTGGGGATTTGATTTCATGGGACCTTTTCCTTCCTCTAATGGGTATACACATATTTTGGTTGTTGTTGATTATGTTACTAAGTGGGTAGAAGCTATTCCAACCAGTAGTGCTGATCACAACACCTCTATTAAAATGCTTAAGGAAGTTATTTTTCTAAGGTTTGGAGTCCCTAGATATTTAATGACTGATGGTGGTGTGGTTCACACTTTATTCATGGTGCTTTCCACAAAATGCTTGCTAAGTATGATGTTAACCTTAGAATTGCATCACCTTATCATCCTCAGTCTAGTGGTCAAGTTGAACTTAGCAATAGAGAAATAAAACTAACCTTACAAAAGATTGTCAATAGGTCCCGAAAGAATTGGTCTAAGATAGATGATGCACTTTGGGCTTATAGAACAACATATAAAAAATCCTTTGGGTATGTCTCCATAAAAAATGGTTTATGGAAAAGCTTGTCATTTGCCTCTTGAGTTAGAACACAAAGCATTTTGGGCAATTAAAGAACTCAATTATGATTTCAAACTTGCTGGTGAAAAGAGGCTATTTGATATTAGCTCATTAGATGAATGGAGAACCCAGGCTTATGAAAATGCAAAATTATTCAAAGAAAAATTTAAAAGATGGCATGATGAAAGAATCCAAAAGCGTGAGTTCAAGGTTGGTGAATATGTTCTTTTGTACAACTCTCATTTCAGATTCTTTGCAGGAAAACTCCTCTCCAAATGGGAAGGACCCTATGTCATCGAGGAGGTTTATCGATCCGGATCTATCAAAATAAATAATGCCGAAGGTACTAACCCTAAGGTCGTCAATGGGCAACGAGTAAAACATTATATCTCAGGTACGCCAATTAATCTTGAAAGCAATATTATTCAATCTTTGACACCGGAAGAACACATAAAGGAAACCTTCCGAAACACTGCAGAATGATGAAAAAAAGGAGGTACGTGATACGGTAAGTAAACGAACTCCGAAAAATCTGAAAAAATATTTTTTGTCAGTTTTGGAATATTTTAGAAAATTAGGAAAATAAGAAACTTCCAAGAAAGTGACCCTAGTGGGCACGATACACCAGGGCACGCCAGGCATGCCTGGCGCGCCCAGGTGGGTTGTGCCCACCCCGGGCACTTTTCGGACTCCGTTTTTTCTTCCGGCCTGCTTGTTCCCCAAGATAAAAAAAATCTATATATACCTCCCGAACCTGTTAACCTCTGTTTCACGGAGAAATATCCTATTTTCTTTTCTTATTGTTTTCTGTCAGATCTGCTGAGCCAGGCATCATGTCTTCTCCCTCCTCCAACACTGAAGAAGGTGAAGCTTGGTTGGTTAGGTAGAATCCAGGGAAGAGGAATCTGAAGAGATCGTTATGGAGGAAGATGAGGGGGACTCGTTCGGAATTCACCCTCTGGCCTCAGAGAGAGGTACTCTGGCTGGCATCTCCACTCATCCTAACCCCCATCAAGCCATGATGTCCCTAAACAATCAAGAAGGCCCAAGAGATCAGGAAGAACTCCCTACAAGGAGGCCTCTACACAGGTTACAACAAAACAATTTTCACAAATCGATTCATAATTATGGGTTCGAAAATAGTGCTCGTGTGCATATACCGTCCAATTGGGACATATCTCGTCCAAGAGAAAGTGAGGCAGGGACAAACTCTTGGGGTCCGAAAAATAAACATATCATGGCCGAAGTACAGAAGACCACTGAGCTACTTCATCAAGCCCTTCAAGAGATTCACAGGTTAAGAGATACACTCAGAGATGTATTGGACCAGATTGCTTCTACTTCATTACCACCACCTCCTTCTTCACCGCCAAAAGAAAACTGAGTATTGGGTATGGGCCCTCCCCTTGGCTTTCGTCAAGCTTGGGGGAGGTGCCCCAGTATCGTATCATCTCTACTATCTTTTGCCTTTATTTTCTTAGTTCGATCCATGGTTATCTTTTTCTTTTAGTTGTATAAAAGTTTAGTTCGATCCTTTCTTTTTGTGAGTTTGCTTAGTGATCAATCTTTGTAATCATGTGCGAGATATATAATAAATTTTAGTTGGAGTTCTGCCTTCTTTACTCTCTTGTTTCGATAAAAAGAAAGGAAATAAAAGAAAAAGATCATATGCTAATCTGATGGTAAGTGATGACATTACACAAAGAAAAGTATAAATAGAAAATTTTAGTGTAGATTGACAAACATAGCATTGGCCAATGATGCAACTCATGAAATAATTAATACGGGAAGAGAAGATTCATATATAAATACACTATCATGGAAATCTTTTTTGATTGTGAGCACCCATCAAAATATTATATGCCAAAATTGTCGACGTTGGACAAGAAAGACAACTTAATGATTTATGCTTGTTCATATTCACATAGAAGTTATATTGTCATAGATCCTTCAACATGTGGTGCTTGCCCCTATCTTTGCTAGCCAAAAACTCCGCACTAAGTAGAGATACTAGTTGTGCATCCAAAACCCTTAAACCCTATATTGTTTGAGAGTCCACCATACCTACCTATGGATTGAGTTAGATCCTTCAAATAAGTTGTCATCGGTGCAAAAAGGCAATAAAAATTTCTTCTAAAAGTGTGAGATAATTTAGTGTAAGGGAAAATTGAGCGTTGTACGAACTTGTGATGGTGAAGAATAAAAGCGACAGACTGCATAATAAAGGTTGCCATCACAAGGGGCAATATAATGTGACGTTCTCTTGCACTAAGGGGTCGAGCATACAAACAAAAAGCTCATGGCAACCTCTGCTTCCTCTACGAAGGGCCTATCTTTTACTTTCATGTATTTACTTTTATGCAAGAGTCAAAGTTTTTCTCTCTATTCCTTTTATTTTTCTCCTTTGGCAAGCATCATGTGGTGAGGAAAGGTCTAGGCACAAATATCGACTTGAATATATGTAGCAAGAGTTATTATTGTTGACATCACCCTTGAGGTGAATGCATTCGGAGGCGAAACTATAAGCCCCTATCTTTCTATGTGTCCAGTTGAAATGTTTTGCTCATGGGTACGCGGTGAGTGTTAGCAATCATAGAAGACTAAATGATGGTTGAGTATGTGGACTTGCCTAAAGGCTCTGATATGTGACCCTTCCTGAAAAGATGATGAATTGTAGTTGCAAAGTTGACTGAGAACATAGTTTGTTGGTTTCCAAAAGAGTTTATGCTTTATACTTTGATGTTGTGATGAATTATCACTTGTTCATGAGAAGTCTATGATAAAAGTGAAGGAAATATGTCCTAGAGGCAATAATAAAGTTGTTACTTATATTTCCTTATATCATGATAAATGTTTATTACTCATGCTAGAATTGTATTAACCGGAAACTTAGTACACGTGTGAATACATAGACAAAACAGAGTGTCCCTAGTATGCCTCTACTTGACTAGCTTGTTAATCAAAGATGGTTAAGTTTCCTAACCATAGACATGTGTTGTCATTTGATGAATGGGATCACATCATTGAGAGAATGATGTGATGGACAAGACCCATCCGTTAGCTTAGCATTATGATCGTTACAGTTTCATTGCTACCGCTTTCTTCATGACTTATACATGTTCCTCAGACTATGAGATTATGCAACTCCCGAATACTGGAGGAACACCTTTTGTGCTATCAACCGTCACAATGTAACTGGGTGATTATAAAGATGCTCTACAGGTGTCTCCGAAGGTGTTTATTGGGTTGGCATAGATCGGGATTAGGATTTGTCACTCCGTGTATCGGAGAGGTATCTCTGGGCCCTCTCGGTAATGCTCATCACTATAAAGCCTTGCAAGCAATGTGATTAGTGAGTTAGTTGCAGGATGAAGCATTACGGAATGAGTAAAGAGACTTGCTGGTAACGAGATTGAACTAGGTATGGTGATACCGACGATCAAATCTCGGGCAAGTAACATACGATGACAAAGGGAACAACATATGTTGTTATGCGGTTTGACCGATAAAGATCTTCATAGAATATGTAGGAGCCAATATGAGCATCTAGGTTCTGCTATTGGTTATTGATCAGAGATGTGTCTCGATCATGTCTACATAGTTGTCGAACCCGTAGGGTCCGCACGCTTAACGTTCGATGATGATTTGTATTATGAGTTATGTGTTTTTGATGACCAAAGTTTGTTCAGAGTCTGGGATGAGATCACGGATGTGACGAGGAGTCTCGAAATGGTCGAGACATAAAGATTGATATATTGGAAGGTTATGTTTGGACACCAGAAAGGTTTCGAAAAGGTTCAGGCATTTTTCGGAGTACCGGGAGGTTATGAAACCCCCCGGGAGAAGTAGTGCGCCTTAATGGGCTTTAGTGGAAAGGAGAGGAGGCCGTAGGGTGGCCGCGCGCCCCCATGGCAGGTCCTATTTGGACTAGGGAGGGGGCGGCGCCCCCCTCTTTCCTTCTCCCTCTCCTACTCCTTCCTTCTCTCACCCTCTTGGAAAGGAAGGGGACTCCAACTAGGATTGGGAATCCTAGTTGGACTCCCCATGGCGCGCGCCCCTCCTGGCCGCCGGCCTCCTCCTCCCCTCCTTTATATACAGGGGCAGGAGCACCCCAAGGTACAACAGTTATTCTCTTAGCCGTGTGTGGTGCCCCCTCCACAGTTTAACACCTCGGTTATATCATCGTAGTGCTTAGGCGAAGCCCTGTGCCGGTAACATCATCAACACCGTCACCATGCCATCATGCTGACGGAACTCTCCCTCGTCCTCAACTGGATCAAGAGCTCAAGGGACGTCATCGTGCTGAACGTGTGCTAAACACGGAGGTGCCATACATTCGGTACTTGGATCAGTTGGATCATGAAGACGTTCGACTACATCAACCGCATTACTAAACACTTCCGCCTTCGGTCTACAAGGGTACGTGGACACACTCTCCCGTCTCGTTGCTATGCATCTCCTAGATAGATCTTGCATGACCGTAGGAATGTTTTTGAATTACTACGTTCCCTAACAGTGGCATCCGAGCCAGGTCTATGCATAGATGTTATATGCACGAGTAGAACACAATGAGTTGTGGGCGATAATAGTCATACTTCTTACCACCAACGTCTTACTTTGATTCGGCGGTATTGTTGGATGAAGCGGTCTGGACCGACATTACATGACCGCGTTCATGAGACTGGTTCTACCGACATGCTTTGCACATAGGTGGCTGGCGGGTGTCTGTTTCTCCAACTTTAGTTGAATCGAGTTTGACTACGGCGGGTCCTTGTTGAAGGTTAAAAAACACACTTGACGAAAAAGCATTGTGGTTTTGATGCGTAGGTAAGAATGGTTCTTGCTAGAAGCCCATAACAGCGACGTAAAACTTGCAACAACAAAGTAGAGGACGTCTAACTTGTATTTGCAGGGCTTGTTTTGATGTGATATGGTGAATACATGATGCGATATAAATTATTGTATGAGATGATCATGTTTTCTAAAAAAGTTATCAGCAACTGGCAGGAGCCATATGGTTGTTGCTTTATTATATGAAATGCAATTGCCATGTAACGCTTTACTTTATCACTAAGCGGTAGCGATAGTCGTAGTAGCAATAATTGGCGAGATGAAAATGATGCTACAATGGAGATTGTCGGGTGGTAGGTGCGACATATGCCAACGGGTGGCTAATCATTGTGGGAGCCAGTAAGACATCGCCGGTGCCTGTAAACGGGATAAGGTGAAGAAATGCACGCCGGCGAATCTTACCTAGGTTCGGGGCTCTCCTAGGAGATAACACCCCTAGTCCTGCTCTGCGGGGTCTCCGCATGATCACTAAATCAATAAGTGGCTACAAGAGGCTCCTTGAGCTGTTCGGCTGGAAGAAGAAGAAGGGCAAGGCTAGCTCTCCTCTTCTCTATATGTGGTGTGTGTAGTTCTAATGGATCAACCCTTTGCATGGGTGCCCTGGGGGGTTTATATAGGCCTACCCCCAGGGGTACAATGGTAATCCGGCTGGAAGTGGGTCTAGATCGTCAGTGTCTATGGTCGTCGACTTCTTCGCCGACCGCTGAGGCCTGCCGACTGGTGGGTCCCGCCGGCTGCTGGCCTCTTGGTCGACAGGCTGGGCCCACCGCCTGGGGGGCCCTGTAGGCTGCTCATTACTGTAGCCTCGCCCTTGGTGACGATGGCTTTGTCAGGGCAAGCATGGCTACAGTGCCGCCGCCTGGCGGGCATTTGCTGTAGCCTTACCCCATTTTATCTGCTTAATGGCGCACAAACTTCTAGGGCGGGGGTAGGCCGACTGTTGGGAGCCGGCCTCCACCCGCGCCGACTGGTCAGGTCTAGCCGCCATCTGGTGGCTCTCTCGCAAGAGGGGACCGCTGCCTGCGGGCCGTACTGATAGCTCGTCGTGGGTGACGTCATGGTCAACGTGGCAACAGTGCTGCGCCGGACGAGGGATGGATGCCCTGTACGGCGCACTGTGGCCATGCTCGCTCTGGGATTCTGGGGTGGCAGGCTTCACTATAGCCACGCCCCGTCTTATCGCTGTTATGTGGGTGCAAACTTTGAGGGTGTAGGTCAGGCCGCCTGCTAGGAGTCGGCCACTCTGGTGGCCGCCTCCTAGGAGACGACCTACTTCGAGAGGGCTTGTTGAGCCTTGCCGCCTTCCAGCAGCCGGCCACTGGGACAGCCGGCCAGGAGAAGGCGGCCCTTCGTCTTGGATGTTTGAGGGTCCAGTCGACCCGATGTTTTTGAAGAGCCAAGGGGAGCTGGTTTGGCTACCCATGTTCATTTACTCCGACAGTAGTCCCCGAAGTCGGTGGGGCTTCATGACTGAATGGGGAACGAGAAGCCCAAGCAGGTTCCTACTGCGAAGAGCTGACAACTAGGAGTCGGCCACAACTAGACGCGCTATCTGGAAGATTTTGAAGCCCGAAGGTGGGAACCAGATGGCACGCACGCCGGGCGTCGGGCCGGCCGCCCGCTGCCCGTGTGCCACACGGCACCTACCGGCTAGATCAGCCAGCCAGCCCACGCGCGCGATGGGACATCGCCACAGGCTTGGGCCCGCCACTACCACGCCTCGGCCCACGTGCGGATCCTCTGTGGCCGAGGAGGGCGGTTGGTATTCCAATTGCAGTTACTACACGCCGGTAAGGCGCAATAATCATGGGGTCATGGGGGAGTGGGCGCAGTTAGTCCCACGACCCCACTCCCCGCCCCCTCGGCTTCGTCGCTCCGTGGCTATAAATAGGGGGAGGAGGGGAGCGGCAGACGCACGCATGCTCATCTCCTCCTCTGCCATCCTCTTCTTCTTCTTCTTCTTCTTCCTGTCGCTGCTGCTGTCTGCCGCCGCACCGCGCCTCCAGCCATCCTGCTGCGCAGTGAATCGCCGACGTGGAGCCGTGCACACATCGCCGCTGCGCTTCCCTCGTCAAGCTTCTCGTCCTCATGGCGCTCGCTGGAGCATGGGACGGCTCCAACGTCCATGAAGACCACATTGACTTCCTCCACCGGATGCGGCGGCTGCCCGGCAAGGACTACGTGAAGGTTCTCCTTGCACCGGAGCAGGAGATCTCACCGGTGCTGGAGGAGGGCGAGCGCCTCATCTTCAGGTCTCACTACTTGTGCGGCCTCGGCTTGCCGGCGAGTGGCTTCTTCCGCGCCTTCCTCGACTTCTACGGCCTTCAGCCGCACCACCTCACACCGAATATGGTGGTGCTGCTGTCCGCCTTCGTCACCCTCTGTGATGGATTTCTTGGCATCCTCCCCACCCTCGAGCTTTGGGGCAAGTTCTTTTACTTGATGCTCGGCACCGTCGTCAAGAGCGTGGCGGCGCAGTGCGGCGCCTTCGTCGTGGTGCGGAGGTCGGCTGCCGACAACCCGTTCCCGCCCATCACGCTGATTCAGTCGGTGAAGATGTGGCAGCAGTCGTACTTCTACGTGAAGAGCGTCCACCCGGAGGGCGACTGGGTCAATCTACCGGCTTACTTAGCCAGCCCGCCGACTGGAAAGTGGCCTAATTGGTCGTACCGGCCCAGGTCGCTTTCGGTCTCCGGCGCCTCTGCACGGCTCAGGGTGATGGTGAGGTCGGAGGGCCTTACCAGGCCCGACTTGCTTACCGCCTTCGTGGCGCGCCGGGTGCTCCCCCTCCAAGGCCAGCCTCACATGATATGCCAGATGAGCGGGCACCAATACCCAAGCCGGATGTGCACCAAGGAGATGCCTCACTCGGACGTAGCTCACTTGGTTAACTATATCTCGATCTGCAAGCTCTCGGAGGCGGAGTGGCGGTTCGGCAAGGAGCCGTACTCGCGCGCGAATCCGCCACCAATGGTAAGTCTTCTTTTCTTATTTTCTCTTTAGTTGCCGAGATCTCCTTGGCCGTCTTGACCAATCGGCTATGAAACAGAGCGCCCTCCTCCAGCCATCAGCAGGCGCCGCTGGGCCGGAGCGTCAGTTCCTCCCTGACCGGGAGGTGAGCGATACGGACGACCCTGACTTGGGGGCGCCCGCCTTGGACGATGACGCTACGGGAGGAGGCGGCGACACAAGCGGCTTGGGAGTCGGGGGCGGCCTCAAGGACTGGCCTGATGACGACGAGGAAGAGGTCGCCCCGCGCCGCCAACCAGCGTCCGACCAGCAGGGCGCGAGCTCATCCGCCGCGCCGGCTACCCGAGGCGGTGCACAGAAGCGCCGGACAGCGCCGTCCATGTACGGCAGCCGGCCGAAGAATCCCAAGAGCTCGGCCGCGGTGACCAAACGGGAGGAGGCGGCCGCAAAGGCGACCCGCTTCCGCAAGGTTGTGAAGGAGCCTCAAATGGTTTCCGCGTAAGTGTCGATTCCCTAATGCATTCTTTCTTCTTTCTTGCAAGTGCTCTTCTGATTTTTCTTCTTCTTGCTCAAAACAGAGCTCCGCTCTCTCTTGAGCGGTCGGCCTCTGCCTCCATGGTTGGGATGGCAGGAGGCTCCACCAGCACCCACCGCGTGGACCCTCACGCCGAGCTTCAGGGGGCGACGAAGAGGAACGCGCGGGAGGCGCGGGAGGAGCAGGAGGCGGAGCAGCAGAGGGCGGTTGCCGCCAAGGCAGCGTAGGAGGCAGCAGACAAGGTCGCGAGGGAGCAAGCCGACGCTGCGGCCAAGGCCCATGGGGAAGCCGCGGTCGCAGCGCAGGCGGGGGAGGCTTTACGCAGCCAACCCCCATAGCTCTTCATTCCCCTTCACGCCATGGCACCCGCACCTGAAGTCTCGGCGGTACCGCCAGAAGGAGCCGGCGGCGACTAGTCGGTTATGGAGGGGGAAGGGAGCGACATCGTCGCCCCAGAGATCGAGGTGATTCTGCCAGCGCCGACTGCGGTGGACCAAGGTGGCCAGTCTAGCGCGCCACCCGTACTGCCAGCTGGAGGCGAGCCGGCTATGGGGGAAGACCTCGTAGTTCAGTCTCCGGCACGCCAGCGCGCGGGGAACTCAGCCTCGGCGCCGTACCCGCAGAGGGCCAGGGGCTCCGACTCATCGACCCAGGAGTTGGAGGCGGCGAGCGTCAGCTCGCCGGACTGGACGCCAGGAGGCGGGACGGCCGTGCTGAACGAGGCAGCACAGGACGTCCGGACCCGACTTTAGTCGCAGGCCAACGCCTTAAAGAATTACAACCAGGAGTTCCTCGTGACGCGTGCAGCCATCCGGGTGAGTCTCTTGCTCTTTTGCTTTTTGCTCTTGTATTCTTCCGTAGGGGCGCGTCAGCGCACCCACTGGGTGTAGTCCCCGAGTTCTGGGTTAGCTGTTGAGCAGGCGGCCTGGAACTTCTAAGTAGACTCGGGTGCTGACTTGTCTCTTTTTTTGTCTATCCTTTTTGTAGGACTATCATAACCTCCGCGCGGCCGCCTTCAACACCCACGTACAGGAGCTAACTCAATGGACCACTGACCTGTATGAAAGTCGGAGTGAGTATTCCATCTTCTTTATCTCGTGGGGGCGCGTCAGCGCACCCACTGGGTGTAGTCCCCAAGATTCGGGACGACAGCTGAGCCGTCGGGCCAGATCTCTTCTGACGACTTCTTCCTTACTGATTATTCTTCTTTGTTATCTTTGCAGAGGCCAACGCCGCCCTGCAGCAGCAACTGGGTGAGGCCCAGACTGCGCTGCACGCCAAGGAGGCAGAGTGTACTGCGGCGGCTTGGGAGCGCGATCGCCTGGCCAAGAAGCTGGCTGACCAGGAGGAGAGCCACAAGGCGGCTCTCCAGGCGGTGAAGGACAGCGAGGCCACCCTCCAAGCCGATTATGAGACCGAGGCAGCGAACTGGGCTGAGTCGGAGCGGGCGCTGAGCGACGGCTACGGCCAAATCTAAGACATGGTTAACGGTAAGCTGCCTTCCTCTTTTTCCCCTTTGTTTGCCGCCTGTTGCTTGGTCCGACTTCTGACTTTGTATTCTCTTTTTCTTCTTTGCGCAGAGTACTTCCCCGACTAGTCTGTTGCTGCCAGCCAGGTCATTGAGGCCCACCGCAACGCGCGGAGGCAGGCTGGTGCTGAAATCGCACCAAATGCTCGCGGAATGCTTGTGGAGCAGCTCTTGGCCATCCAGGCTCGTCTCCAGCCGGCCCACTGGATGCTCCGCCGCCTTCAGCGCATTGGATCTCAGGTGCTTTCCGCCCTCTGGCCTAACGCCACGATTCCACGCACTCCTGGTCAGACTACTGACTGGCTGGAGGTGGCAGTCGGCCGCTTCGAGGCGTGGAAGGCTTCTTCGGCCCGGGCAGGCGCCAGGCGGGCGTTGGAGTTTGTCCGAGCGTTGTACCCTAGGCTGGATCTATCCTAGTTGGCCACATTCCAGCAGGAGGTCCACGAGGAGCTGGTGGCGGTGCAGCCGGCTATCATTCATCTCGCTGCGATGATTGCCGAATACACCGACACCAGCGTCTTCATGCCCGACTTGAAGGACGACGGCGATGAGTTGCCAGCGGACTGGTTTAGGCTGAACCCAGCGGACGGCAAGAACTCAGCGGAGGAGATCGACTCCAGCGACGAGGGTGAGGAGGAGGAGGACGTGCATGGTGAAGACACCGCACCAGATGGTGCGGCGGCCAACCAGCCTCAGCCTGACCGTGCCTCCAGCAACAAGGCACGCGCGAGCACGCCGCCTGCTGCCGGCGATGATCAAGCCGAGACTCGCCACCTGGCCACTCCTCCATGTGACGCCCGGGTAATTAAGCTACAGTAACCCTTTGGTAATGATGCCATGTCACCTCGATTACTGTTGATAATCTCGAGTCAGTTCGAAACCCAGTTCAACTTTCAAATTTAAAACAAAGGCAAACAATAAAAGTTTTCAAATATTAAAACCGAATTGTTCTCGTTGTGACAAATAATGCATAAGTAATAAAGGTGAAGAAACCAACATCTTTAAAAGTGTTTGAGTGTCTTAAAATAAATAAAATAGTAGCAAAAGAATTAATTGAACGCCTTTTATAATTAATAAAATGTTAAACTATTTTTATTGGAGGTTTAAACTTTTGTGGTAGAGGTATAATTAGTGATACAAATTTAGGCACAACTGTTGTGATTTATAAAACTAAATAAAATAAAATAGTAAAAGAACAAAAACAGAAAACGAGACAAATAAAAAAATAAATAAATGGGGGCAAAGCCACCCCCTCTACCTGGGCCAAATGGCCCATCTGGCCATCTAGGCCAACCAGGCCAGCGGCCGGCCCACCCTCTCTTCCCCTTATCCCCCCGTAACCCTAACCCACCAACCACAACACCTCCCACTCCCCCCCACGATCCCCACGCTCCCCTCCTCTGCCCCCCCGATTGGATCAGGGGATCGACCCCGATGCCACCACCCTGGACCACGTCG